>NW_026125395.1:0-332865 GCF_943737965.1 Phodopus roborovskii | reverse complement strand
TTGTTTGTTACTGCTGCACCTTAAAAAAACAGCAACACTATAAAGCTGGCAAGTCTAAGGAATATGTGTCATCGCTAGGTACACAATGCTTCTGTGGGACATCTCACCAGCTATTTGTTACTAAACATCCAAATCATTTGCAGGCACACTATGAACAGTAGGGGGCCCAAATACTATATTTAATATCTTTCCCCATTAGCAATATTTATTGCTATACTGTTGGCATAGTACACACACACACACACACACACACATTTTATTAAGTAAGAGAATAAATACTTGAAGAGAAGTAGAGCTGAGGCCCTGGCAAAGTCTATTTAGGTGACATGGGAAATATACAAAAATTCTATTTTTGCATATTTTGTTTCTTCCTCTATGAAACTCTATGATACAGTATAAATAATATATCTCCATGATTTGTTTCCCATTTTTTGACAGATTTAAAAAAGCATATCAGATACATTCCAGGACTCAATTTTGGCCAAACAAATGAATTTTGCTTATTGGGAGTAAACATAAACATAAGGAAAGAAAATAGGAGCTAGGAGTGATGGTCTATGCCTTTAATCCCAGCACAGGGAGGCAGAGGCAGGTGGATGTCTGTGAGTACAAGACCAGCTTTGTCTCCAAATGAGTTCCAAGACAGACAGCGCTGTTACAAAGAGAAATTCTTTGCGGGGAGGTGTCTCCATTTCTCATGGTCTATTGCCCACAAGATTACAGGGACAGAGGGAGCAGATGAATTGTGCTGGGCTAGTATGTCTGTGAATAATGGGAATGTACCTGGAGTCAGCTCAATGAGACAGTTTAACTGTTATCAGGGGTGAGGGGAATGAATCCATAGATGGGGGCAGCAGTTGGGACTGGCAGCAAGAGTGCTAAGGCAGTTGGAGACAAACCCAATTATCATATGGATATAGGGAGAGCAGATTTTAAGGTTAAGTCAGGTATCCAAGCTGAGGGGAGTCTCCAAATAAGGTCAGGCACCCAGGCCTAAAAACACTATAAATAAAGTAGCAAGGGAGTAGTGCTGCAAAGGGAGTCCTCCATATTGCATCAAACTCATTGAGCAACCGGTGTCTTAAAGGCAGGGCACTCCAACAAACCCGACATGAAAAAAGAAGAAAAACAAGGAAAAAGAAAAAAGAAAAAGAAAAGAAAGATAATGGAAGCATAGATGAGTAATAGAAGAAAGCAACGAACAGAAAAAATTTGGCAGACATATAGCAAAAAGGGAAAATGTTGAGCTGTCAGCATTGTATGACTCAGTATCAGGTGGTTTCTCCGAATGCAATTTAATCTCAGGGCTGGATAGGCAGGGTGATAGAAAAGTTATGATCCCCAAGACTTGCTATACCTGAGCTTTTATGTTTTTTTGACTAGAGTGGTCTGGAATCAGGGTGCTTCTACAGTTTTTCTCTCCACCACTAAAGTAGTGGTCAAACACCCCAAAAAGTTCATTTGTTTCCATTATCAATTGCTTTGAAAAGGTATTTTTTTTAAATATAGGCATCATGCTTTAGATACAGGTCAAGCTTTGAGGTTACACAGACAGTAGATCCACACATCAGAGACCTAAGAGAGACCTACTCAACATATAATCACACAAGGCCAGGGACTATGAAGAAGAGGTGATTCTGGCAAAAAGTAGAGGGATTTGTAGCTATGAAGGAAAGGTATCACCCTATGGGCAAAGGCTGAGGAAGACCCATCTGTCCATTTGTAATTCATATCAACCTCAAATCCTTTAGAAACGTGGGCCTCCTAGAGCTATGAGAAGGCGTTTCAGGGAAATAAAAGAAGGGGGTAACATGGGTCTCATTACAAGGAGAATCCCACAGCCTAGCATGTCATCTTTTACTTCATTCTGTGGACTGACTGTCAAAGTGGAGCTTTAGCGTTGCGCTTAGCTCGCAAAGTAAATATGCATTATATTTATTTTGTGTTTGAGTTTTTATTTACAATGTAATTACCAACATGCATGTCACACAAAATAGGATTTTTAGCATTATTTTAAAGAGTTATATATCATTCTTTACAACTGACATAAATTCTGCCATATCACCTTGTTGATTAAAGAATTGTTTTTAATTTTTATTTATGAAACCCAGAAAGCTATTGTCCTTTTTAACTGTATTTAGCTGTTGATATACATTGCACTGGCATCAAATTTACTAACCGTGAAAAGGTTGGAAATTCTGGATGTGGGGAGCTCATGATAGATTGTCCATGGCAAAATAGGTGGACTCCTGCTGCCCCTTGCAGGCCTGCTTAGGAGACCCTACCTGAAAAAAGAGTAGGTCTGAGGAAGTATGGGGTACATTATATCTAAGCGAAACGCTTACTAATGGTGTGACTTGCGGAACCAGAGGCTATGAATAAACTTTGATGAACTTAGCATATGAGGATAGCAACAGTGTTATAAAGATTGTCAAGAAACTTAATAATAAAGTGAAAGTAAACTACATGAAAAGATATCGTAACATAATAGTCGGTAATTCTTATCACTAGGAAAGTTCTGTCTATATTTAGCTCTTAAGATATATTGTCCAACTCTCCAAAAAATATTGTATGAATTATTTTTAATCATCCATGGTGAGATATTCCAAGACAATACATTTTTCATGTAATAGAGTTTTCACTATCATTGCCTAGAGAATTTCATCAAAGATCCAGTCAAAACTGCGCAGAAGGAGCCAGTGTTCTATGTCGCCCCTTGGATTCATTTACTCTGCTACTGTTCAACAGCTGCAGGAGCAATTTCAGTCTAGACTCATGAGGCCTTGTGGGGCTTCTAGGCTGATATAATCTCATTTGCTTTGTACATAAGTAATGCTGTATGTGCTTAGGGAATGGTTATTCTCCTCACTGGGGAACACCTAAAAAGACTGAGTTTAAAATGTGTAAATGTCCGACACCCATGCTTCCTTGTGACCAATGAACACCACTCAAGTGTGACTTATAGTGTCTTCCAAGTTCCCATGGGCCTTGATTGTAGAACCGCCTTCTTTTCCCAGACTCATTGCCTATGCCTTTGACCAGTCTTCCTTCTTCTTCCATCCTTCCATTCTTCCTCTGTTCATTTTCTTCCCTTCCCTTCCTTCTGATTTCTTCAACATTCCTTTATAAATCACACCCACAGACAGCCCTGGACTGGAATTAGATAAAAATTCAAATATAGTTCTTTGACGAAGGTATTGATTTTGCAGATAATATTCAGTATAGCAGTGCAACTTTACAATTTACCATTGCCTTGGGAATTGTCATAAGACGTAGCATTTAGCTTTAATCATTCCAAGTAAAACTAAACAGATAGATAGAAGAGAACGTATTTGAGGCTTCATGAAAGCTGTGCTCAGGATGAGCTTATGGATGCTCTGGGGTGAAATAAGTTCATCTGCTTCTAATATCTGGGAACTCTGAGTTTGGCATTCAGCATTTGAATTGAAAAATAACTGTAGACATTCTCCAGGGCTAAAAATACCCTCTGGGTCTTACTGGCTATTTTGCTACCAAAAAGACAAATCAGAGCAGGGACAGCCATGCTACTTTTTGAAGATACCCACATATACAACCCAAAGCTTCCTCATCCAGAGATCTGCTCTTTTCTGGTTGTGTCTCTAAAGGAAGCCTGCTTAGAGTCTTTAAGAGCATCAGACTCCACCTGTTTTCGTATGACAATCCATCAGGAACTACCCCATTCATGAATTCTAGCCTTTCACACAGTATGCTACCCATAACTGCAATGTTCTCATACTCAGCAGGCTAGAATCTGCTTACAGTAGAACAAAAGGGATGACATGTGGCCCATCAGCTGATATACCAGAGCAAGATTGGGACAGAAAAGTGTATTTTGTCCTTGAGGTTTGGGTGGATATATGCAATGGATTAGTGAGAAAAGAGGGAAGGCTTGGAACGACAGTTCAGTCTTTCTGATATGGTAGCAGAATCCACAGTTTTCTTCATGATGACGTTGATTATGCTTTTACGGATACTTGCTTAGCAGAGACAGTCACTTCTGATTGGTAAAGAATTGAGAAGATCCCAGTCCAATCTCCATTTTAGGAAGCATCTAACCTTCAGACAAAGGATCTTCCACACTAAATCTATGAAAAAAAGAATTATGATAATATGATATTAAATACCACACCCTGTTGACCAGGCTAGCACACTCTAGCAGAAGTGAATTTTTTACAGACACGTTTCAAAAAATACTATGCCCTTATGTGTTAGTGCCTAAAATGTGTAGTTTATAACTGTGTTCATAACTAAATGCACATAGAATCCTGCATATGGTCTAGAAGCTTAGAAGCATTAATATTCGCGAAAAATAGGAGTAATTCAATGGTCTCTGACAAATATAAGATAAACTCAAGCGTCAGCACTGGATTAACAGACTTATGTATTCCCAGCACTAAAAAGATACCAAGCCAACACAAGCAAAGCATCGTAAAATGGTTCATAAACAACTGCGGCGAAAAGGCAAACCATAGGGACCTAGGGGAGCACCATTTTCTGAAAGATACAAACCAAAGACTACAAAGTGAAATAACACAGTTTGAAGCAAGTCTACGCATTTGAATTTAAATAATTTAAGGGAGAAAAATACATTTAAAATTCATAGGCCTGGTTCAATATGGAGGTAAGGGGTTAGGAAAGACAGAAATGCATTGCTAAGACATACTACAATGGCTCAGCTCACATGAGCATGACATCCTTATGACTGTGACTCATAATCATAATGTATGTTTGTTTATAAGTATCGAATATTTCCTAAAACTAATAAACAATAAACAAGGATGCAAGTCTGAAAAAGATATCCAGCAGAGCAAACAGCAAAATTGCCTATCCTTTTTATGTAAATTATTTGCATTTGTACACATCCATTCTTATATAGATATGAAATGATAATTTTTATTCAGCCAATTGCAGAGGTTTCTGAAATTGAATAGATTATCAGTTGGAAAGTTAAGGGAGATTTCATGAGTGCCATGTGGCATTGGCATTGTTTTCAGCAAGTCTACTCTGCGTTGTCTACATATGAGAGGTTTGAGAACAAACACAAAAGCAAAGCTATTAAGAAAGGAAGAGGGTAAGAGAAATGTCTCGAGCAGATTGAAGCACTTACTCATAGGCCTAGATCCCATCCCAGATCCCACAAGGTATCAGGAAAGAACTGACTCCTAAGAATTGCTCTGACCAAAACATATGGGTATTATATACACAACACACATAAATCATAACTAAATGAAAACAGGTAAATAAAAACGCCACAGGCCTGTAATCTCAACTAGTTAAAGCTGAAGCAAAAGTATAAGCTAGCCTGGACTATATAGAGATCATGGTCCCTCCCATCTTGTCAAATAAACATAAAAGTAAAAAAAGACCAATGATGGAGAGAAATTAATTGAAATGCAACTGGCTACCGAAGCAAAGATTTGCTCTGTGTGTGTGTGTGTGTGTGTGTGTGTGTGTGTGTGTTCATTATTATATGAGAAACATAGAAATGTGCGAGATTAGGAGCTGAAAAAGTAAATCGAAGTTCTGCAGTTATTGATAGATCCGAATGAAGCACTGGGACATTTTTTTCAGGCTTTTATTCTTGTTTTAATTTCAGTGTATAATTAGAAGTCTACTATCACATATTCATATGATATTTATAATAAAATTCTGTGAGTTCAGCCCAACAATGGTAATTTAAAATCCATGCCCTTGTCTTTGATATACTCAGAGAATGGAGGCAGGTACTTAATTTCACAGAAAATGAAGAGTTAGTAATTTAGGAAGCCTATAAAACAAAATTTGCAATGTTTTCAAAAAACTGTTCCCTTGTTATAAGCATATAGTCAAACTTGGAAAAACACTCAAATAACTATTTTTGAGACATGTTTACCTCTTTGGAGTTGACTGTTTTTCTTTCCCAGTTAAGTCAATTATACTGCCTAACTATTGAGTAACTTGGCAGCCCTTTCTACTATTTTAATAACAGCCTTACATGGCCATAACATCTCCACCAAGGTCACCACAAAGATCTGCCCCAGACATCTTCAATAACTACTGTGGCTGATAAATTAAGCCGCAGAGTCATCTCACCCCGGTACTGTGCTCAGGAACATGTTGTCATGATCAGCCACAACTCCAGTGGAAAAATTAAAGCATGGAGAATTTGAATGTCTTCAAGGTTAGATGACAACAAAATAAAAAAGAGAACAAGTGTCTTCTGAGAGTACGTTGCAGTTTTTGCCTCAGAAGGAGAAAAGTAATAATTTAGAATTTCTGTAATATGCCATTTCTGACTTACTCTGTCACTGCCCTGAGTGAGCAGAGCAGAGAACAACATTCATGCATTACCCCTTAGAGGGATGCTGTTTCATGCCCCATCAAAGCTGTCTCCTTCCTGGAGAGTGTAAGGAAGTGAAGCAGTCCCCTCCTCCATCTGAGGAGTATGAGACAGCCCTCCTGTGAGCTATCTGAAGCTGGATTCAAAGTTTATTGGCATCTCTTCAACCTACTTCCAACTATCTTACAGTAATATCCCACCGTGGGTGCTGTGTTTACCCAATGGAGAAAAGCAAGGCCTCTCTCAAACTTAAATGTCTTTATAGAAGTTTATCAGAAGCCTTGCTTTTCCAGAAATGGGACCCGCATGCCCAGATATTACACAAACACAACTTTTCAGCTTTGGTGCAGACCCCTCCCCCATAGTGAAAGGAGAAAGCCCACTGTCACGGCCCTATATTCTTGGAGTGGCACAAACAATGTGACAATAGCACAGGGTATTTGTATGGGCAGACTGATTATCAACCCTGTTGCTCCACCAAGAGGCAGACCTCCATTTGACACCTAGCAGTCTTCCCAGGACCAGTTCTAGAAAGTGATAGGAAGAATGGTGTTGAAATGCTGGGATGATTTGCCTGAGCATTTGTGTGGTGCTCTTCGTGCTCCTAAACAGGCCCACCCACTTGCCTCCAAACACTCCCCAAATCCCAGAAGGTGAGGTTCTGATTAAGCAATGTGATGGGAGATGCCATTATGTATATATGTTTCTCATATTTTTGAGCACACAGCACTGTTGGCCTCCTGAGAGAAGGCCCAGTTAAGAGGGTATTATAACTTGTTTCAATATGGCTCCTTTCCCTCCCTGGCAGTAAAAAGGCCTTTCTCTGATATTTGGCGTGAGAACCGGGATGCTTCCCAGAGATAAAACATGCAGAATATATGACTGTCCTTTGCACTAATTCTGAGTTTGCCTGTGACTGGACCACAGCAGTGGTTCCCATTGCATGGAGGCTGTAGCATTGAGGAAGTTTCTGGTCCTTAGGTTTGGCCTTGGTGAGGTTGTGGTTTTTTGGTATCCCGGTGGTTCCTTCAATGTGACCTCACCTCTTATCCGTGCAAGAAGTGTTGTTTTCCTTGGTTTCTTCGATGGAAAGCATTTTTCTAACTTAGAGTTCCTCATACACTGTGCTGAAAACTCCAAAAGATTCTCCCAGCATATTCAAACCCCATGAGTCCTCACTAGCCCTATGCTACTCCTGTCACAAACTGGCATTTTGGATAAAAACTATCTCAATAGAGTATTAGATCCAGTCATATAAAAATGCACTTATGTTAGAAAATATATTCTCTACAGAGAATTACTATGACAACTGACCATCCTCTTTATCAGGTTCAATCCTTTCCAGCTGCAATTGTCTCTTAGAAAGAACATTATCATTAATGAAATAATTAAAAAGTAGTGAATATTTTATAGCCTTTAATTGGCTAAGAAAACATATTGACATGCCTGTAGATTTTTTCTAAGGATACCATCCAGCTTCTGGCCTAATCAATAATATCTCATAACATCTACATTCACATGAATAATTCCCTTTTAGATTCATGGCCTTGCTCTATGATTTAAAAGCAAAAATCCAATTCCTTCCCTTAAAAAAGTCCTATTCATGTTAGATTCTTTCCCCTCTAAGATGAAATTTCAAAAGTTTTTAAAATAGTCTCCATTTCCAGCTCATTAATCTTATGATGCTCAACTGCAAGTGCTCAAAGTTAAAATACAATTTCAAGTGAACATAATATTGAGCATGCTAGCAGACACATGGGCACACTTTCATGAAATAAAGCAGAGACCTAAAAGTGTTGAGTCACTAATTCAGACATGATGTTATTAATACATGTTATTCTAATAAAAACAATATAACCTTAAAGATAATTCAGTTTAGACCTGACCTAATTTATTATCATGAAGTGAATTAGATAGATGTTACCACAACAGATATTTATTAATTGTGAATCTAGCTCAACAGTAGACAGTGCCTCTATTAATCCACTGAGAACACACCTGTCACATAGTGCTTGGAAAGGAATACCTCTTACATGTAACTATAATTACAGTATGGGTCTCAATCCCCCCCAGTTATGGAAATAAATTTCACATTAAACTTACCTGCTTGGTAACACACAGTAAAGTCTACTTTAGCCTGACTTCTTTGTTGATTAAAGCAATGGCTCCATCTCTGGAGTATGAACTCTGAGTAAAACCTGATGTCAAATTCCCTAGAATTAGTATTGTATGCATGGTATTAAGAAAATCTTAGAAAAAATACTGGAAGATTTATCAGCAAAATTCATACAAAGATACTCTCTTTTACTTTTATCTAATGCCTAGTTTTCCACACTACCAGATCTATCCTTTAAAGCAAGAAAGGTAGCCTACAAGCTAGACTTAGACTTTTTTTAATTTTTTATTTTACGTCAATCCCAGTTCCTCTACCCCCTGGCCCCACATGCACCTGACCACACCTTCCTCCCATCCCCTCCCCACCCCCACATGTAAGGCAATGCCATCCAGGTGGGGTCATGTAGATCTGTCATAGACTTAGATTTTTTTTTTACAGCCAATATGCTTAATGCTGATGAATGCTATTCCTCATGCTTTCACCTGCTGGTGATTTGTGACATATAAGATAGCCAACAACCCAGAATAGACACACACACACACACACACACACACACACACACACACACACACACACTGCAATGCCTATGAAACCTAATTAATTTTCCCTTACATAGCTATAGTTCTATTTCATATAAAAATAATAGAACTCAGATCTTTCAGACATCTCAAGCATGTCACTACAAGACAATAGCATTCTAAGTATTCAATAAACAGTAAAAACATGGTGATAATAGAAAGAATCTACCATTTACTAGCATATACAGAGAGATTAGGGTCTAAGATGTGTATAGCTCTTGGCCTCCATTTTTCTATCTTCTTAGTTTGTCCTCACTAATTATCAAATATTTTGTGAGATTAAGGGTGCTACATTTATCCTCATAACACAAAGTAAATTTCCCTAACTGTGTGCAAAAAAATGTGATCTCTTACTTTCACCTGTTGATTGTGATGGCGAGTAAGTTCTCCTTAACCCTGCAAGGCAAAAGAGGGCAGGGTGATTATGGTTTCCCTCTGTTTACCTCAACCCACAGCCAAAAAAAGGGAAAATTGAGGAAACTCCTTAAGCCATTATATGAAGGTACTTCATTATGATGAGTGCCACAAAACAGACAGAATACATTAAAGGTTAGGTTAACCCACTGGCACCTCACCTTCCATACCATGTATTCCAGGCGTTGAAGGGGAATGGTTGAGCTATTTGTGCCTTCAATTTCTCACAAATGTTTGGCCACAGCCACTTTGGCAAATTCAATGTGCCAACACCGATTTGCAGACTGGGTCTTAAAAAAGACTGTATCCAAACAGAATCTCAAATACAGTTTGCTCTCCTAACTGTGGGAGGTTCAGAGGAGTTCATAGCAAGAAATTAATTGAGCTTTCTATTGTTCTTTTCTTCCTTTTCTTATCCCCAATGTATCACACACTTTTACAAACTTTGAATGATACTGTCTTTAGTTTGGTGAAATTTAATTCAATTAAAATTTCCAAAGCAATACAAAAGGTTATATTTGAAGTCAAATCAAATAAGAAAAAATATAACACTATAAATTGCTTGTTACATCCTGTCTTCCAGAGCACTTAGTCAGGCTAATCTGTGGCCACTTCTTTTTCATGAGACCTACATATAGGGAAAATTTTTTTCTTGGCTTTAAGCTTCAATTCTAAATACAAAGAAGAGTGATATAGTAAAATGTCTTACACAGATGGCCTCCTGGATATATAGAGAGAGACAATTTGTTCCTTTTCCAGAAAGCTTGTATATAAAGCTTACTAAATCATTTGTCACAAGCACCAAAGAAAGGACATGGTACTGATGGAGAGGATCATTGATGCATGGGTGGAAACCACTCTCAGATTGAGAATCAGGCCTATCTTGGAAGAATAAGTTGTGATAACAAAGTGGGAGCTGTATTGCTAACACTGGCATGTTAATAATAGATTTAACTCTATTGTTGTATCTCTTTTCTGCTCTCATCTATTCGTCCCTGAACTCAATCTTCCTGGTCCCTCATGTTCTCATCTCTCCTACTTTTCTCCTTCTTTTCCATTATAGGTGTGAAGAGAGAACTGGTACAGAGAAATGTCTAGAGACCTACAAGAATGACCGTTAACCTCAACAATCTGAGCAATAGTGGAGAGCTACCTAAATGCCCTTCCTGATAATGAGATTTGATAACTAACTTATATATCATCCTAGAGCCCTGATCTAGTAGCTAATGGAGACAGAAGTAGACACCCACGGCTAAACACTGAGCTTAACTCCTGGAGGGATGAGCAAAGGGTCAAGGCCCAGGCTGCAGAGACCCACAGAGACAGCAGATCTGAACAAGGGGAGCTCATGGACCCCCAGACTGATAGGTGGGAAACTAGCAGTGGACTGACCCAGACCCTCTGAATGTGGATCTCAGTTGGAAGACCTGGGAAGTCTATGGACATCTAACAATGGAACCAGAATGTGCCTCTGCAGCACAAAAGGACTTTGGGAGTACATTCTCTTGAGGGATGCTCCCTTAGCCTAGGCCCTACTCCAAATGACTTGGCAGATTTTGATGGTCCTCTGGAAGTCTCACCCTCCTTGGAGAGTGTGTAGGGAATGTGATGGTACGGGATGGGTAGGGGACACGGGAGGAAAAGGGAACTGGATAGATACATAAAATAAGAAAATAAATAAATAAGAAAGAATAGATCTAGCCTCAAGGAAACTAGATGTTGGCAGTTGTATTGATTTTTCTACTGTAAAGTAAAATGTGACCCTTTTCTACTACATGAATGCATGTATTGAGTACATTCTCATTGTTCAGAGGGTATTTCTACATTCGGATTACACTAGTCAGTACTACTTTATAGTAATGTAGAAAAAAAGGATGCTGCTCTTTATGGAGGAATAATTAGTTCTAATTCCAGGCCAGTTATTTACCAGCCTTGATGCCAGGTCTTCAATAAGAATTTTAATTTTGTGCTAATCAGTCGTCTCTTTCATAAATGTGTGCCCCATACAGGGTATTTGAGGTTATAGGTGTGATATTTTATAATTTGCTTCCCTGTAGTAACATGAGGTGAACATCAAGATTACCATGTAGTGACATCATTATAGCAGAATAGGGTTTTTTAAATATGACTTAGAACAGCCATAGGGTAAATATGTGACTAGCATTTGAAAATTAATGCGCAGAGAAAGTACTTTTTGACGGATGGTGCTAAAATGGGAAGGTACCTGAGGTATAATCTCACCCAGTAATCATATAATAGGTCAGAAGATGCAACTCAAACTGACTTGCAGAATTGGAACCACACCCCCAGGATCCGCTAGTGCTCACATTCCTGCACCCTTCTGACTAGCCAGAGGCAGGATTCATTGAACCAAAGATACAGGAGGTAATGGGATGTTTATGAGAGGAGTAAGCCAAGTCCTCTGAAGGCATTGGCAAGCAGTTCTTTCTACAATGGTTGTCACCCCTGACTAGCATTTGTTAGACCAAGGCAGAGGTTTTTCTAACAATACAAAAAGCACTGCCTATGCTCTGTGAGTGCTTGGCTATGACTGAGAAAATAGTATTGAGAGAATACGTGGAAAGTGGCACCTCTGGCCTTCTCCTGAAAGAGCTTACCTCAAAACCTTGACCAGAAAACTTTATGTAAGGAATTTTATTTTGCACACAAGCCCAAAAGACAGAATAGTTTTCATGTAACCATCATTGTCTACCAGGTATTGTTGTGCACTGCAACTTCCCCAGCTTGAACCTTGTTCTATTGGGCTTCATTATGGTTTCCCTTAAACATGGATTTATATTGTGGATTATAAGGGAGGCCCTCAGAAGTACATATAGGAGAGTTTCAAGGACAAAACTGGTAAGAGGTAGGACCAGGAGGCAGGCTTATTCTGGCACCACAGAGCAGCAGGAAATGAAGTAGTCAAAACCTTGGTTGAAACTATGATGTGTATACAGCCCTCCTCAAAATTTCTAGAAAATTTCCACATGGATCAGCAGCTTATCTCTTCCCTTGACCTCAGCAACCCAGTTAAGGCCAAGAGGCAGCAGAGGGAATAATTCATGTTTTGTTCTTGATGTCTAATTAACTGCCAGAGCTACTCCAGGAGCCTAGGGCAGGAAATCATGGAAGGCAATACAAGAGCACCAGCACTTGTGGTTCATGATCATGGCCTCATTTATATAGACAATCTCAGGGGAAGCACCACAAATATTTTCAACAGAAGTAGGACCCCTATGAATTGGTGAGGCTTCACGATTCCAAGTTTTTAAGATTTTCATCCTTTCCCTTAAGAAGTACAACCCAACCTTGAACACACACACACACAGAGAGGGGGGAAGGGAGTAAGAGAGAGAGTGAGAGAGAGGAGAGAGAGAAAGAGAGAGAGAGAGAGAGGGAGAGAGGGAGAAAGAGAGAGAGAGACATACATATACACACATGATGTACACACACAAACCTATAAACGCAGAGAAACGCACACACAAACACACAAGTACTGTTAGAACAGGAGGAAAACCCAGTGCCATGTTCCTTTTAGTCTATGTTATATTATCCCTCATCTGACTCCACAGTAACATTTAACACTAAAAATAGCCTTGTGTTATTAACATTTCTACATTCAAACATTCTTGTTAATATTTTGCTTTCACCAGAGTTCTTAAGTTGTAGAAAAATTAATGAATACTGATTTGCTGAGAATTCAAATGCATCATTGGGTTTCTGAACATTTAATCAGAAGTACTCTTCGTAGACTACTGCTTTCTTCGATGAAAGTAGCTGATTACTCATGGTTGCTGAAGAGGAAAGAAGAGGGTGCATTGAGAAGGGTGTGAATGACTCAGTCCACTCCACATTCTCAGAAGTGCTGGAAATAGTTCCTTTCAAAACCAAGGGTCAGACTACCCTGATGCTGCAAAATATTCTACAAGCATTTCTCAAAGTGGCTCAATCATTCAGAACAGTGCAATTTCATATCAGGTTTTAACAACTTAAAGAAAACTGATAGGCATTTCTGCTGGTTATTTAGTCCTTTGTCTCTGCTAAGAGACAATCTTATTGTGATTATCTATCCATGCTGCTTACATTATAGAAGTAACACACTGCCCAAGAATAATGAACACAGCAACCCCTGGGCTGACTATTTTATTATAATTTGGATTAAAGTTTATAAGCTGCTTCTGCTCTGAGAAGAAACATTTATTTTCTTTCCGAAAACTCAGGACTGTCTGTATTACATCTACCACACATATGGAACAGTCCATCCTGATCTGTCTTTCAGTCAGTAGGGCAGCATGGAGATGGGAGATTGTTTATTAATAAGAACATGCTCATTTGCAGCTTACATGCTCATAGGAGGCAGAATTATAGATTAGCATTTATTCAACACCCCTTCCAAAACTGTCATTTTGCATAGGGAGGCAATACACAGAGAGCTCCGCCTCACAGTGAGGAAGTTAAGGCAGTGGAGGAGAAGACACTGAATGCCCATTGTCTCACTTCCCGCCAGCTTTGAGGACAATAGAAGTATGGTCAGTAATAGCTCACTCTAGAAAAACGTTAAAGCAAACTTTTTCCAAAATCAGTATTGGGAACTGGGATCTGGTAGCAAGCTTAAGAAACCCTCCCACATTGAACAATATGGCTGCTTCTTAACCCCTGGATCCATATTAGCTTACTTTTGCAAAGGGGTAAGAAATGGTCCCTGAAGTTATACTTTTAAGATGATGAGATGAGGGCTGAACCCGGATATAGATCAGTATAGAGCTCAATTCCTATGACTTCTTTAAAATAAATAAAAAAGCAAACAAACAAAAAAAATAAAACAAAGCAAAGTAGAAAATAAATAAATAAAAGCCACAAGTTTTAGTAATATCCAAGTGGGGCTCTGTAATGGGTCTTTTGGGCATTAATTGAGGTGTATGAACTCAACACACAGTGTGTAAAGTCATTCTCTTGCTGAGACCCCAAACTACTTAAATGGTGACAGAGAAATGAGTATCAGTCTGTATTAACTGATCTTTATTTCTGACTATGGAAGCAATGTAAACATCTCCATTGAGGCCCTGTGCTATGCTATGGCTTTCCACTACAATGAACTGTAATCTGGATATACAGCCAGATTAAAACCTTTGTCCTTGAGTTCTTTGTCAGAATATCAGCAACAGGGAAAAGAACAAGCAAACAATTAAGTCTCCAAGGCAATCAATCACATGCAAACATATAAGAAGATGGATTTTACACACGGAGGTGATGGGAGATGCCATTATGTATATTTGTTTCTCATACTGGTTAATGAATAAAGCACTGTTGGCCAATAGGAAAGGAAGATAGGAGGGACTAGGAGGGACTAGGAGACAAGGAGGAAAGAGGAAATAGTAAGGAGGAGTCAGCATGGAGAGACCGGGGAGACCAGATGCCTGCCCCACTCGCCGGTAGGTGAAACCACGTGGAAATACATAGAAATGGGTTAATGATTAAGACAGAGCTAGCCGATAAGAAACCAGTAACAGGCCAACAGAATTATATCAAATACAGAGTCTCAGTGTGTTATTTGGGGCTGGCGTAGCGGCGGGACAAGACTATGCGGCGGGTGGAAAACCAAGACTAGGCAGCGGGTGGAAAACCCTACTCTTACACAGAGGGACTAGGAACCTCTGAGGGAACATGACTCTGCAGATACCCTACCTTAACTTAATGATGGTTGATTTTTGAATCCTGGACTCTAGACATACTAAATTGCTATTTTGACTCCCTGTGTTTCTTGGTAACTCTTAGCAACCATACAAAAGAACAAAAGCATTTTTGATGACTAGAATTAGCTTGTTGGATAAGTTTTCTAGTTTCTCTGACAAAGTATGACAAAATAGGTAACAAGAACTATTTGAGGAGAAATGGTTTACTTGGGCTTACAGTTTGAAAGGGTAACAATCCTTCATAGGGGTATGGTTAAAAAACCTTAAGGCTCTCCCTTCTTACCCACTTACCACAGTGAGACCCTACCTCTCAAAGCTTCCATAGTTCTCCCAACAGCACCACCAAATGAAGACCAAGTTTTCAAGCATATAAGCCTATGGGTAATGTCTTACATTCAAATTGTAACAGATATAATAAAATTCACACAGTGAATATTCTAGCTGCTAGTTTTTAAATACCAGAATTCTTGAAGCAACATTAAATAGAAATACTAGTAAATACCTTTGGACTACTTTTCTTATGTTCAGAGAAAAATAGTGGCAAGTTCAGGACATCCCTACATATTACTTGCTACATATGCACAGCCTCCCTTACAACCAGTCACCCACACCTGAGTGATAGTTTATTGACAGCCAGTGGCCCTAAGTGAATACATTTCTAAGACCCAAAGTCCACAGTTCCAAGTTTACTCCTAGTGCTGTATTTGCTATGGATTTGAACAAACATGTGATGTCACGTAAGAATTGTTTTGTAGTATATAAAATAGGTGTTTCATATATAAATACTAAATATCTACCATTTAACGTAAAGAAATGGAACTAAGTGTATTAAAGGTTCTTTTATAGAAAGTAATAGTTTGATTTTCCTTATAACTACTATAAATAAGAAAGACTCTATATTGAATTTTAAGAAATAAAAAAAGTATACTAAATGCAATGAATTCACTAAATATTAAGTCACTGTCAGGGTTTGTTTTTTTTTTTTTTTTTTTACCTAGTTTAGTTATTGATCATTCTGACATTAAGTATCTAAATTTAGTCTGTCTTCTGTATCTGAGATTCCACACCTTTACACTTTATATCTTTTTTATATTGTTATTTAATTTAGAAACAATCTTATTTTACATGCCAATCCCTCCATGCTCCCCCACCAATCTCCCCATCCCAGCCCCATCCCTCCCCAGGGAAAGTGATTCCTTCCATGAGGGATCATCAAAATCTGTCACATCATTTGGGGCAGGACCTAGGCCCTCTGTGTATCTAGGCTGAGAGGATATCCCTCCATAGGGAATGAGCTCCTAAAGTCCATTTGGAAACAATTAGGGATAAATATTGGTCCCACTTTCAAGGAGATCCCATAAACTGCCCAGACCTCCCAGCTGACACCCACATATTCAGGAGGCTTGGTTAGGTCCAATGCTGGTTCCTCAGCTTTGTGACTGGGATCTGTGAACTCCCACTTGTCAGGTCAGCTGTTTCTGTGGGTTTCTCATCAGGGTTCTTTTCCTAAGAAAGAACCTAAGAAAAGTACCTAAGCTGGTACTTATACTATGTACCAGCTTAGGGTACTTATACATAAAATAAAGATTTAGAGATTTTTCTGAAGACAGATTTTGATATCAGTTTTTCTGTATAACTCACATCTGTAATCTTTTCCAAATTAAGGGCCTAACAATTTCCAAATCATCGATCAGTTTCTAAACTCCTAGATAACCATTCTGATGACATTGGGACACCAATGCTTTTATTCAGGTCTCCTTAGATTCATTAGGAATTTTCATGGCTTCTCAAGTAATATTGGTGTTCAACTAAAGCTGAAACTAATAATTGCCTTCTCTGTCTGTGATTATTTTATTTCTATACCTTCATTTTTTTTAACCTTTCCTAAAGATTTTGGTTCATTTCTGACTACATACACTCAGTTTGGTTTATTACCCACTATCTAGTCAATCCTCTTCACCTTTATAGGTTAGCCCTTATCTTGGGTTGTTTTGTCTTTTCAACACCAAACTTTTCCCTCTGACTTATCTGTCTCCACAAATTATTCTCAGCAAAATATTTCTACAAAGTACAGTAAAAGCCAAGTGACAGCCTCTGAGGAGTAATTGGTTCCATAAATTCCAAGGTGACATTGACAGTGGAGTTGAATTTGGGAAAATGGACCATTGATAGATAAATCAGATTGACTTATATGGAATTTTACTTTAGAAATATTAGACATATTGACTCCAGTCATAAACTCAGAACTGCTCTGATTCTATCAGGAATATGTTATTAAAATTCAGATAGATGAAGAATTCTAATAACACAGAAGAGCTTACTGCAACAATTGTGGTTTAGTATAAATTCTAGTTTTTTGTTGTTGTTTGGTTTTTGTTTGTTTGTTTTTGCTATTGTGATCAACACCATGACCAAAAGCAAATTTGGGGAAAAAGGGTTGATTTCCTCTTTACAGGTTACATCCATCATCTTCACAAACCACATCAGGAAGTCAAGTCAAGAACTAAAGCAGACAACATGGAGGAATGCTGCCATCCATATACAACACTCCACCATGACTAAACACACACAGACACAATAGATAACTGTACAAGACTAAACACTTCAACCTTCAATAATAAATGTATGAATTATGTCACAATTATTATTTTGTGACTGGAACAACTAAGCACTTTTTTTTTTTTTTTTTTTTTTTTTTGGTGTTCTGAGAAATCAGTATAGTTAGTGAATGGGTGGTTTGTTTATTCATTTGTTGTGAGAGAAAGTCCTTTATAGACCCCAAATTTGCCTACGTTATCTATACACTGTACAGCACAGGCTGGCCTTAAACTCAACATTTCCTGCCTATGGCTTCTAAAAGTGGGACCACAGGCTTGCCCTATTGCCAGCCAGTACATTATTATTATTAACTCTGTCTCTGTATTAGAAAATAAGAAAATAGTAAAAGTTTTATGGAAGTCGGGAACATTTCTGAGAGAAGACACTTTGACAGGCCTCCTAGAATGCCTGATTGACCTTTATTTTCCATGTTCAGAATTCTGTAACACTGGTAGGAGAGAGATGCACAGGCAAGTAGAAAAGTGTGTGGTGTATGTTTTTGAATATTCAATCAGATGTTTTTCTGTGTGGTCCTGTCACATTTCTTGTGTTCAATTTTCTTTATTGCCTTTTGAATTCTGCCTTTAGTTTCTAACAGAATGAAACATACATAATATGTATATAATAAATATACATATATATATATTGTTAATCATATTTAAAATCTTTACCTTTTATTTCTGAGAAATTTACACAATTCAAATTTGAGCAAGTTAATCAAACAATATTCTTTGTCAAACATATGAAGATTAAACTTGAAACAAGTGACTGAGAAAGGATAGCTTGGGAGATTGAGCCCACCCCAACACATCCAGTTTCCAGACAACAGCTCCAGGTGCTGGACCTTATAATAGATTCAGGAGACAACTTGCCTGCATTGAAATCAGAGACAACAGAAGCAAGGAATGATGATGGGGAAACCAGGCGGGATGGTTCTTTTCAGAATGTGAAAGGAAACTGCAGCAAGCTGAATCATGCTTCATTCAGAACTTTCAAGCTGAAGAAGTCTGGCTGAGTAGCCAAGAAAAGATTGGCTTAGTTTTCTACCTAGGCCACTTTCAATGTATACAACAATACATAGTTCAGAGAAGAAGAGCAGTGAGAATACAAGCTTTCTGCAGAGAGCTGATAAACTCTACAGGTCATTGCAAAAATGGAATCCACCTCAGAAGAAGCAATAATGTGGAGGGAAGAATAAACGGAAAGGGCTGGCTCAAGCACTGGGTGTTTCACCATTCATAAGAAAACAGAATCAGTTTAAATTGGAAGGAGGCATTAGTATTTTTTATCATGGAAAAACTGCACTAGTAGTCCAATCTTAAAATGGGAATCAAATGGAGCAAACTATCTCCTTTAAAGAATCAATATCCAGGACCCTTAGTTCAGGAGATGTGGGAATGAATCAGAACCAGCAATGCCTCAAAAGTCCTGAAGGATTAATACCAAAAACTGATAAACAAACACTAACTAAGTTACAGATGGTAACCAATGAACAATAGAAAGTTCTTTGTGGGTCTCTTTCCACAACATGTAAATGAAGGCAGTGATGACAACTGATCCCCAAAATCCGTGCACCCCTATGATCCCATGCATTCTGGCAGGTGCCCCAATAGTACTGTATAAAGTAAGTGTAATAGTACAGAGAACAGCAACAGCACAGGTCACAGAGACAGGCACTGTCCAAAAAGAACTTCTGAATGGTCAGTGAATTCATGTTCCTTTCAGTCAACACACCTCTTTCATTGGCATAGATTACCCTGGTTCTAAAGACTATCAGTTTCTACCTTTATGTTTTTCTGCTTTAACTTCACATTGGGGAGCAAACTAGGTAAAAGAGTTCATGCATCTATAGCAAACCATAGGGCCTGAGGAGATTTATTACATTTACACAATCATTTGATAATCTCTCCATGTTTGGCATTTTTGACGGGGTGTATCCAAATAATATTTGATCCATGTTTCATACATAAACTACTTTAAAACTTCTATATAGCATGCTTTGGAGATTTTTTTTAACAAAAGTAACATTGGTTTACAAGATCAATAGGTCTTAATTTTGTTTATTAGAGATGTATTTAAAATGTAATCTCCTAAATTAAGAACAGAATATAAACACATAGTCTGCTGATGGTCCAAAGAAACATCCACAAACAAAGATAAACTGTCAACACGGTTTTGCCTTGATGCTAAAAATTTTAAAGACACATAGCAAAGAAAAATGATAAAAAACAAAGTATAGTAAAAATTTCTTGGCATTTTACATGTCCTATAGAACCTTCATAGTTTCACAACCCTAGACTTAAATATTGACCTTTTTACACATGCCAGCTTGGTAGAATACCCATAAATAAATTTGTCTTCTTATTTTAACCTGTTTAGTGCTACAAGGGACTTAAAAAGATGACACTGATACAGGATACTTACAACCCACTCTGTACAGAAAATTATTTTTAAAAACTGCAAAGTAATTGAAATCTGAATTTCCACCTAAGGGCAATATAGAGTTATTGCAAACAATATAGTGCTAAAAGCCTGGAGATAAAAGCTATGAGTGTCACTGGGAAATTAGAAGGTTCAAAAACATCTGTGTTTGATGAGGAATTTTAGAAAATACATGCATTGCCTAGAGCATACTTAGATATCTTTAGAATTTCAGATCTGACTAATGTCTAGACATAACAACAGCAAGCAGTAAAAGCTGGGACTGGAGAGATGGCTCAGCAGTTAAGAGCACTGGTTGTTCCCAGTAAAGGACCCAGATTCAGTTCCAGCATTGATATGACTGCTCATAATCATCTGTAACTCCTGTTCCAAGAAACCTGACACCATCTTCTAGCCTCTATGGACATAGGGTACATGCATAGAGTAAGTGTATACATTCAGGGATGTATACGTATACATCAAATAAATAGTATTTTAAAGAAATAAAGGCTAAATAAGAGAAAAGACACAACAGATAATTAACCATAAAAAGTTGAGAACTATTATATTTGCTTTTGATTCCTCATTTTCTCTCCCTCTTTTTTCCTCCCAGAATTTATGTAGTCTTAAAATGCAAGCTAAATATAGCTAAACAGACTGGTACATCAGACACTCACTAGTAATAAATACATATTTTACAGAAATTGGTTAGAAAAAAGTTAGTACATGGCTAATAAAACCACAGTAAACTACAAAACAAAGACTCCCTGACTTTTGAGCATGTTTTATGCATGAGGAAAAACACATTTTATTTATAGATTTTGTAAAGTGAAAATATCATGTTTTCATGGATGGAGAAAGAAAATGAAAAGAATATATGATTCACTCACAACAAAGACTAACATATGTTCCCAAGGAAGCACAAATTATGTACTTACTAAGCAAAGATTTTAAATCAATTGCTTTAAATATAATCAAAGAGCGCTGAAGAAATGGATCACTGGTTAAGCCATCTTTGAGTAAATCCCAGTAAAATTCCAGCAAAGGAAGAAGGAAAAGAAGTAGAAATGTGCTACAGTAAGAGTTAAAAAGTTATTGGACATGCAGTATATAAATACCTATTGTATTGAAATATGGACAGAAAATTTAAAGAGACTGAAGAAGGAGCTTAAAAGTCATTCAACTATTTGTTGGCCACGAGAAAATTATGTTACAAACAAAAACCCAAGTATGTTAATATTGAAAAGATTGAAGAGTATATCCATGTAAATAGTAGCCAAAGGAGAAATGAGTGGCTATATGTTATGGTCTGATTATCTGTTTTCCCCTCAAAAAATCTATCTTGAAACCCTAACTGTGAAAAGTGATGGTAGTAGTTAGGGGAAGTCTTGTGAAATCCTACCATCATAAATGAGATTAGTGCTCTTATAAAGGAGGCCTGAAAGTGTTCCTTTGACTCTTCCACCATGGAATAACAGAGGCAAATGATGGTCACCTCTGAGCCATGACTCATCAAACCCATGTGTTTTCATCTAAGATTTCCCAACCTCAACACTGTTATCAATAATTTTGTTTATAGACTATGTAGTCTAAGAAATTTTATTATAGAATAATCTATGGCCCATGACACTACATCACAATTATATGACACAGTATTTAAGTCAGATATGTTATAAAACACAGTGGGTCATAAAACAAGAAGACACAACGTAAAAAAGGACTTATAAGGAGAAATGGAGGTGACAGGGATGGGAAGTAGACAAGACCAGTCAAGTGGGCCACTTTTATTCCTGCATGGGAAGGTTCCAGTTCCCTGAAGCCCAGAGCTCCCAGTATTGAAGCCTCCACTGAACCTTAGTCAATGAGAGAACTTAAGAGAGTCTTGAAGCAGTTAAGCCTTAGTAACCAAGAGTATAAACAGCCAATACTACCCAAGTATATTAAATTTATTTCCCAAAGTCTCCTATATTTCCTTGTGTGGTTACACTTAAAAATAATAAAGGATATACTATATATTCTACTGCTCTGTCTCTATATGGAAGCATACGCTGAAAAGATACCCAGTTAGCCTGTGATCCCAACTGCAGTGATCAGATATTTTGTCAACCCACAATACATTAGAACATGTGTAAGAACTGAGGTTCTAAAGTGACTGATATTAGGAGAGTACTTATTACTGTGACACTTCTGGGCCTCAGACTGTGTGACACTAAAGGATGAGTGCAGAAGCTCAGTCTTTCATTCAGTGACCAGTCCTGAGGACTAAAAGAGCAAGTCTACAAGTATCTCTTATAAGTAAACACAACAGAACAGTAGACATTGCTCTTGTCCAGAGTATGTTAAGGGATAAAGTGAAACCATTCAGGTGGGGGAAAAAGAAAATGGAAAAATGATCAGCTATAGAGGGAACTGCAAAGATATCTAGGACAAAAGCTTGACCATTGAATAACGTTTGAAGGAGCTATGGCCATAGAAAAATATTTCCTCCTATTGCAGTTAGAACAATTTTTCCTCAATTACAAGCATTTTATCATTGTCTTCCACCTTTAAATATAAATTACTTCAAAGTTAATCTTCTATAGTTTTTGCAAATGTGTTGCTTTCTATTTTCAGGATATGAAATAAGACATAAATCATTTAGTCAAAACTTTAGGTTCATATTTTATATTCTTAGTATCATTATTACCAGACAATCTTCTAGTGCATCGTCTTTAGAAATCCACAAAAACTGGTACTCTGAATGCCAAGTATTTCAGCTTTCATGGTTATACCTTTAACAATTTCAAAGGTTTTGTGTGCTCCTAATTGAATATTTGAGATAAAGAACTTGCAAAGAAATAACAAAAATGAACCATAGCATGCTTTGTTTCTCACAGTTGCTGCTTGTACATTCTTCCCTCTGGGTGTGTGTGTGTGTGTGTGTAAAATAAGATCATATTCAACTTTACTTTATTCATTTATTTTCCTGCCAAATATTTAGATGAGCCAGATGACATAGGAAACAGAAAGAAAAATATCAAAAAATGCACAGTCGTGAAAGAGAAATGTGACATACATGAAAAGAGGACACAAGTGTGTTCTAAGCTGTTAGTGTATCCCTAGGAGAAAAGAAAGGTAGGTGGGGATCATCATTCTAAGGAAGATATTGTGCCACTGGGAATAGAGGAGTGGCTGGCACACAGCAGAATATGGAAAGCCTCAATTTCACTTAGCCTGCTGCCTTTAGACTTCAGATCTGAGTAAATGCACTGGACAGATATCAGTAGGCTATCCACTTAATGAGCGGCTTATCTATTTGCTGCTGATGACCATTGCTAGTCATAGAGTCTGGGTATTTCCTCTGCTCGGGCTCCATCTTCTTATCTTTGTGGGAGAAAGAGCAACTCAAAAAGTACTAGAAGCAGATTTCCAGTCTTGGCTTGCTGGAAAACATATAGATCTAACTTTTATATCTTTTTTTTTCTTAATGCTTATTAAGAACTGTTTTACATAGTGTAAACTATTCAAAATTTTTGTGAATATTGTTTACATAAATTTTCATGCAATTTGCTCACATTCACAGGTCTAAACCCTTAAAAGTTCAGCTTTCATGTACTTTCACATGTTCCTGGGTGCTATCAGCCAACATAGGCCAAGCTCCCATCCTTCCATTCTAAGTTTTAAAATTTCTGACACCAGTATTTTTGTTAACTTGTAAGTTACCTTAGTTACACTTACTACATTGTTTTATCTTTAGGTTTGCTCTGTAATTTCTCACTATTGACACTCCTTAAAATGGTATCATTTCCTTTATTCCTTTTTTGTTCATTTTATTTTTATGTCCATGGGTATTTTGCCTGCTACTATGTTCATGCACTATGCACAAGCTGTGACCTCAGAGATCAGAAAAGAGCAATAGATAATACTGAATTACTTATGGTTGTGAGTTTCCATATAGGTGCTAGAATTGAATATGGGTTCTTTTGGAAAAGTATCCAGTGCTCTTAATTATCAACAATTTTATTAATTGAAAATATTTATCTACTCTGAGAATTTAATACAGGCATGCAATGCATTTTGAATGCTCCCTCCTCACTCCATCTTCGATAAGCCCCACATGCCCATCACAACCCATTGAGTCCAATTAAAGCTACCTACTGGCATACAGCACCAACCAGAGCCAACACCTCTGAAGTAAACAGATTCTCATCCAAGAGTCAGGCAGCAGCCCATCGTACCTATCTAGGGTTGGGTCCCCATGGAGCTTCTCCCCAATTTGTGGTTATGTTGATTAGCTTGATCTTCTGAAAGCTTGAATAAAATTTTTTTGTTGTATCCAGAATATACTATCTTGGAGCAGTATTCACTGACTCTGTTTCAAGCATTCCCACACCCACTGCCTATATGCAGGTCCCTGAACCATTGAAGTTAGGCAGTGAATAACTTCTCACTCATGGTTCAGAAATTCTACAGTGTATGTGCCTGACTAGCTTTGAGTCTTTGTAATAACCACTTTTACCTCAGAAAACAAAATAAAACAAGACAAAACTTCTCTGACAAGGAGTAAGAGCTTTGAGAGCTACACTAACCTATGGGTATACAGGTACAAAATTAGGAGGCAGTTTGGTGCTATAGCCTCCATTTAGCAAAACAACATTCATAGGTTCTCCTCAGGGTATATGGCCTCCCTAGCCATGCATTTTTAAATCAAGTATGAATTATCTCCTGTGGGGCAGGCCTTAAATTCAATAGGAAGCTGTGTGGTACCTTCATGATATGTATGCCACTATTGTTCAGTAGGCACAGCTTGCTGTCTTAGTTACTGTTCTGCTATGGGCAGGGAAGCCTTGACAACACAGCAACTCTCCTTATCAAAGAAGGCATTTAATTGGGGGCTTGCTTACCCTTTAGAGGGTGACCTCATTATCAAATGGCAGGGAGCACTGAACCATGGCTGAAACAGACCAAACCAACAACTAGGGAACCTGCATGGACCGACTTAAGCCCTCTGAATTATGTAACAAAGTTGTGTAGCTTGGTCTTGTTGTAAGACTCCTAACAGTGGGAGCAGGGGTTGTCTCTGACTCTTTTGCTAGTTTTTGGGACTCTACTCTTCTTACTGGGTTGCCTTTGTCCAGTCTTAATATGAGGGGAGTGTATCCAGTCTTACTGCAATTTGATAATGCCATGTTTGATTGACATCCACTAGAGGCTTGCCATAGAAGAGGAGTGGGGGAGGAGGGGGTCAGGGAGAAGGTGTGGGGAGGGACTGGGAGGAGAGAAGACAGGGCAACAATGATCAGGATATAAAAATAATAATAAATACTAAAATATCATTTAAAATGAAAAAGATGGGTTACCTGCAGAAACCCAAGCAAGAAGAAGACAGCCATAGGCCTGCCACCAGTGCCTATGAGCCCCAGTAGTCAGTCACTAAGATGAGCAGGGATGTAGTAAAGAAATTGGAGAGAAGAAGAGGCAGAGTGGTTAGTGAACTGTGGTGAGAGGCAGAACTAAATACATAATGTCAGTGAGTAACAGGCTGATGTGAACAGTTTATGCTGCCACTTGGGGCCATGTGATGTTCATGTCTGTGCTACTGTTGCTGAGGGCCATCAATGCAGATCCCAGGTACAATAGGGGCTGCATTGATGTCCATGGCCTAAATTGCCACTGAAGGCTGAGGTGATGCCCAGAGTCAGAGCTTTTGCCACCTAAGACCATGTTGGTGTCTGAGGGTCACACTGTTGCTGGGGCCATACCCATCTGAATGGCCTGCACTGCTATCCAGAGGCGGGGTGATATTCAGGCCCAAGCTGCAGCCTAGGGCCTCTATGTTAGTCTATGGTCCTACCACAGTTTTGGGGTCTATAGTTGATGTCTGTGCTTCATGTTACCACTGGTGGCCATGGGAAAGCTGACCCAGGTGGCTCAGCATCAAAAAAGAAGGCACCAGCCTTGCCTGCTGCCCACCATAATAGATCTTCCACCCCAGGATAACTGGTGAGCGTGGGAAGAAGCTGTCCCTGACCCTGATGGCCCCGGGAGAACTGTTCCCCCTTTGCCAGCCACTGCAGGTAGCCTGGCCTCTCATGTGAAGAGTTGGCCCCCAACTCTCCCCATGCATGCTGGAGCTAGCCCTACCTCTATCATGACGCTGGAGCTGGCTATACCTCTCCCATGGATGCTGGAGCTGGACCCACCTCTCCCTATACATGCTAGAGCTGGCCTCAGTGGGCACAGATGCAGGAGAGTTAGCCCTGACCCTTGTGCGAGGGTGGCAATTCCAGCAGAGGCCTGGACTAACCAACCCAACTAGTACCCTGATCCATCCAGGGTTTTGGAGTTGGCCAACCCAAAATATACCCCATCTATAACCTGCTGGAGTATGGGAAGGGACATATCCTGTACAACCACAGGTTGTAGGATATCCATGCCTCTGGGCAACAGTAGGATATTCAAGAGGGACCAGAATGGGAAGATGTACCAGAAGCCAGAGGCTCCTTGGAAGCAGACCAACAACTCGTTGCAATGAGCATTTGCAAGGAAAGATGTTTGGGCCAAGGGATATAATGCATGACACACAGTAGCTCAGCCCACTACAATAAATGATTTGCAATTAAAGCCTGAGAAGCAAAGTGATTTTTTTTTCTGTTTATTTTGTGTTTTGTTTAATTTTCATGAATTTCTGCTTTATTTTCAGGGGTGGATAGGGGTGCTACAAGTGGGGGATAGGAAGACAGAAAGACTGTGAACCTGAGGTGACTGGGGTATATTGTGTAAAATTCCAAAAGAATTAATAAAAATATTAGGTCAAAAATGGGAAAGATTTCTGAATTTAGTTTTTAGCTAAATTGAAATTGGTATTTATGTACTGATTTTTGTCCTGAATGATTACTTAGTAAATTTTTGGCAGTTTGTTTGAAATTTACATTTTTTGTCAGATTCTAATATTTCTACTTTTTAAATACATTTATTAGTTATGCTTTATTTAAATAAATTTAATCATACATAAGTATTCACAAAAGCATTTACACAAAAATAACCTGTAGAACAGAATAAATCACACATCTCTACCCACCCATATTGAACTCTTTTATCTCTGTGAAAGATTAGCTATAAGGTATTTACTTAGCAAAGATCCTGAATTTTATAAATGAGGTTTGATTTTGACAATATACACATTTTAGAATATTTAAGTCAAACAGTAACATGTTCTGAGAAGTCATATTTTCTTCATCACAATTAATTCATCAAAACACATTCTCATCCAAATACCACCGACTTGACCCTGCCTACCTTCAAGATCAGATGAGTCTGGGTATGTGGTGGTAGACAGAAACACATTTTTCTAACAGTATCATTCTTTCACATTTTCCACTGCTTCTCAAATCATTGTATATTGTTGGGTTTTCTTTACTCTAGCCCCACACTGGAATGCTAAAATGTTGTTGACTGTTTTATTATCTTTACGCTTTGGGGTCCACCAACCAGCTTCCAAATAAATGACACATGCAGAGGCTTATTCTTTCTTGCAAATGTCTACAGTCTTAGGTTGGCTTCTTTTGCTACTGGGCTTTTTCCTTTTCTTGCTTCTGTTCTGTATATCTTATTTTCACTCTTGCTCCGTGGCTGACGGCTGGCCCATGATGTCCTCTCCTCATTCTATCCTGCTCCTTCTCTTCCCAGATTTCTCTTCCTAATTATACTCTCTGCCTGACAGCCCCAGCTATCCTTTCTCCTGCTTCACTATTGGCTGTTCAGCTCTATTGGATGATCAGGTGTTTGAGACAGGCAAAGAACCACACAGCTTCACAGAATTAAACAAATGCAGCATAATGAAAGTAGCACACCTTAAATTTTTTTCCTACAAAAATTGTATGCTAAAAATAACTCTCAGAATAGCTGAAGCTGTGAAAGACTAGTGTTTCCCAAGTATCAATTCCCACTCCCCCACCTCCAAATGTTTTGAATTTGTATTAAGTCAGAACGCTTATAAGTTACATTCAAAGGTCAGTTTCTGGCTAGATTTTTACAAAGACTAGGAAAAGAAGAACTGAAATATTTGCATTTGTTACAGCCACTGTGATTTTATATTTAATAAGAAAAATAATTCCATTTTGAAAACTAGTTACCTAGAAAGTATGGTCCTTAAGGCTGTACTGGCACCACCATACTGCTTAGGAATTGCAAAGTGTGTTTACAAAGGTTAATTATCCTAACCAGGCAACATGTTCAGCAACTCAAGTGTTTTGCTGTGCAATGAGGAAATGCTCCCATGGGCACACTAGAGCAGCTAAAAGGAAATATCTGAATCAGAGAATGTCTCCCTTTTCTGCATATGTCATGAGATAGACTTCATAGTCTTTAGGTAGTAGTCCATTCTGGGTTTTTGTTTTTGTTTTTTCATTTCCAGCCAGATATACCCAAATCTAAAAAGCACAGACAGGAATTATAAACAACTTTAAGCATAAACATTATCCCCAGCTACTCTACCTTTTACAGGAAATGTCCCCTTGCAATTTAACTGTAGAAGCACATAATCCAAAGCAGGTGTTTTCATGCAAACATAATTAAGTATTTTTAAGATGGAATTAACATTTCTATTGGGGCTAAGAAAAATGAAGGAGCTGGTTGGTTAGAGGGTATGGAAACTATTTGAAACATGGTTTTCTTTTTTTCTTTTTTTTTTTTCCTATGATTTTCATATACAGCTTGTAGTAGTTTGAATTAGAATTACTCCCATAAACTCCAGATATTTCACGCTTCTGATACACAACTGGAGAAACATTTTGGGAAGGTTTGTCACTGGAGGCAGGCTTTGAGGTTTTCAGAGCCCATTCCATCCCTACCTCTCTCTCTCGCTCTCTTTCTCTCTCTCTCTCTCTCTCTCTCTCCTGTGTGTGTGTGTGTGCGTGCGTGCGTGCGTGCGCAGTGCGTGCGTGCGTGCGTGCGTGTGTGTGTGTGTGTGTGTGTGTGTGTGTGTGTGTGTTTCTTTGTAGACCAAGATGTGGGGTAGCAACTGCTGAGCCTGTGGAGTTGGGGCTTGATAAGAATGTCACATCTAGGCTGAACATTCAGTCCATCTTTCTCTGCACCTTGAACATTAATGTATCTCTACATCAACCCCTACCCACAGTAATAAGAAAATAATTCTCTGAGCAAATTTCCCTACAACTTATCTCTACCTCCACACAAAAGTCCTTTGTGCACCAGGGATACATCCTGGGTTCACTCGTCTGAGTCCTTAGACTGCTCAGTCCTTCTGGGCTGAGACCCATATTCATAGGGGGGCCTGAGTCAGTCCCATGCTGCCTTCCCATATCAGTCTGGTGGCCCATTAGCTACTCCTTATTCAGGTAAGCTTGCCCTAATTGTTTCTGCCACCTGATCTTGTCCTCTCCATCTGCATCTGAGTTATACTGGACTCAGTGTTTATGTATGGGTGTTTGCTTCTGTTTCCAACAGGCACTAGTTGAGGGCTCCATAGGATAAGTTTACCGTTGATACTCTCCAGGCATTTATGGTAGCCTTTCCACAGAAGCTCAAATTGTTAGTTGGGAGTAGTCTTGTAGTTCTCTAGACATTTCTTAGTGTTCAATTTTATCTTCAAATCAATATTGGCTCCTCTTTTATGTTCTCTCTCTCTCTCTCACTTTCCTGTCTTCATTCCTAACCAGGCTCAATCTTCCTGGTCGCACATGTTTTTCCTTTTCCTCCCCTCATTTTCTCCTACTTTCTCTCCATTCTCTGCCCCCCCATTTCCCCCGAGCTCTGGGGGACTTGTCTCTACCAGTTCTGTGAGGGGAATTTTATAGAATCTCTTTAGAATACACCTTGTATCCTAGTTCTTTCTGGTGGTGTGAATTATGGCCTGGTGATCCTTTGATCTAGGTCTAAAATCCATATATGAGCGAGTACATACTGTGTTCCTCTTTTTGTGACTGGGTTACTCTCATTCAGATGGTTTCTTCCAAGTGCCACTCCACTTGCCTGCTAATTTCAAGATACCATTATTTTTCTGCAGAGAAGTATTCCATTGTGTAGATGTGCCACATCTTCATTAACCATTCTTCAATTGAGGGGCATCTAGTTGCTTCCAGGTTCTCGCTATTACAAATAGTGCTATGAACATAGTTGAACAGATGTCTTTGTTGCAAGGATGTGAATCCTTGGGTATATGCCTAAGAGGGGGATTGCCAGGTCCTATGGTAAACTAATTCCCATTTCTGAGGAACTGCCATACTGATCTCCAAAATGGCGGCAGCTGTGATTCCCACCAGCAGTGTAGGAGTGTTCCCCTCTCCACATCCTCTCCAACATGAGTCATCATTGGTGTTTCTAATTTAGCCATTCTGGCAGGAGTAAGATGGTATCTCAAAGTTGTTTTGATTTGCATTTCCCTAATAGCCAAGGATGTGGAGCATTTTCTTAAGTGTCTTTCAGTTTTTTTGATTTTAATTGAGAATTCTTTCTTCAGTTCTGTAGCCCATTTTTTAATAGGGTTATTTGGTGTTTTGTTGACTAGTTTCTTTGAGTTCTTTGTATATTTTGGAGATCAGCCCTTTGTCGGATATAGGATTGGTCAAAATCTTTTCCGAGTCTGTGGGCTGCCGCTTGGTCTTGTCCACTGTGTCCTTTGCCTTACAGAAGCTTCTAAGTTTGAAGAGGTCCCATTTATTAATTGTTTCTCTCAGTGTCTTTGCCCCTGGAGTTATATTCAGGAAGCAGTCTCTTATACCAATTTTTTCAAGGGTACCTCCTACTTTCTCTTCTAAGAGGTTCAATGTGGCTGGATTGATGTTGAGGTCTTTGATCCATTTGGACTTGGGTTTTGTGTGTGTGGCGACAGACAAGGGTCTATCTGCACCCTTCTTACACACCCTCATCCAATTGTGCCAGCACCATTTGTTGAAGATGCTGTTCTTGCCCCATTGTATAATTTTAGCTGTTTTATCAAAAATCAGGTGTCTATAGGTGTGTGGATTAATATCATGGTTTTCAATTAGATTCCATTGGTCTACCTGTCTATTTTTATACCAACCCAGGCTGTTTTCAGAACTATAGCTCTGTAGTAGAGCTTAAAGTCAGGAATAGTGATGTTTCCTGAAGTTTTTTTATTGTATAGGGTGTTTTGCTCATCCTGGATCTTTTGTTTTTCCATATAAAGTTGATTATTATCCTTTCAAGGTCAGTGAAGAATTGTGGTGGGATTTTAATGGGGATTGCATTGAACCTGTAGATTGCTTTTTGGCAAGATTGCCATTTTTACTATGTTTATCTTACCTATCCAAGAGCATGGGAGATCTTTCCATTTTCTGGTATCTTCTTTTTAATTTCTTTCTTAGAGTCACAAAGTTCTTATTATATAGGTCTTTTACTTGTTTGTAAGCGTTACACCAAGATACTTGGTGTTGCTTGTGGCTATTGTAAAGGGTGATGTTTCTCTGATTTCTTTCTCTGTCTCTTGTGGTCTGAAAAAAGTAGGGCTACTGATTTTTTTTGAGTTTATTTTGTATCCTGCTAATTTTCTCTGAAGGCTATGTTTATCAGCTGTAGGAGTTCCCTGGTAGAGTTTATTGGGTCGCTATGTAAACGATCATATCATCTGCAAATAGAGACAGTTTGACTTCTTTCCTTTCCAATTTGGATGCCCTGATCTCCTTTTGTTGTCTTATAGCATTAGCTAGAACTTCTAGTACAATATTGAAGAGATATGGAGAGAGAGGACAGCCTTGTCTGTTCCTGATTTTAGAGGAATTGGCTTAAGTTTCTCTACATTCAGTTTGATGTTGGCAGTTGGTTTGCTGTATATTGCTCTTATTATGTTTAGGTATGTTCCTGTTATCCCTGACCTTTCCAAGACCTTTATCATGAAAGGGTGTTGAATTTGTCGAAGGCTTTTTCCGCATCTAGGAGATAGTCATATGGTTTTTCTTTTCTGTTTGTTTATATGGTGATCACGTTGATAGATTTTCATATGTTAAACCGTCCCTGCATTCCAGGTATGAAGCCTACTTGATCATGGTGGATGATTTCTTGATGTATTCTGAATTCGGTTTGCCAGTATTTTGGTTGAGTATTTTTGCATCGATGTTCATCAGGAGTATTGGTCTGTAGTTTTCTTTCTTAGTTGTGTCTTTGTGAGGTTTGGGTACCAAAGTTATTGTGCCTCATAAAAAGAGTTTGGCAATGAACCTTCTGTTTCTATCTTGTGGAACAGTTTGAGGAGTAGTGGTATTAGTTCTTCCTTGATTGTCTGGTAGAATTCTGCATTGAATCTATCTGGCTGCACTTTTTTTTTTGGTTGGAAGGCTTTGATGACGTCGTTTCTATTTCATTGCAAGTTATAGGTCTATTTAAGTTGTTTGTCCGTTGTTGATTTAATTTTCGTAAGATAGTTATCCAGAAACTTGTCCATTTCCTTTGAATTTTCAATTTTTGTGGAATACAGGTTTTCAAAGTATGACCTGAAAATTGTCTGGATTTACTCTCTCTCTGTTGCTATGTTCCCTTTTTCATGTCTGATTTTGTTAATTTGCATGTTCTCTCTCTGTGCTTTTTCGTTAATTTGGATAAAGGTTTGTCTATCTTGTTGATTTTCTCAAAAAACCAACTCTTCGTTGTATTGTTTTCCTGGTTTCTATTTTGTTGATTTCAGCCCTCAAGTTGATTATTTCCTGGTGTCTACTCCTACGGGTGAGTTTGCTTCTCTGTTCTAAGTTGCTTTCATTGGTGCTGTTAATTCTCTTATGTGACTATCCTCTGTTTTCTTCATATGGGCACTTAGTGCAATGAACTTCCCTTGTAGCACTGCTTTCAAGGTGTCCCATAAGTTCGGGTATGTTGTGTCCTCATTCGTTGAATAATAGAAATTCCTTAATTTTTTCCTATTTCTTTCTTGACCCAGGAGGGGTACAATTGCACATTGTTCAGTTTCCATGAGTTTGCAGGTTTTCTTCTATTTGTGTTATTGTTAAATTTCCAATTTTAAAAACATTGTGGTCCGATACATGCTATGGGACTATTCCTATTCTCTTTGTATCTGTTGAGGTTTGTTATGCCACCTAGTATGTGGCCGATTTTAGAGAAGGTTCCTTGTGGAGCAGAGAAGAAGGTATATTCTTTTGTCTTTGGATGGAATGTTCTATAGATGTCTGTTAACACCAGTTGAGACATAACTTCTGTTAGTTCTTTTGTTTCTTTGTTGAGATTATGATTTGTGGTCCTTTCTAGTGTTGAGAGTGGTGTATTGAAGTCTCCCAATTATAAGTGTGTGAGGTTTTATATGAGCTTTGAGTTTTAGTAGTGTTTCTTTTACGAATGTGGTTGACTTTTGCATTAAGGGAATAGATGTTCAGAACTGAGACTTTTTGGTGATGGATTTCTCCTGCGATGAATATGAAATGGCCGTCTTCATCTCTTTTGACTAATTTTGGTTTGAAGTCTAACTTGTTAGATATTAGGATAGCTATGCCTGCTTGTTTTTATTTCCTTTTGATTGGAAAATCTTTTCCCAACCCTTTACCCTGAGGTAATGTCTATCTTTGAAGCTTAGATGTGTTTCTTGTATGTAGCAGAAGGATGGATTCTGTCTTCATATCCATTCTGTTAGCCTGTGTCTTTTTATAGGTGAGTTAAGACCATTAATGTTGAGGGTGAGTAAGGACCATTGATTACATTGATGCTTGTTTGATTTAGGTTTGTTGTTAGCATGGTATTGTGAATATATTAGTTCTGCTTTACCCTTGGTTTCTAGTGTAGGTGGATTATCTGTTGCCTATATTGTTGTGGGCGTAGTTACCTTCCTTGGGTTGGAGTTTTCCTCTCCAATACTTTCTGTAGGGCTGGATTTGTAGATACATATTGGGAAAATCTGGTTTTGTCATTAAATATCTTGTTCTCTCCAACTATAGTGATTGAGAGTTTTGCTGGATATCGTAGCCTAGGCTGGCATCCGTGTTCTCTTAATACTTTTAGAACATCTATCCAGGACCTTCTGGCCTTGAGGTTTTCCATGGAGAAGTCAGGTGTAATTTTGATAGGTCTGCATTTATATGTTATCTGTCTTTTTCCTTCCCTGCTCTTAATATTCTTCTTTTATTCTGTATGCTAGGTGTTTTGATTATTGTATGTCGAGGGGTCTTTTTTTCTTTGGTCCAGCCTATTTGGGGTTCGGTATGCTTCTTGTACTTCACAAGTGTCCCTTCTTCAGATTTGGAAAAGTTTTCCCCGATGATTTTGTTGAATATGTTTTTCGGACCCCTTTGAGCTGGGCTTCCTCACCTTCCTCTATGCCTATTATTCTTAGGTTTGGCCTTTTCATCGTGTCCCATGTTTCCTGGATATTTTGTGTTAAGGATTTGTTGGATTTATGATTTTCTTTGGTTCGATGAATCTATTTCTTCTAGTTTATCTTCTGCGCCTGAGATTCTATCTTCCACTTTGAATTCTGTTGGTTATGCTTGTGTCTGTAGTTCCCGATTTTTTGCCCAGCTTTTCTATTTCCAGCATTCCTTCGGTTTGTGTTGCCTTTATTTTCTCTATTTCAGTTTTCAAGCCTTCACCTGCTTAATTGTTTTTCTTGGCTTTCTGTACTTTCCTTAAGGAATTTGTTCATTTCTTCCACTTTGTTTGTTTTTTCCTCCATTTCTTTAAGGGATTTTCTCACATCTTCTTTGAGGTGGCCTCTATCATTTTTATGATGGTAATTTTAAGTTGTACCCTTCTGCTTCCTCTGCTTCGTTGTTGTGTTCCATTCTAGTTGGTGCAGATTGCCTAGATTCTGGTGGAGTCGTGCTTGTCTTTCTGTTGTTAGGTGTTCTCTTGTGGCTGCCTTCCCATAGCTTCTTCCAGTAGGTGTTGGTGGGGTCTCCTTCTATGGTACTTTCTCGGTGGCCTTATAAGGGTCGGAGATTCAATATCTGTAGCTCTGTGTGGTCCAAGCTCTCTAGGAGGTCTCTCTGCAGACAGGGACCCAGGGATGGGGTCAAGGATGAGGATCCAGTAAAAGATGCCAGCAGGAACTCAGTGGTCCCACAGAGATAGGCAGATCTCTGGTAGAAGCCCGGGACTCCAGCAGAGGACTGGAGGTGGGGGTCAGAGACCAAGCAGGTGGAAAGAGAATTCCTAGTGTTTAGGTGAAACATTCTACAGCTATTTCTAAGTTCATCTGGCTTATGATGTTAATAAAATCTGTTGTTTTCCTCTTTAATTTTCATCCTTATGGTTTGTCTATTGTTGAAGAGTTACCCACTATCACAGTGTTGTAATTAATCTGAGGTTTTATATCTGGCTAGTATGTCTCTTATGAAATTATGAGCCTATATTTGGTGTATACATGCTTATAATTGTAACATCTTCTTGGTAGAATTTTTGTGTTATTTTCCTTACTTCTTCTAACTAGTTTTATTTTTAATTTTATTTGTCTTATGTTATCCCTCCATGGGGGATGTGCCTGCAAGGTCCTTTTTGTGCACCAGGAATACATCCTGGTTCCATTGTCCTTTAGACTGATCAGGCCTTCTAGCTGAGACCTGTATTCAGGGTGTCTGAGTCAGTCCCATGCTGGATTCCCAGCTATCAGTCTGGGGGTGGCCATTAGCTCCTCCTTGTTCAGGTCAGCTGTCTCTATGTGTTTATGCAGCATGCTCTAGTCCTCCTCTCTGCATCTGGATTCTAATTTGCCTCAGTGTTTAGTTGTGGGTGTTTGCTTCAGCCCAACAGGTACTAGATGAGGGCTCTCATTAGTTGTTGACTTACTATCAGGGAAGTGACATTTATGGTACCCTTTCCACTGTTGCTCAAATTGTTAGTTGAAGTCAGTCTTATAGTCTCTGCCAATGATATTTCTTAGTTATTACAATAAAGGAGTTTCAAAGCATTGAACAGATTACCATGAAAGATCCTTAAAATTAATGAAAAGAACATCAAATGATCTTATAATCTCATTATAGCTCAAAAGGAATTGTATATAATATATGTAATAGTATTTTTTAAAAAGGGCAAAGAAAAATGTATGAAATATAAATCCTTTAATGTAGAGCAGGAAAAACAATCAAACAGGTGAAGGAAACAGTTCAAGACTTGAAATTGGAATAGAGAAAATATTGAAAAACATAAATTGATGGAATCTTTGAAATGGAAAATCTGGGCAAATGAACAGGAAACACAGATGCAAGCATAACCAACAGAATGCAAGAGATGAAAGAGGGAATATCTCACACTGAAGATAAAATAGAGGAGACAGATTCTTTGGTCAAAGCATAGGCAGGAGGGAGGGCCAAGTCCCTAATCCAAATTACTTGACAGATTTTGCTGATCCCTCCAGGAAGGTATTACCTTGCTTGTGGGAGTGTGGGGGAATGGGATAGGAGGAGGGTCGGGGCATGGGAAGGAGGAAGAGAGGGAGAGGGAATGGGATCAATATGTAAAATAAGAAAATAATAATAATAAATAAAAAAAGAAATAACTAAGGCCAACAAAATCATAATACAAAATGTCAAGGGAAAGCTGAGAACCATAAAAAGACCAAATCTAACTATAATAGCGATAGAAGAAGGAGAAGAATACCAACTCAAAGGCACAGAAAATATATTCAGCAAAATCATAGAAGAAAACTTTCCCAACCTAAAGAAGGAAAGGCCTTTGAAGATAGAAGCAGCCTCCAGAACAACCAGACTGTGCCCACTTCCCCCACCCAAGAGGTCCATTTTCCACATAATAACCAAAACACTAAACATACCGAATAAAAAGAGAGTACTAAGATCTGAAAAGAAAGGGGACAAAGGCCAGGTAACATAAAATGGAAGATGTATGAGAATAGAATAATACAAAATTTCTCAATGGAGACTCTGAAAGCCAGAGGGCCATAGTTATATTATGCTGACACTAAAAGACCATGTTAGTGCCAGCCTAGACTACTATGCCCAATGTACAATATAAGATACTCCAACATAAAACAAGGTTTAAGTAATACCTTTCCACAAATCCAGTCCTACAGAAAGTACTAGAAGGAAAACTCCAATCAAAGGAAGTTAGCAGCCCCATGTAAACACAGTTAATAAATAGATCCTCACCAGAAAATCTCAAAGAAGGGAAACACACACAGATACACACACACACACACACACACACACACACACACACACACACACTATAACCCAACCACCATCAAAAAATAATAAGTATTATCAATTACTGCTCATTAATGTCCCTGGTTTCAAAAGACTCAATTCACATATAAAAAAGAGCACAAGCTAACAAATGATACAAACATGAAGTCTCAATTCTGAACACCTATGTTCCAAGTATATAGAACCCATCCATATATAAAAGATATATTACCAAAACGTAAATCACATATCAAACACCACATTTTAATAGTTGGGGTCTTCAACATCCCACTCTCATCAATGGACAGGTCAGCCAGACAGAAAATTAACATAGAAATAAGGAAACCAACACATGTCATGACTCAAATGGGCTTAACAGACATCTATATAAAACATCCTGTCCAAATACACACACATACATACACACACACACACACACACACACACACTTAAAATATACCATCTTCTCAGCACCTCATGGAACCTTCTCTAAAACTGACCACATGATCAAAGCAAATTCTAAAAAAATAAATAAATAAAAGGAATAAACTCCTGTATGTTATCAGACAACATGGCTTGAAGTTAGAATTCAACAATAACACAAATTATAGAAAAAACCTACAAACTCAGGTGAACTAAATAATGCTCAACTGAATCACCACTGGTGTAGCTGGACTGAGTTTCCAGCCTCCGGTCAGCAATATATATGTAACAAAACAAAACAAACAACAATAACAACAAGAAAAAAATCCATGTTGAATTAAAAGCAATCTCAAAACCAGCATGTAGTTTTCAGTTCTTGAGAAATTAATGAAAAACTAGGGAAAAATAAAAATAAATTTTTGAAAGCCCATGAATGCAGTGAGGGATAGACCTCTCGAGGGGGGAAATAAGGAAAAACAGTTGCTTGAGGGTAACTTTTTTCTTTACTTTATCTTGAAAAATCCTCTCTGAAAATCTCTTTGCTCTCTACATCACTGCTACTATGCTGCCTCTGTTCCTCCTCTTGCTCATCACATCCATCTCTGTTCTCTGACCTCTATATGACTGCCCTCTACTTCTCACTCCTTCTGCCTTGCTATCTGCCTTGCTGCCTTCTCCTGGCTCTCTTCTTCATAGCCCAAATCTGGAGAATTACAGATTGTTTTTCAGAGCCTGACCCATGCCAAAACCCAAGATAAGTCCCTTAGTTTCTCTCAGGCTAGGGAATGTCACAATGTCCAGGTAGAGAGTAAGTGGCCTTGAATGTAGCCCTAAATTTGTGAGAGAGTTGCCAGGCAGTAAATAAACAGCTGAATCTGGAGGCTGGGGAGTTGTGCTTCAAACCCTGGCTTTCTGATTTAGCAAAACAAAAGCAGTAAAAAGGACCTATGTATTTGTTTCAGAAGCTACCATATATTGTGTTCAGGGGTAACCCTGCTTTGAAATTGTTTTGAAGGCCAAGTTAACTTTCTATGTAACAGGCTGTCTGTGACTGAGTATCCTATGTCAGCCTGAGTAAGGTAAAGTATCCTTGTGTTATTTCTGTTCATCAATATTGTACAACTTAACAAGAAAATAATATTTTATCCATCTACACTTATACATGTGCCCAACAAGAATAAAACATACCCATTAAAGGGCTGTAGAAAGAACCCCACAGCTGTTCTTATTAGGGAGGCATAGCTGTGTCACCTAAGACAGGAACAAACAGTCACTCAGTCAACAAACCCATGGTTTTTCCAAGTGGGGGTCCCCACAATGCCTGCTAGTTGGCTTTACAGAGGACTCTCCAGGAACAACTACTGACTGACATGTCACATAATAGTCGCCAATGTACAGTCCCATGACCCTCTGCATTCCGAATCAGGGAAGACATAAAGGAAATTAAAACAATTCATAGAATTCAATGAAAATTAATGTACAACATACACAAGCTTATGGGACACTATAAAAGAAAAGGCAAAAGAAAAGTTCATAGCACTAAATGCCTACATAAAGAATTTGGAGAATTCAAGAACACATCAAAATCCAAAATCATCCACAATGATTAAATACACTCATCACAGGGAGGCAGGGATTGATGGTTCAACACACTAAAATCTGTTGATGTAATAAACACATAAACAAACTGAAAAAAGACTAAAGACCATATAATCATCTAATAGATACTAACAAAGCGCCAATATCCAAGACCCCATCATGATAAAGGTCATGGATAAATTAGGGAAATAAGGAAAACATCTAAACATATAAATACAAAAAAACAATTTGCAGCAAGCTAACAGAAAAACATCACATTAAATGGAGAGAAACCCAGAGCAATTCTACTGAAATGGAGAACAAGACAAGGCTGCCAACTCTTTCTTATCTATTCAATATAGTACCAAAGTTCTAGAAGCTAGAGAAATATGACAACAACAAATGGAGATTTAGGTGGCATAAATTGAAAGAACGTAAGTCAAATTAATGCTATTTGCAGATGATATGATAGTGTACATAAGTGACACCAATTTTTTTTTCAGGGAACTCTACAGCTCATAAATACCTTCAGTAAAGTGGCTTCATACAAGATTAACTAAAATAAATCAGTAATCCTCCCACATACAAATGATAAAGGGGATGAGAAAGAAATCACAGAAACATCAACCTTGGCAATAGCCACAAATAATTTAAAATATCTTGGGAAAAGGGGGAGGAGGGAAACGGTTGAAATGTAAAATGAATAAAAATATTTAAAAAGAAGTTCTGTCAAATAATCAAGTTCTTAATCTGCTGAGCTATCTTTAACTGTTTTGAACCTTCCTTTCAATACAATTTCTTTGTTTAACTATAATATGTCAAGGTAATGTTTACCGCTTTTTGGACGTGGTTTCTATGTAGCCCTGGCTGTCTTATAAATTGCTCTTGTGGACCAGGCTGGCTCTCAAACTTACAGAAATCTACCTGCCCCCGCCTTCCCGGTGCTCATATCACCCAGCATCATAGGTAATTTCTTTTCTATTTGATGTTCTATAAATTTCTTGTACATGGATAAGCATTTCTTTTCTCTGTGTTTGGAAATTTTCTTTATAATTTTATTGAAAATAATCGATGCTAATGCTATCATATTCTTCTTCTTTTATACCCAATATTTGATGTTAAGTATTTATACAATGTCCCAAAACTCCCCCTTTTTCATTCTCATATTTTTAAATTTTTCGTTGGTCTTTATTGGGTGATCTTACTCCCTTTCCTTCATCTTGAGGCCCTGATACTGTTTCCCCATATGACACATTCTGTTTTAGCTTTCCAGTGGTATTGGCTTGGCTTATTGAGTTTTTCATTTCCAGGATTATTTCAATTGTTGTTTTCTTCAGCTTTTTCATAACTCATTAAATATTTATAGACACAATTTTTCAGGCAGGCCAACAAGTAAGTATTCAAATCTAGAAGACATAATGAAGTCCTATGTTTGCCCTGTTGTTTATAGGAACATTGTGAGTAGGACAAGACCAGTAAAAGAAGACAACATTATATTAGTTATCAAATATCTGCCATTAGCATCCATTTTGCATTGATGGCACATCTTTTTTAAACGAACAATCATATACAGGGGGCCTGTTAGAAGGCTCAGTTGTGAACACATGTGCCACCACCCCTGACAACTTCAGTTAATTCCTCCAAGCTCTACATGGTGGAAGGGGAGAACCAATACTCACAAGGTTTCCTCTAATTCTCACATAGATGCTGTCGAGTATGCTATAATATGCATAAACCCATACTCATACATACACACACTTATATAATTTTATTTATTTTTTTTGAGACAGGGTTTCATCTGTATTGCTTTGGAGCCTGTCCTAGAATAGCTTTTTAGACTAGGGCTCGCTTAGTGATTTTATTATATATGCATTGTTGATTTTTTTGCTGGACTATTGAATGTTTGTAAAGCTCTGAGAAGAAAAAAATATTGATATATAAAACCAATTAATTTCTATGAATATCTGATTATATGAGATGCTCTTACTTCTATTAATGACCAATAATATATTTGGAAGTCCTGAAATACAATATGTGGGGAAACCATGTGGTTTGTAAAATCATTTTTATTAGATATCTAATATCTTCGTGCCTTGTGCATCAAAAAAAAAAAAGAAAGAAAAAGAAAAGGGAACTCCAATATTTGTGAGAATTCACAAACTGTCCCATAAATTTCTAGAACAATCTCTAGTTGTCAAAATGCTATTTGTGAGAGCCATTGGTTTAAATCAGAATAGTTTAATATTTGTCTTTGTCACATGACATCATCATGCAATTTGTTAACCAATACTCATAGCAGTTCTGGGATGCATGCAACCCAGGATGGGCAGGCTTCACGTAAAGCACTCTAATAATGAATTTATATAGTTATAAAACCACCACAACAATGTGTAGGCCATATGTTTTAATAAGCTGTAAGTCCTTATAATGAAAATGATCAGTAATTTGAAAACGACCTACACGTTTATCAGTTCATCATAATTCACTGGCTCAAGAATAAATTAAATGTATATCCTCTACTAAGTCTTTTACAAGTAAAAGGTCTAAAGTGAAGTGTTAAAGTTCCAGTGGGGTAGTTTGCTTTATACCTTCACTACACTTTGAAGGATATTTAGGGAAATATTTATCACCTGAAGCTTTTATTACAATCTACTTGTTTGAGACACTCAGTTGCATCTCATGGCTCTTCTAAACTTAATTAAACTTTTACAGCTGAACTGGTCTGCCTACTGAAGGAAGCTCCATTTCTTAAACAACCTGATCTTCAAACTTGGAAGCTGTTTCAGGGCTTTTTTTTTATCTCAAATTTTAGAAGAGAAATGACTTGTTGATAAGTGAATAAATAGATGCTGGCTCCCTATATATAATTTGAAATGAAAAAGTAATTGGTAGCAATATGAAAACAATTTTAGTTGGAATGAAAGTGAGTTGATTTTAATCCTTTGAGATGACATTTTATTCTTGAAACATATTCCATCAAATTATAGACAAAAATACAATTCATCTGAATTTAAACTATCTGAAATTATTCATACATTCTAGTATCTTTTAATTTGCTCCCTAAACCATAAAATATACATATTATCTATATATTCTCTCTATATGTTATATCTATATATTATAGTATTTATATTTATAAAACACAAATAGAAATAATCTTCAGCTGAATAGATAGATTCTTGTCACTAATTTACATGACAAAGAAAGTACCTTTTTCTTACTATTTTTAGTTGCTTTCATTTTTTGACATATAATGGTTTGCAACAATAAGAAAAAAAAAAAAAGCAGGACACTCTTAGGCACAATCATCCCAGTATGTTTGCCTGCCCCAAATTTCAGTTCTCCAGCAGATCAGAATTTACTGTTCTTGCTCTAGAAAAATGTCATCAGTCATCAAGTTTGCCTGTCCTCAAGAATGCCACTGAAACACATGAGTGGGACCCTATTTCCTGGCCTGGGCAGGTGCTTCATTGTAGAAACCATTAATATAATAACTAGTTATTTAAGTCTTTAGAGGAGGCACTACTTTGGCTGTTCATTTACTTAAGATTAGCCAAAATGTTGGGAGATGGGTCAATTTCTCCTCTCAATTAATAGCTATTAGATTCTCCCTTGCCATGCCGGGCTATGATTTCTGTGCATAAAAGGAGGAGCACTTAGCTATCCAGGGTACACTTATTCTGGCACTTGCCATTTTGACATTCCTCCAAATGCCTTGAGAAAGCTGCACAATAATAACAGTTGATTGGTCCAGCTCCTGAAGGCACAGTATCAATCCATCACAGCTAAAATGTTTTAAGATCTACCCACAGCTGTCCATCTTTTTGCAGTAGGAATCTTTGATAAACTACCATCAATTCATGTGTGATCTATGAAATGACCCATTTGTATTACTCTATTCCTCCCCTAATATGGTATTTCTGTTTAAATTTGTTTATATCTCATAATTCACCTTGAACAGAAAAAGTGCATCACATTAAACTACAATGACATGCTACTAAATCTTGCATCAGCTTTCTTATCTGCCTCTCTCACCCAAACACATTACAAAATTTTCCTCTGCGGCCTATGTCTCCACAGTTTGTCCCTAGGCAACATATAAAACTCTGAATATATTGTTTCATCTGCCTGGCATTCTCTTCCTTACCTAGGGAGACTGTGTAAGGAGAACAAAGGAAGAATACTTGAAAAGATTGTATCAATCTGTGTTACAGGTACACTGCTTAATACCTGTGTAACTCTAAACTCTGGGAACCAATTTCAGTATCTGTAAGGTAGGAATGATGACAAAATCTATATGTCAGTTTTTCTGAAAATGAAAGCCTGGTGTATTTGTAGGAAATCTTAATATTACCTGATTTCACCCACCTATCCCTCACCTAACTAACCCCTTCTACCTTTCAGACAGAGTTCAGTGCTTTTTCCTGAAGAAAGAACTCCTTAGAGGGCCAAACTTTACATGTGGAGCTCCTTGAAGAATGTCTGAACACTGTCTTTCACAGGTTTGGTAAACACTACTGATGGGAGATGTCACTCTATAAATATGTTTCTCATACTGGTTAATGAATAAAGCACTGTTGGCCAACAGGAAAGCAAGATAGGTGGAACTAGGAGACAAGGAGGAAAGAGGAAGTAGTAGAGAGGAGCCAACATGGAGAGTCTGGAGAGAGCAGGACAGCAGCCAGCTCTCGGGGTAAGATGAGATTACATGGAAATACTTAGATTAACAGAAATGAGTTAATACTTAAGACAGAGCTAGCCCATAAGAAACAAGTACCTGGCCAACAGCATTATATCAAATACAGAGTCTCTGTGCATTATTTGGGGCTGGAGGGTGGTGGGACAAGACCAGTGGCAGGCAGAAAAAAACCTTACTCCTTACAACTACTAGTTGGTTTTTTTTTGCTTGTGCCCTCCCTCCACCACCACTGGTTTGTAATTAATCAAACAAAATCCTTTTGGTATCTCTCTTATTTAGATATCTTCTCAAAATCTGCCAAGGCAAAAATTAATTTTGCTGCTATCTGATCTTCTACTGTTGAGATTCTCCTTTAGAGTAAGAATTACCTGACTCTTGTCTATTTGTTTTATCTAAAATTGTATATTGATCTCTGTGTTGTGCTTCAACTGTCATTAGGATCAGTATCTAAAACATAAATCTGTTATATTTAATTCTAACACATTCGCAGCTTTCTGATGACTCTCAAGAGGATAAAGTCAGTCTCTTCAGGTTGACATGCATGTACTTCATAATCTGATACTAGACAGGATCTCTCTATTCTATGTTGACCTTGTGTCAGATTTGGAGGAAAGCTCCTTAATCCTAGTGAACAGTACCTAGCAAAACCCTTCCTGAAGACAATGGGTGTGCCCCTACCTTGTTGGCTTTGTGTTTGATCATTCAGCTTCTTCTAAGTGAACATGGTGGTTTGCACTTTTACACACTAGTCCTAAAATGTCACCATTTTCATCAGACTTGCCATCCCAAGAAGATACTTGTGTAGGCCACTGAGATCAAAGAAATTGTGGCTGGCTTTAGCCCCACTGCAGCTTGAAACTACCAGCACACTGTAGATGACCCACTTATGCTCATAAAGCCACTAGGAATTACCAGATTACTAAGGCAACCATATTGATCCATTGGATATTTTCATTTTAGTAATGTAACAGGAATGTTTCCTTTAAAGAACTGCTTGTTTTAAGTTTATGAGTGGTTCTTTTCAAGCCTGTTCTTTCCTGTGGTGTTGGATGGGACACCTTTTCCCATTTCATAATACTCTATTTGGGTCACCCTTGGCAGAAGTGATCCATGAAGATGCACTCAAAATCTGTTTTAATCTCTAACCAAATGGTCTGAGCCTTGAGCTAAGCTTGTTCTCCACATGGGTGAATGACTTCCTTAGGAGATTCAAATTCCTAGGCTGAATACACCCTAGCAAGTTAGTGTCCTACCATCTCACTGACTGGTCCCACTCCACATGCAACAAGATGAAAATAGAATTTCTTTGGCCTCTTCCTTTTACTCAAATAATTCAAATCACCTAAGATATGTTTTTTTCTAGTTCAGACAGGTCAAATGTGGATAAATATCTAAAACAGGAAGTTGACAAGGACAGGAAAAACCTTGAATCCTTGAGCTCTTGCTTTAGCTTGCAAGTGCTAAGACCACAACTGTCATCACCATGACTGCCTTCTCCATTAGAAATAGAAGTTTATTTTTCCTTTCTTACTTTCTGTTTATTTCATCTAAGATTCATCAAATCTGCTTATTTCATCTAATATATCTTTAAAATGTATCCAACTATATTATTATATTTTGATGCCTAATACTTCATGTTTTTAAAAACTGTCTTGTCAGATTTAATGGAGCTTCAATAATCTCCCATTTGAAGTTAAATTATTTTGTTATTTAAAATTCTTGTCCTATATATTCTAACTCCAATACAGCTGACATTTGTTAATTATTTTCTGGCCCTTATCTAGAAATAGTTTTATGCTGCCAATTTTGTTTCCCTAAACTGTCTTCAATAATATTCCTAGTAAAAATCATATTTCTCAACAATTCTCTCTCTGTATCTCTCTCTCTGCCTCTCTGTCTCTCTGTCTGTCTGTCTGTCTCTCTCTGTCTCTGTCTCTCTCTCTCTCTCACACACACACACACACACACACACACACACACACACACACACACACACCATAGAGCTGGAATGCATGTCTTGTCCTTATTAGCCTGAGAAGACCTTCATGAATGCTTGAGCAAATAGAGCAAATTTCATGTTTCACTTCCATACAGTGCACACTCTTGGCCTCCTTCAGAGCTCACCCAGACAACATCTGAGAAAATTCAGACTACATGTTATTTCAGAAAACAGTACCAACTGAGGCCTTAGCTGGCAGCTAGCATGAGCAATCATGTGTATGAATATAGGACTCTAGATTATGCCAGTTCCTCCATCACATCACTCAAAGATTAAGGCTTTAAGCATCCCCCCGAGATCCCAAATAAACATTGTAAGCAACAGATAGACTACCCACACTCTGCTCTGGGAAACTGGGAGAATGGTAATTTTAAACCAATTGATTTTCAGATGTTTATTCTTTATAACAATAGAAAACTATAGTGTTATATGCCCAAAAAATTCATGTATTTTTGCCTGTGTACTCATATTTTTTGTTGGTACGAGCTGTTTTACTCAATGAAGTATTATGTCAGTCGATGTCCTCCCAGACGCAGAAATCAAAGTACAGTTACTTATGAAACATATTTGTTGGGAGCAAATGTGTGAAGGATAAAGAGGAACAAGTAGGTATAGTCAGGAAGAGCTTTGAGACTATAATGAAAATGAACAGAGATAAAAGACTGAAGCATGTCAAGGCTGCTGCCGACCTGGGAGTTTTCCATTAGAAATATCACTCCTTATGTATAAATGGGCAGCCACTAGTAACAAAGGCTTTTTTGGGCCAGCAGTACCCAAGTACCCAAATCATGACTCAGAAACATATTATTAGTTATGAGTGTTCACCTTTATGCTTGTCCCACTAGTTCCTATCACTTAATTTAACCTGTTTCTCTTCATCTATGTTTTTCTATGTTTTGCTTTGGGGATTTTTTTTAGCTTTCTTTTATTCTATATATCCTACTTTCCTGCTTCCTCCACATCTGGCTAGCTGGCCCTTGCATGGCTGGCTGGCTAGCTGACTGACTCCCTTTTTCTTGCTGCCTACCAGCTATTTCCTTTGCCTAGCTATTGGCTATTCTGCTTTTTATTAGACCAATCAGGTTCCTTACACAGGTAAAATAGCAACATGTCCTACATAGTTTTAAAAAATAATGTAGCATAAACAACTTTAACACATCTTTACATAGTTAAATAAATAATTCTATTCTACAGCAGTCACCCATTATGAACTGCCTCCCAAAAGTGTCACAACAGTATTCAGTGGGCATAAAGTAGAGGCTGGCAGTTAGTTCTGCTACCTACAAAAGGTTCTCTTGAAAGATATGTGAGTATTATGTATGACACATCTCTATGGATGTTCTTGGTGTATCAAGGAAGAGGTAAAGGACATGTCTGTGCATTTGGAGAAGAGATGATGTACCCAGGGCAGAGATCCACCCTATGGTATTACAAAATCATTTTGAGTCACTGCTGATACTGGTTCCACCAGCAAACTCTACTGAGGGGAGGGAGTGACTAAAGACTTTAAAACTATTTGAGTAAAGCAATATGAGGAGATGCCAACCTCTGTAGGTTGTTGACCATCTGCCAGAGAATTTGATGGTAGTTGGGGGAGCAAGGACCTTATAGTAATTGATTAGTCTCATATCTGCTTAATCAGGTCCTTAATTGCCAGGGCATATGCTTCTCTTGATTCAAACCCCAGAGCACAATGCATCAGTGTCTGGCTGTAGCTAATAACTTATACATAGGCACTGCTAGCAAAGAAATACAGGGGAAACACAATTCTGCTAGGAAAAGTTACTGTTCAGTATCCTTTAACCTGTGCCTCTCCCACCTTCTGTAAGCTGTTGTGAGCTGTACTTCTCCATCTCAGGACAAGCCTTGTCCCCTGGGGCTTCTTTTGTTTTCTTAGTAACTCCTTTATTTTTTTCTCTCATTTGTATAGGGTTCTCAGGCTGTTTTTAAGCAAAGAGACAGCAGCCCTTGCTCTTCTATTCTCTACTGCAACAGGCATGTGAAAGTTACAAAAAAAAAATCATTTGCTCACCCACCAGGGTGGAGAAGCCTTCTTTTCAATGCATGGTAGAGAAAGAACATGCTATGTTCTGTGGAAAGAGATGTAAAAAGCCTCTGTATGGAAAGCATCAGAGCCTGTGGCTTCTAGCTAAGGCCCAACCCACATCCATCACCCATGAACTGCCTACACACAATACTCTAAAGTTTATTTCATGGAACATTAGAAATCCAGCTGGGAAAAACTAATACCAAAATTATATAGGTAAGTCAGCCTAAAATATCAGTAATGAAATCTGTTATAGATGCTGTGACAAGGATAGAATCTACCAGGTTTGTACTCTTTCTTCCCCTTGACCCATACTGCCCCTCTGGGAGCAAAAGTGGTAAGAATGGCAAAAGAATTGATTGCACTAAGTTTCTGTCAAATAGAAAACCTCAAAATAGAAAATTTTTGGTACATCTGAGTTAGAGTAGCAGAGGAGAAAGAACAAGGCATCATGTACTTGCTCTGTTCCCGGATGTTGAGACCTTTGCCATAGGACATAGGGAGACTCTGACCCCCAGACTGTCCTTACCAACCCTAGAGGTCCACAGTGAAGTATACCAAGTGGGTATGTAGGGTAGGGTAGCAAAGTGAAGATGAAAACATAATTTTGTGATATTTGGTTGATACTAATTGTGGTTTGAATGAGATTGTCCCCCATAGGACCATAGATTTGAATACTTGGTCACCAGAAATTGGCACTGTTTGAAAAGATTAGGAGGTGTGATCTTGTTGGATGAAGTGTGTCACTGGGGTTAGGATTTGAGATTTCAAAAAGCCTATTGCAAGACCAGCGGCTCTCTGTTCCTGCTGCACAGAGATCAGGATATACAACCCTCTGATACTTCTCTAGCACCATGTCTGCCTGCCTGCCGCTGTGCATTCCCCTATGATGATGATGGACTAAACCTCTAAAACTTCAATTAAATACTTTTTGTCTTGTAAAAGTTGCCATGATCGTGGTGTCTCAGCAATAGAACACTGACTGTGACAGTTCTGAAAAATTGGGGAGAAAGAACAGGCAACATAGAGTTTGATAAATACATGATTCCGTGATAAACATCAATAAAAATCACTCTATCATTCAATTAAAAAAACTTAAAAATAATTAAACCATGCTCTTAAACATGGTACCTCCTTTCATAGATTAATTATCAAAGTTTTTTGATTGTATGGAGACTGGTTAAACTGGAGAGCCTAATTTCAAGGATTTTTTGCAAGCAGTGACTTTTACTGTTAGAAGCAACTGAAAAGAAATAGTTTTAACCTTTCATAATTGATCAAGGCTAATAGCATCAAGGAGATAGACATCCAAACTGATGAGAGTAGGGCTGTCTGACATCAGAATTCCCTTATGTTAATGAATTCAAAGGTCTTGAAGCTCAATTCTCACTGTGGATTAAATCTACCTCACTCCAGACACAATCTAAAAATTCAAATCTTGTGTTGTATTGCTTAAAACTTTCTCCTGTAAAAGTTTTTTATTGTTTGCTTTTGTTGTTGTTGTTGTTATTGAGAAATACATGAAAAAGGACAAACAATGGGTTGAGCTGAGCACAGGGCTATAGCCTCTCCCAGTCTCAACTTCCAACACCTCAATGCATAATTCATTAGGAATATGAGTTGATTTTTTCCTAATTACTTTAATCCCAATGAAAAATTTCCTATCAGGGTATAAAAACAATGTATAGCCAAACAGCAAGATGCATTTACTGTGACTTGCATGCTTAACATAATCAGAAATTTACTTTTTAAATGTTGTTTGGTAAAATTTTAATATTTTCCATGAACCTAAAATGTAACATGTTTTATCCCCAGCTAACCATACTTGCTGCCAAGCCTAAAATAAGGTTAACAGCTTTAGTGCTTGAGACCTCACTGTCTGTTGCTAAATCTCCAAGCTTGATACAACCAAATGATGTACATGTCTCACTTCTATGTTTAAAGACATCTCTTCAGTGCAATTTTATTAACAAAGAAGTTATTTAAAATGTTATTTAAAAAAGGGGAACTGGCATGGGGTCACAACCTGTTCCCCAAGTGAGGGTGTATGGCTACTCATCCTCAATAAGCCAATCAGAAGATCCAAATTAAAGGTAGACAGTAGAAAAAAAAATGACATCTACTCAATGTGGCCACATTAGGAAGAGAAACAAGGAGAGATAGAGTACAGGTTTGGGGTCCTGATGTGAGATTCAAATTTAAACAGAGGCCCAAAGATTTGCACATTCAAGCAGTCCCAATCGAGATGTTGTCCCTCTGACCTCTGACAAAACCTTGTTCTTCAGTCTTGTCCTGTAAGTTGGTAGAGCTTGTTCTGGCTAGTTTTATATCATAGTCTAGTTTATTGACACAAGCTAGAGTTGTCAGAAAGGAGGAAGCTATAGTTTTAAGAAAATGCCTTCATAATATGGGTCTCTACACTAACCTAAAGGCATTTTCTTAATTATTAATGAGGGAGGGCCCAACTCATCATGGATGGTGCTATTTCTGGGCTGGTGGTCCTGGTTTCTATAAGAAACCAGGTTGAGCAAATCATAGGAAGCAGGCCAGTAAGCAGCTACTTCTCTGTGTCCTCTGCATCAGCTCCTGCCTCCAGGATCCTGCCCTACTTGATTTATTGCCCTCACTGTTTTGACAATGAACTGTTTATGGAAATGTGAGTGAAGGAAACCATTTCTTCCCCAAGTTACTTTAGTTCTGGTGTCTCCGCACAGTGATGGTGCCCCTGTGACAGCTGTTTGAAATCTCCTTCCAGGAGATAAATTCTTCCCTGATTGATACCTTTTCCTTCTTCCAACATAAAATTTCCTCCCAGAAAATTCCTGGGAGGAAATACCATTTCTTTGGTGTCTGTTGTTTTAATAATCTGATAGATGAGAGTGTCTTTTAAAAAAAGACTTCTTCTGTCCATTTGGTTACAAAGCAACATACCTAATAATCTAACTACCACTTTATTTCTAATTCAGAACAGGTGTCTTGGCTGTTTTATCATGTCACTGCTCTGTTCTCCATTTTGAGGTTTAATCTGTACTTCCAATTTCCATCAAATGTGTCAATCAAAACTGTTGGCCCTGTACTTAAATAAAATTTCCAATATTATAAAATATATATTGATTTAATCCAAAACTAGTAGCTACTCCCTCATATATGACTGTATCTATCACAGTAACTCCACTGCCTAGATAAATATTACATCCCACATGTTAAAATAGTTATCTTTCCTCTCTCTTTTTCTCTCTTTCTCTCTCTCTCATGTTGTTTTTCTTTTCTTTTTGTAATTGTAGTGCTAAATATCAATCCCAAGACATAGCACATACTAGGTAAGTGCTGTACCACTGAACTATATCCCCAGTCTATCTTTGTTCTTTACATATTTTAAGAAAAATTTTTATGTGCTAGTATAGTTCAGAAAAGAAAAGACTGGATTCTTGATTGATGTTCATTGTTGATACAGGGTAAAATATCAAGGGAAGTAATATTCTAGGGTAAGAGAAATAAAAATAAGTCAGAAAGTCAAACAGACTAGACTCAAGAAACCCTTATCACCATCTACTAAACAGTGAAACTGAAAATAAGAGATTTAGGAATATGTGCACCATCAAAGGTGATGAACTTGCTGTTCTTTGTGCTCAGGTAGCTTTCTGGATCACCATTTCCATTTGATCCAGAGATTCTAAGGGATTCCAAGTACAGAGGCTTTGACATCAGACACATGTACCTGCCATTTGAAAACACAATTTAAATGTCTCTGGAAAGGTGTCACTAAAGCAAATTCACTAGGAAAAGTCTTTTATTCAAGGTCAAAGATTTATGCATACCCAAGTTGAGGGCATATAAGCTCAGAAAATCCTAGTAATCAAGAAGCACCATCTTGAAGGGAATAGGCAAAAACACCTTGGTCTGAGTACTGCCATTTTGACTCATACTCCATTTTACCTACAAGGTAAAATAGTTCTGGTTCCAAGCCCTAGGGAAGCTGAGAACTTTCCAATGGCTGATCAACCTCTTCCCTAAACCATCAAAATCATTATTATGCATTTTTACTTCTTTAGAGACAGCCTGTTTATTCTGAACAATGGAAAGAACAAATGAATCTGATTGGTTGGACTAGAAAGCTTGCATTGTATGTTGATTGTCAATAATGGAACATTCAAGGATGCCCCTAATCTCTAAATCCTGATTGGTGAAAACTGTAACTGTAACTTGCTAACAAATATTTGTGAATTTTATGCTTATAAACCCTAATTCTGTCCCTTCTCAGGGCTGTCAGGAGAAGCATGGCTCCTGAATCCTTGTCCTGCAGCCCTGATTGATCAGTGGCTTACTTAAGATGGTGAATTATGAAACACTTTGGAACCCATAAATGTAGTCTCACTCCTTCTTTGTAGAGGATAATGGGATAGGTGTAACAATCCCTCTGGGTACTGAAAATTGCTTGATTTAAATGGGTGTGATTGCTATTCTTGGTTGTCAACTTGATTACATCTGGAATGAACTTTGATCCAGAAATGGAGGGCATACTTGTGAAGTGTTGGGTTTGAGTAGATAAATCACTTACAATCCTGATCTTTGAGTCAAGAAGACTAGTGCCTTTAATCTAGATCTTCAGGTGGAAAGACATTCCTGTAAACTGGGCCACAACTTGTTGCTGAAAGTCTACATAAGGACATGAACACAGGAAGCTTTTCCTCTTTGCCTGCTTGCTCCCACCTAGCTCACAAGCCCATCCCTTTGCTGTCATTATAGCCTATGTTTGTGGGAGCCCAGCATCTACTGAAGACCATCTAAAATGTACAGTATTGTTGACTGAGAAACTTCTGGGCTTTTGAACTTTCTGTTTATAGTCAGCCACTGTTGTGTTAGTTGGACCATAGCCTCTAAGGCATTTTAATAAATTCCCTTCCTACATAGATAGCAAGAGAATCATTCTGTAAGTTTTGCTACTCTAGAGAACTCTGACTAATACAGTGGGGAAAGTATTGTCAAAGCTAAAACTAAGAAATTTTTATTTAAAGCTCTTTCCTGATTCATTGTGGTGGTGAGCAATATATCTTTAGGTGGGAGGATGATCGACATGCAATGGCAGATGCCTGGCGTTAGCTTCAGTTTGCACCTGCCTATCAGAGTACAAACAGGATTGTGTGGCAGAGCTGAAAAACAGGAAAAAAATAGATCAGGGGAGTGTTTAAGTTCATTTGAATCTGAAAGTGACCAAAGTACTCATTAATATCTCCAAACACGAGGCACAGAATAACTACTTTTCACAGTGAGTACAGTAATTCACCAGCAATTATTTAGAAGAAGGGCCAAGCTTGGGAATTGTCAGAGGATATGATTGAAAAAGCTGTTTTTGTTTGTCCTTGACATCAGCCTCATGGGCCATATATAAGTGAGCATTTTCAAAATGTTTTGGGTCTCGGCTTCCTGAGGAACCAACACACTGATTTCCACAGTAACTCCACTAGGTTGCACTTCCACCAGCAATGAGCAGCATTCCCCATGCATCACACCCCTCACAAGCATGAGCCATTTGTTACTGATATCAGCCTTTGTGACTGCTCTAAGATGATTAAATTGAAAGATAATTTTAATTTGCATTTCCCTGATGGCTGAGGATGTTCAACTTCTAAATGTTTCGTAGTCATTTTTGTTCTATCTTTTGAGAACTCTCTACTTAAAGTAATTTTACACTTCATTTTTAATTGGGTTATTTGTTTTCTTGATGTTCAGGTTGTTTTTTGTTTGTTTTTTTTTCCTTTTTTCTTTTTGTTCTTTCTATATTCTGGATAGTAAACCTCTACCAGGTGTATATTTTCTGAAGAACCTTTCCCATTCTGTAGGCTACCAATTAGCTCAAATGACATTGTATGTTGCCTTACAGAACCTTTTTTTATTTCATGAAGTTCCATTTATTTGTGTTGGTCTTAGTGCTGTTTTTAGCATCCTGATCACAGGGTCCTTTCCTGTGCCAATGAGTTCAAGACTATTCCCTACTTTCTTCACTATCAGACTCAGAGCCTCTGGACTTATGTTGAAGCCCTTGATCCATTTGAGTTGAGTTTTGTGCAGGGTGATAATTGTGGGTTTATTTTTATTTTTCTATATGCAGCCATGCAATTTGACCAACATGTTGAAGAAGCTGTTTTGTTTCTTTTTCCCACTGTGTATATTTGACTTCTTTGTCAAAAATCAGATTCCATAAGTGTGTGGAATTATGTCTAAGTCTTTAACTCAATTCTATTAGAAATGTGCCTGTGTTTATACCAATACCATGCTGCTTTTATTACTATATAGCTTTGTAGTATAACTTGAAATGAAATAGTGATAGCTCTAGTAACTATGTTCCAGATATATTACTCAATTTCAGTCTTCAATGTCTTAAAGTATTTTTGTTTGTTTGTTTGTTTGTTTTGTGTTGGTTGTTTTTACAACAAGTGTTTCACTTATTTCGTTTTAGTTATCCCAGGATATTTTTTTAGACTATGGTAAAAGGTATTGTTTCTCTAATTTCTTTCTCAGCCCATTTGTTAACTGATATAGAAAGGTTAATGATTTTTTGCATTAATTTTATATACTACTATGTTGTAGAAAGTGTTTATAATCTGTAAAAAGTTCCCTGGTGGAGTCTTTAGAATCTTTTATGTATAGAAATCTTATCATCTCTTGCTTTTCTTCAGCATTGGGTTTTGCAAAGGCCTTTTCTGAACCTAATAAGATTATCATGTGATTTTTGTCTTTCAGTTTGTTTATATAGGGATTACATTTAGCAATTTATGTATACTGAAACATCTCTGCATCTCTGGTATGAAGACAATGTGTGCACTTTTTGTTTCACTTTATTTCATTTTAGAACTTTTGTCTTATTAGTTCTTTTGTTTTGATTTCATCTTTGTGTTTTGTTTTGTGTTTTGTGTTTTTTTAAAGAGAGTTAACATAAAGTTAGGTGGGTAGTGTGGTATGGAGGATCTGAGAAGAATTAGAAGAGGAAAAACAAATGATCAAAATATATTGTATGAAAATAACTTAAGAAAAATAAAATATAAAAATGTTTAGAGTCATTTGGATAGATAAGTTCTACTCAAAATTTTCAGTCATATAAGTCAGAATATTTTTAAAGATTTATTCATTTATTTTTCTTATATGTGTATGAGTGTTTGCCTGCTTGTAAGTAGGTGTGCCGCATGGATTTCTGGTATCAGAAGATGGCATCATATCCTCTGGAATCGAAGTTAAAGATGATCATGAGTCAGTGTGTGTATTGGAACCAAAACTCGGTCCTCTGTAAGAGTAGCACATGCCTATAAACTATTCCTTTAGCCCTATAAATAAGAATTCTTTTTTTCATCATTTTTATTTATATTACATACCAACCACATTTTTTTCCTCCCTCTTCTACTCCCATTCCCTACCCTTCCTCCATTCTACTGCCCAGCCACTCCTCCTCTGTCTCCATTCAGATGGGGGTAAGGCCTACCATGGTAATCAACAAAGCATAGCATATAAATTTGAGGCAGGACCAAGTTCCTCCCCTACCCCCCCAAAAAAAAATCAAGGCTAAACAAGGCATCTCATCCTAGGGAACAGATTCCAAAGAGCTATCTTATGAATCAGGGATAAGTTCCGGTCCCACTGCTAGGGTCCCCTCAAAAGACCAAAATGCATAACTGTCAACCAGATGCAGAGGGCCTAGGTTGGTCCCATAAGTATGAATTCTTAAAAAAAAATCACCTGAGTTCATAGCTAAGTTCTAAAATGCTTGCCACACAAATATGAGAACATGAGTTCTGCAACCTGAACCCACATAAATATCCACGCACATGCCATTCAGGGAAGGTGGAGATTGGTAAACCTCTGAAATTGCCTGGAAAGCCATGCTAACTGAAGGAACAAACTCTTGGCCAGTAAGAGATGCTATCTCAAAATACAAGATGGATAGATGCTAAGCAAGGAAACACACATTGTTCTCTGTCCATAAAATGAGAACACACACACACACACACACACACACACACACATTCTCTCTCTCTCTTTCTCTCTCTCTCTCTCGTTCTCTCTCTCTCTCTCAGTTAAATGAGATGTTAAAGGAAAAATGTGCCAGACACCTTTTTGAAATTTCAAGGGAAGGTACAACAACACTATAACAATAGAATTCAAGTACATAAATATTTTCAAAAACAATGTAAATAGATAATAAATGTACAAATGTATTCAATCTATGCCACAACCTCAAAATGAAAATGAAAATATAAAAATGATAGCCAGATGTGCACAGATTACATATTCTCCAGTACTATGGAGCAATCCTCCAAAGTTTGTAAAAGAACAAATTAAGTTACTCATTTCAGGGAAATATAGAATACCTATTAAGAGCCTGAACTTGCTTATAGCTTTTAAAACAGTGATGCTGTTGATAATTGTATTGCTCTAAGAAATAGTTTTAAATACAAGTGAAAGAGTTGTAGCGTTATGGAGGATAATTTCAAGGTTCCAAACGCAAGCCTCCGAGGACAGTTAAGGTATAAGATTCTGTTCAAACATTCCCCAAGTAGGCTATTTGCAAGGATCTGACTGTGAATCATAACTTGGATAGGAGATTGTAGGATGCTTGAGTTGTCAGGAACACAAAATATTTGAGGAAAATTCAGTCATCAAGGGAAACCAGCCCAAGAGAGAGCACATACATAGTTAGGGTTGCAGGTACCCTGGCCATGGGGTAGGTTTATCAGAGTCCACTGGAGTTCACAATAAGCTACCACACGTGATTTTGTCTGCTCCAGTGAGCTTCAGTCTTGCTTTGACCCAGGTTTTACTTGCTATCCTTCCATCCCTGAATTTTGGAATGGGAATGTACACCCTTGTCATTGTATGTTGTAGGCATGTGCCTTTTTTTCCACAGTAGCTCACAGCTAAAAGAATACCTAGTTTTAGAAGAAACTTTCAGCATTGTCAGACTTACAAGCAGTGTTCAGTTGTTAAAATTATGAGAACTTTTGAGGTTGTACTACATTTACTTTGTATTATGAGATGCCCATTTCCCTTAAGGATGAGGAACAGAATGTTACATATGAACTTAAAATATGTCCTATGGGCTGGCATATTTAACACTTGGTCCCCAACGTATTTAAAGATTCTGGAACCCTTTGGAAGTGGCATCTGCCTGACCAAAGTAGGTTACAGAAGGAGGGCCTTAAAATCTGTCTCACCCCTGCCTTGTATCTTTTCCCAGTCTGAAGCTATATGAACAGTTTTCCCTCATACATATGCCACCACAGTAGAGGTGTGCCTACCACCATGCTTTCCCCTACAATGAACTGCAATCCCTTTACATCATGAGATAAAATATATCTTTGCCCTTTTAAATTGCTTCTGCCAAATATTTTACTCACAAAAAATTCAAAAGTAACTAATAAGCAAGTTATGGATTTTAACTACTCATATGAGAAATTGATAATGATCCCAATATTTTCATTAGCACCCACTTTCCTATTCTCTGTCATAAACTGACCAGGCTCTCCATGCTTTGAAAGATCTACTCAAACAATTCTCTTTATTTGTACCCTTTTCCTTAATTAATATCAGACAACCCCAGTCAGACTATACACTGAAAATACTACTTTTAGTCCTATGAGGATTATAGTTAACCAGATATCTACCTGGTCCTTCTTTTGGCCAGCTGCTTGCAAGATCGTACCACACCCTGGTTCTGGGCCTGAGTAGTTTCAGGACTGACCATCGGCCAGTTCTTTCCCATCCTCACCACCAGTATGAGTTCTCCAGAACTGCCCAGACTTGTTCTCCCTTAGCAGTGATGAGCAGTAGCACATCCTCAGAGTCAGCTCTCCCACACCTACACCATCAGGGCCAGCTCTAGTGTATTGCCCACGTAATGTTCAGAGTCTGCTCTCTGGAGTGCTGCAGCTGGTGAGGTGCAGGGACAGTTTTCCTGCTCTTATGACCTTAGAGCCAGCTCTTCCACCTGCCACAGGAGGTGATTCTTTAATGACCACTTGGAAGTAAAGATTCATGGACAAAAGTGTTTACTGCATGACTCACTGTGTCACACTCCAGCTTCCATGACCAACTGTTTTCTGAGGTTATTTTTTTTTCTCTTTTCCCATTTTCTGTTAAATTTTATTTTAGCTGGGGGAGGATCAAGGAAAGAGGGTGGATAAATAGAAACAGGGAATTGAATGTGATCAATATCTATGGTGTAAAAGACACAAAGAATAAATAAAAAAGAGAAAGTTAAAACAAACAAACAAAAAAAGATCCTACCACACTTCTTTTTGACTGTTGACACTCATTCATAGAATAAGGAAATAGGAGGGTCTTGGAAGGTGCTAGAGAATATAAGCTGGGTAGGCTAATTGAAAGTGTTATCTATCTATATGACTGTTAGAATGAAGTCTTTCCAGTGCATCAGCATTGAAGTCACTTGCCCTTTTGTAATTGTTCACCCATTCTCTGTATGTATGCCCAATAAATGCAGGGATACATCACTCCTGTGGATGAAGGTTTTTGTCTTTCCCAGTTCCACAGCATTTGTCCCAAATAAATACACAGAGCCTTATATTAATTATAAACTGTTTGCCCTATGGTTCAAGCTTCTTATTGGCTAACTCTCTCTTAGTTATTAACCCATTTCTATTAGTCTATTAGTCTTGGCTTACCAGTGATGCCCAGGCTCCTTTCTTCCTCAGCCACTACATGTATCTCTCTGGACACTCAACCTCTGTGTTCCTCTTCTCAGGATTCTCCTAGTCTTATAACCCCATCTATACTTCTTGCCTGCTACATCCTGCATGTCCATTGGCCAAAACAGCTTTATTCATCAACCAGTAAGAGAAACATATTCACAGCATACAGAAGGACATCCCCATCACACTCCGGATTAAACTTTGGTGAAAGTGCCTTTGGTATGTCATTGGGACCTCATACAGAAGGAGTTAGAATTGTATATATCTTAAAGGAATTGTCACAACTATGTGAAATGCTGCCAGAGGGCTCATAACATTTATAGAGTTAGCATGCATTCCAAAACATGGGAAATCCTTTTCTTGATAGCAATTTGACAATCTCCATGCAAAAAAAAAAAAAACACTTATAATTGCCCTAAGAAGATTCCCACTTCTTTAAAGAATTTGTGCAGCAATAATAAAAGTTTTCCTTCATTTTTTTAGCCATTACTCAGTGTGGACAAAGCATTATATTGTACTGGCTATCAGCCTAGCTGGTCGTATGGTAGTAAACATACTGAAAATAAACAATGAATATCCAAATCCAGTTGCTGAAGTCTATGATTGTCTCCCAACATTTCTGTTTAGTGAGTTTGAATTCAGAAAAGTTGCACATTTAAATGCCAGCCACGTAATGTTCAGCTTTTATTACCTATGATTCTCTTCAAGCACTTTGAATGCATTGTAGCCAATCACATGAAATCCGGTAAGTCAAAAAGGAGGCTTAGCAAAATGGAAAATTGATTGTGTTTACTGTAGATTAAACTTACATGCTTTACTCATGACACAAAAATAACCCAATTAAATAAAATTCTTGTTATATAATTTTGCTTTTAGCATACCCATTCTAAACATACTTCTTTAAAACATTATTTTAAACCATAGAGCATGTGTCAAAAATACATGACATGAACAAAAACAAATGTCTCTTTTGAATGACAAGGCTATGTTACTATCATTAAGAAAGGAGATTCAGCATTTCCTCAAAGTTAAGTGATCTCTCCCATCATTCAGTATTATCACTTTGTTTCAAAGCTACTGAAGATGTCCAAAGAATGCACTGTTTACTCAGCTTCCTGACCACTGACACACAGTTCTCTTGCATTAATTGCCTGAATGGTTTGATGTATGCATTTTTTTCTTTGCAGATCCTATTCATATTTATAGAAGGAGATATTTTCTTTTCTCCCAAGATAAGAAAAGACAGTGTAAAGAGAAAAGTGTTTCCATTACTGCTTCAGGCTAAAAACCTAAGTGGAAAGAGAAAACAACATGAAAAGGGGATATAAAAAAAAGTAACTGAAGCAGAAGGAGCAAAGGAAGAAAAGGCCCCGAGGATGCTGAGAGAAGCAAAATTGCTTTAAGAGCAGCGGACCTCAGAACACTAAGAACCTGAGGGAAGTTAGCAAAAATGAAAACAAAATCTTCATAAGAAAACAGGGAGGAGAATAGAACTGTAAATGCATATAAATAAACAACAGCAGCAAAAACCCAAATGAATATTCAGATAAAAGCATGGATTGGCAGAAATTAAGCAAACAACTGAAGCAAGTCAGCACTACCAGTCTATCATTTTGGTAATATTTGCTTTTTCCATTGTAATTGGTGAGTGGAACTGACATAATCTAGCAGGACCAGAGGGCAACTGCACAATCTCCTTAAGCTTCTATATCCTATACAGTCTGGTGACAGAATGGTCACTGCACAGTTCTCCTTGGTGAAGCTCTATAACTCCATGCAGAGCCCTTTACAAATGCTGCCACTGTGCCTCAGCTTCTGTGTCTTCGGAAGAAGAATTGGGCATTGCATCATTGATCCCCAATGCACAATGCTTACCTTTTCTGTCTGACTTCAAGATGCTTTTGCTTTGCATTTGAATTTTGACAGTTTAATTACAGCTATAGCTAAGATAGGTTTTCTGTTTGTCTGTCTGTCTCTTTTGTCTTAAGAGAAACAATTGAAAGAGCGCATAGTCCTGTGATTTTTGTTTCCCTAAGCGTTATCAGTATTTCCTCATTTAAATCTTTACCAAACCATGTCTTGAAATGTCAAGCCTACTATCAGAGTTATATCTTTGAGTAAAGAATTCAAATGCATATAAAATACATTAAGGCATCTTATTTTCTTCTTTAGTAAAAATGCCATTTATTTCCTCAACTCTCACCTAAAATTACACATGTGAAAAGGGACATTTCAAGCATTGAAAAATAAAAGAACAGCATGTTTCCAAGAACATTTAAAAGGCTGAATCTTTGTTGTTTATGTATAATTCCATCTCCAGCTACACTCCTCAACTTTAAATTTATAGGATCATAAACCCACATTTCTGTTTAATCCCATGTTCTCTTCTTACCCATTGAAACTATCTCCCGAAAATTATTTACTGTTCTGTTACTAATTAAATGCTATGCATATAACTCTATTTGTAGTCATCTTTCTGCCCCAATAAGACAATCTCTCACAAAGCAAGTATGTTGTGTTTGTTATTATCAATTTAAAACAACCAAGAATCATACGGTGTAAGACTGTCAACATTACCTTGACCTGGGGCATGTCCTCAACCAAAAAAAATTAATAAAGGAAATATGGTACATTTATGCAATTGAAGTATTACTTAGCTGTTTAAAAGAATTGACACCATGAAATGTGCAAGACAATTGATGGAATTAAAAGAAATCATTTTGAGTAAGGTAGCCCCGACTCAGAAAGATGAACATGATATATACTCACTTCTAAGTGGATATTTTCTGTTAAGTAAATAATAACCATACTATGAGCCACAGACCCAGAAACTCTAAGTAATAAGGAGGGGCTCTAAGGGGGATTCATGTTTCTCCCTGGGAAGGGGAAACAGACTAGATTTTGTGATATATTGTGGGCAGGTGGGAATGAGAAAAGAAATTATCAGGTAAGGGGAAGCATGGAAGAAGAAAGTATAGGAAGAGATGACTGGAATTGGAAGGTATTTGGGGGATGATGTGTAAACTCCCAGGATTCTATTTGTGTGACCCTAGGGAAGACTCCTTTCAATGTACATTATGGAGCCTGAATCAGCCATCTTCTGTAACCAAGCAACCTCTAGAAGTGGTTCTGAGACACCAACCCAGTCACAAAGCCTTCGACCTCCAATCTATCCTGCCTGCAAGAGTTATTATAGTAATGGAGGCACACAATTTGTGGGAGTAGCTTACCAATAACTACTCTAATTTGAGGCCCACACCATGAAAGTGAGCCCATGCCCAACACTGCCCGGATGACTAGGAACTGGAGGCCAGATAGCCCAAGGATAGGATAGGAGAAAAAGAAAGTCAATAAAATTATTACTAATAATATTTTGCTATGCTCACATATCAGTGTCTAACACAATAGTCATCAGAGAGGCTTCCCCCAGCAGCTTAAAGGAGAAGATACAGAGACCAATGACCAAACATCAGGTAAAGAGAGAGCCCAGGGACCCCAAAAGAAGACAGGAAGAATTGGAGAAGCCAGAGCAGTTGAGGACACTGGGGGAACATGATCCACAACTAAGCAGGGCTGACAGGGACTCACAAAATACTGCAGGAGCAACTAACTATAGAGACTACTTGTGCTAGGCCCTCTATATATATATATATATATATATATATATATATATATATATATGTATGTATGGTTGTCACCTGCCTTTGGGACACTTTCCCTAATACTTGGTAGCCTTGTTCAGCCCTGACATGAGGGTTTAGGCCTAGTCTTACCTATCTGATTTTGTGGGTTCGTATCCTGGGAGGTTCTGAGTAGAATGGGGGAGGAATGGATCTAAGGGAGAGGGGAGGTAGACAGGGGAGTGGGAGATGTGGAGGCAGAAACTTCAGTCAGGATGCATTGAAATGAGAGAAGAATAAATACATTTTCAAAAAAATTAAAAATAAAAGAAACTTAAACCATGCAGGAGTGTATTGTGGAGGACAGGTGACCACTGTATAGCAGACAGGAAGTGAAGAGACTCCTATCCTTCTAGATGGAAGCAGATCAGAGTAGTAACAGGAAGAGTCAGGCATAGGCCACACAGGGAAGGTCTACAATGACTGGCTTCCCTAACAAAACCCCTAACTCACAGTTCCACCATCTCCTTATTCCTTTTCAAATTTTAAATCCACCAAGGAATAAATTCATATCTCTGGGGGGGGGGGTAAAGGAACTCAAAATACTCAGGAGAAAACAATGAAACAATTGGTTTTTCCAGAGAAAATTATAAGCAAGTGTATTTTTTTTTCGCTCTATGTAACAGAAAGACTTAGACAATGAAATAAAATCCCTTGACATCAAATACTATTAAAAATAGCACTTAGTCTGGGCATTACTGGCCCACACCTTTAATCCCAGCACTCGGGAGGCAGAGGCAGGCAGATGTCTGAGAGTTCGAGACCAGCCTGGTCTACAGAGCGAGTTCCACGACAGGCTCCAACACAATACGGAGAAACCCTGTCTTGAACCGCCCCCCCTCCAAAAAGCACTTGGATATATTACCTGAAATTTCCAAATCCTCACCAACTGATAGTTTTCACTTCCCTCTCACATATACTAAATTTTAATGCTTTTAACATGTTCCTTCATTCCACTCACTATTCCTTTTCTCCTTTATTTTTGATCAATTATCCTAGGAAGAAAAAAAGTAATGCTCTCTTTTAATTTTATTTGTGAAGCAAAATTATCATAATTATGGTTAATCACTGTACTGTTAATATTTCCATATGAAGAAAAGTATAATCAACAAGTTCTGAAAAAAATAAAAGCTAATCATAGTAAAGAATGATTGGCATCAGGTTTTAAAGATCTTACCTCAGAGGTTCAAATAATTCTGATTTATAATATAAATTTTCATTATCCTATACCGTCCCTTAATTAAGAGTACTTCAAGTACTAGCTTTAATGATTAAGAAACCACTTTTTATTAAACTTGCTTTTCCCTCAGTTTATTGCTATATTGTAAGACCCCTGCATCATTGCTTATGCTGCCCAATTATCTGGTTTTAACACCACCATTTCCAAAATGGAGTTAGGCAGCATTGAAGTTTGGAGTTTGGGTAACTCTACCCCAAAGTACTCAGATATTTCAAATACATTAGAATAATACAGGGCCAAAAGATAGAGCGTGGTAGAGTGCCCAAAAACAATCATTTGGGAGAAAGTACAATGAGCAGATGTCCATGAAATCTTTACTTTAGAAGGAAGATTAATTATACATGCAGGTAGGCAGTCATATCAAAAATATTTCACTTTAGACCACAAATAAATTGCCCTCTGACCCAAATAAGAACCAGCAGCCAAAAGCCTTGCAAAAGCAGCTCATACCAAAGGAAACCAGGATACAAGCCATAGGAGGACACTTAGTGTATCAGCCACAGGTACAAGGTAAGTCTAGATCCCTCGAAATAACAACTCCAAGTCATACTAAAATGTGGTCCTACATGCAAGCACTTCTGAAAATATCATCCTTAAATTCTCTTCAGTGAAAGATATGTCTTAGAATATAATTTAGGAGAGGGATGTGTGTGTGTGTGTGTGTGTGTGTGTCTTAAAGAACTTGCAGTACATATAGGGTTATAGAGAAAGCTAGAAAACTACTTAGATGTCAGTTGCCTGGAAACAGGTAACATTCACATCTTCGTTATATGGGAAAGTTTGTGTTATTTATATACAAGGCATCTCTGAAACCAAATTGCACAAATTGGAAATTTAGTAAAAATGGATATTTTTATGGTCTACAATGAGTCGTAACTTATTGAACAATTGTGTTGAGGTGTTTTGGTGATTTTAAAAACTACTATGTGTTCCTCAAGTCTGGAGTGAGCCCCATGATTCTAGAAGCCATATAAATAAAGTATGCAAACCTTCACACATGAGAGAGAGAGAATGAAATACAGAGAGAGAAGTAGAGAATACCAGCAGTACTTTGCTGAGATATGCACATCTCATTAGTGTACTGTGGGATTCCAAGCTTGCATTTGTTTGGCAGATTTTCATTTCCAGTAATTTTAGTTGTGGTGAGTCCATGTTAGAATTTGCTTGGAATTAATATGAAAGACAACAGAATAGATTGTTTGCAAGCTTTTTTCTCTAAATAATAAAGGAAATATGTGGGTGAGAGAATTGATGAGAGCTTCCATGTGACAATCTAGTGTGGAGGAGCAGACATCAATTAAAGCAAATCTTTCATGGATCTTTGGTTTGACAAATCACCTCTCTGCTCTGCAACAAGTAGCTGATGTGGGTTAACATTAAATCAATACACTAAAAGAAATGTCTTCAAACTCATTCCCTGTGTCATTACTCTCAAGAGAGACTTATTTGTCAGAAAGGCACCTTTGATTTTTAGAACAAGAGAGGCACATGTATTCTGTGATTCCAGGGAGTGCTTGATTTCCAGGCACAAGGAGATTAGAATGAACTGTTAACCTACTTCAGTTCATTAAATTCAACAGAGAAGTAGCCTGCAGAACAGAATAATGACTCTCATAAATCTGCATTGGCTGTGGATTTACTGAACAATGCAATCACACATGAAGCTGTTGTGCCCATTTACCTTCATATAAAATACATCAGCAAGCCCCTTCATGCTCTGACAGGAATTGTTACCAACCACCTATACAATACTCTTAGGTAAAATGTACATGTATATGGAGTACATGCTGTTAATCTGTCTTAAACAATTGTATTTTAGTGTGATACATATTAATTTTTGAGAGAACATCACATAAATTCAATAAGCCATATTTGACAAATAGAATTTTTTGCCTTATAATAAATATATAGACTGAAAATACAATAGCCGTCTCCTTGGCACCCTCCCACAACATGTACCAGCAGTCCACATTAAAACCTACCCACCAACCCCAATTCCAGTTGCAATTCCCTAGAAACCTACAGGTTGCTCCAGCCAGTAAACCAGGTAACTGCAGATACTCCCTTCTTCCTTTTCTCCAAATCCAATCCCCCCATTCTCATCTTCAGCTCTGTAACAGACCACCTGCTTTGGCCTCCACTGCTCCCATCTCTAACAGATCACTTAGACTCTCTCCTTCAACCTTCTTTCTCACTGTTCATCCCATTATCCCAGCCCCAAACTCCAGCAGGCACTCCCTGGGAAGCTGCTGGCCATGTTGGCCAAGGAAGCAGGTAAGCTAACAAAAGATCTTCACCTCTCCCTCCCCTCCTCCAAATTCAATTCCTCAATTTCATCCCAAGCTCTATATTTGACAACCTGCTGTGTCTCCACTCCTCCTTTGCTCCCATGTCTAGATAATCACACAGATATTCCCCTCCAACCTGTCTTTTCCCAACTCACCATTCTACCCCAATCCCCAACACCAGCAGGATATCTGCAAGACACTCTGGCCAGTAGTATTGCCTAGCTGTGGTTCTTCACCCCTTCCCCTCTTCTCTTCTCAATCCCCTTCCCTTACCCCATTTTTTATAGCAAACCACCTGCCTCAGCCTCCCACTACTCTCTGATATCTCCAGCAGATAACAAAGATCTTCTCCAACTTTCCTCACCACTCATCCTGTAATTCTATCCCCCAACTCCAGGAGGCTTTCTCTGGGCATTCCTAAGCTATGTTTGCCATAGATGCAAGTAGGCCAGATAAGTAGGTGGGTAACCTTCAGATTTTCATTCTTACTCCTCATTTCCATATCCAATCTCCAAGTATTGTACCCAACTCTGTAGAGGACTATCTGTTGTAGCTTCTCCACATTCTATGCACCCATTTACAGGGGATGAAGCAGATCTGGTCCTCATGGGATACCCTGCTTTCTTCCCTCCTATGGAATCCCTCAGCCTTCTTCCACTAGTCCACTAAGACACCTAAGTATCAGCTCTCAATACCTAGAAATACATTTTACTCAGAAACTGAACTAGGAACTCTTTGAAAATTCCCAGAAGAACTCTTTACCAAGCAACAAACAGCCACCACATCCTTCTAAGAATCAGAGAGGACAACAGAAACCAATGAACAAAAGACCTACCCAACAAAGTCAAGACCTTAAATCAGCACCTAGAATTACAATCTTACCAAATCCAGACACCTAGACATCAGTGAGAAACACAATCAATAACAGCTAGAAAAATATATCTCTACTAGAGCCTGGTAATCCTACCACAGTAGCACCTGAGTATTTCAACACAGCTGAAACATAAGAGAAAGACCTTAAAATAGTGAAATGAATGTCATAGAACCCCTTGAAGAGGAAATGGATAAAAATGCCTTAGAGAAATATTTAAAACCAAAAACATCTCAAGACCTGAAAGTTGAAAGACACTCAACAAAGAAAAAAACAAAACCAAGAGAAATCTGCAAATGAAAAATTTGGAAACCCAAGCAGGAACCTCAAGGGCAAGCTTTATCAACAGAGTACAAGATATGGAAAAGAGAATCTCAGGCAGCGAAGCAAGGTAATCTTGGTCAAAGAAAATGTTAAATAAAACAAACAAACAAAAAAAATACCCTGCCACAAAATATCCAAGAAATCTGGAACATTATTAAAAGAAGGAATAGAGGAATAAAAGAAACTCAGGTCAAAGGCACATAAAATATTTTCTACAACATCATGGAAGAAAATTTTACTAACATAAGGAGATACCTATCAAAGTACAAGAAGCATACAGAACACCAAGTAGACTAGCCCAGAAAATGAAGTCCCCTCAACACATAATAATCAAAGTACTGAACACAAATTACAAAGACACAATATTAAAATCTACAAGGAAAAAGACCAAATGACATATAAAAGTAGACCTATTAAAATAACATCTAACCTCTCAAAGAAGATTGTAAAATCAGAAGAGCCTAGACAGATGTTCTACAAATGCTTAGAGGTCTCAGATGCCAGCCCAGATTAACATACCACAAAAATTTTCAATCACAAGAGGCGGAGAAATTAAGATGTTTTATAATAAAACTAAACTTAAGCAATATCTATTTATAAATCCAGGGCTACAGAACGAGCTAGAAGGAAAATTCCAACCTAAACAGGCTAACAAAACCAAGAAAACATGGAATAACTAATTCCATACAACCAAATAAAAAGGGATGAAATACATACATACATACATATACACACAGACACACACACACACACACCAGCAAATTAATGCAATCAACAAACACTGGTCAATGATATTTCTCAGCATCAATGGTGTTACTTCTTCAATAAAAAATATAGAGACTAACAAAATAGATGTGAAAACAGGATCCATCCTTCTGCTGCATCCAAGAATCACTGGTCAACATAAAGGGTAGACATCACCACAGGGGAAAAGAATGGAAAAGAATATATCCCAAACAAAAGAACCTAAGAAGTAAGCTAATGTAGCCATTTTATATCTGACAAAATAGACATTAAACCAAACCTAGCCCAAACATATATGGAAGGACACTACATATGCATCAAAAAAAGTATGCACTATGGTCATTGCAATTCTTAACATCTATGTATCAAAACAAAGGATACCAAAATTCAAAGAAAAAAAAAACAGAAGAAAAGAAAGACTACTATAGCTTAAATCACATACTGACCCTTACACACTAATAATGGGAGACTTCAATACTCCACTACTCACCAATAGATGTTATCCAGACGAAAGAGAATGCTGGTGCTAACTGACATAATGGACTAAAATGGACCTAGAATATTTGCAAAACATTTCATCAAAACACAAATAAAAAAAAAAAAAACCTTTTTTTCTTAGCACCTCTTGGAACTCTCTCTAAAACTAACTGCACACTCGGACAAAAACCAGGCTCAACAGATACAAAAAATAAACAAATAAATAAATAAATAAAATGAAATAATGCCCTGTATCATAACTGACCATCCTTGATTAAAACTGAGTATCAACAACAGAGAGTTTATGAAGTCATGGAAACTGAACTCTATGGAATGTAAAATGGGTAAAGACATAAATTAAGAAAGAAATTATAGCCTTTCTAGAATTGAATGATAATGAATATACAACATAAACACTTATGGAACACAATGAAAATGGTTATAAGAGGCAATTTCAGAGCACTGAATGACTACATTTTTTTTTTTTTAAGAAATGGAGAGATCTTATACTTGTGACTTAACAGTACACTGAAAACTCTAAAAGAGTGGTTCTTAACCTTTGGGTCCGGACCCCTTTGGGGGATAGAATAACCCTTTCTCATGGGTTGCTTAAGGTCATTATATTATGAGTTATAACAGCAGCAAAAATGCAGTTATGAAGTAGCAAATAATGTTTTATGGTTGGAATCAACCCAACATAAGGAACTGTCTCAAGGGATCACAGTATTGGGAAGGTTGAGAATCATTGCTCTAGAACAAAAAGAAGAAATCTCACCCAAAAGGAGTAGACAGCAAGAAATAATCAAACTTGGTGCTGAAATAAATAAAATAGACACAAAATATCAGCAAAAATAATAAAAAGAATCAATAAAACAAAGAGTTGATACTTTGAGAAAGTCAATAAGATTGACAGACCCTTAACCAAATTAACTAAAAGGCAGAAAAAGAAGATACAAATTAACAAAATTAGAGATTAATTTGGGGACATAATAACAGAAACTAAGGAAAATCCAGAGAATCATAAGGACATACTTTTAAAATCTGTCCTCCACCAAATTACAAAGTCTAGAAGAAATAAATTTCTCAATACCTACCACTTACCAAAGTAAAGTAAAGACCACATCAAAGTTCAAACCATAACCTCCAGTGAAATAAAAGCAATCATTAAAAAATCTCCAAATTAAAAAAAAAAAAAACCCAGAGACAGGTGGTTTTGACTCAGAATTCAATGAGACTCTCAAAGAAAACTTAATGACAATACTCACAAAACTATCCCATGAAATAAAAAGAAAAGGGGCATTTTCCAATTCATTTTATGAGGTCACAGCTACCCTATTACCAAAACTACATAAAGACTCAACAAACAAGAGAATTGCAGACTAATTTCCCTTATAAACATAAGTGAAAATTTCTCAATAAAATACTTGCAAAATGAATCCAAGAACACATCAAAAAGCTCATCCACCATGATCAAGTAGGCTTCATCCCAGAGATGTGAGGATGGTTCAACATATATAAATTTTAAAAAATGCAATTTATAAACAAACTGGAGACAAGGAAAAACCCACATGATTATGTTATTACATGCAGAAGAGGCAGTTGACAAAATCTAAGAGGCAGTTGACCCCTTCATGATTAAAGCCCTGGAATGATTAGAGACACAAAAGACATACTTCAACATAATAAAGATAATTTACAGCAATCTCATAGCCAACATTGACCAGAGGGGGAGAAACTCAAAATATTTCCCATAAATCAGTAAGACGACACAGTTGTCTACTCTCTCCATACCTATTCAATGTAGTATTTAGAGGACTAGCTCAAGCAATAAGACAACTGAAAGAGGAGTAGGGGGTACAAATGGGAAAAGAAGTCAAAGTATCTTATTTGCAGATAATGAGTTTTATAAATAAAAGACCATAAATACTCAACCAGAAAGTTAGTACAACTTAATAATAATTTCATCAGTGTAGCTGGATATAAAATTAACTCACAAAAGTTAAGAGCTCTCCTATATACAAATGGCAAATGGACTGAGGGAAAAAAAAATCAGGGCACTGGAGTGTAGTGACTCTTCATTAGAGAAAACTGGTTTTCCCTTTCCCAACAGGTAGGAATCACAAACAGCTCTTGGTTAGGGATGAGGCTTTATGCTAACATCTCCATTTCAGTGACAGGATATTTGTGAAGACTGCTGAGGGCTTTTATCATTTATTACAGAAGTAGCAATTAATATTCTAGATATCAACCCACCAGAATTAACTTCTGATGGAGAAAATTTGCCTTGCAAAGTCGGCGAGAAATACAGACTCCAAAAAAACTGCTGCTACGAATTTGGCTGTATAATCTTGGTATACAGACTACATACTGGGTGGTTTATATTCTCAAAACAGTCCTGAGGGGAAAAATTTCCTTTTCACTGGGGTGTCAGTGGTAAGAACTCCTAATGGGCATCCTAAGTCTGGAAGCAATAGCCTCCAGATCTCAAATAGCATTTCCCTTTGACCTAGTGCTGGGGGGGAAATGCTAATATGGATCGAGGGCCCATTTTCCTTCCACAGCTTGTGCAAGTTTCATGGCTACTATGACCCTGTGTTTCCAGCTACTGTGAAAGTGAAAGCAAAACCCAGTGAACAGTGTTTCTTCTTCTCCTTCTTCTTCATCTTCTTTTTTATATTTATCAATTATAAACTTCTGTTTCTTCCTTTTTTGACAATTATTAATTATAAATTTCTAGTTTAATCACATAAATGTAGTTTTACATACTAATACCCTTTCTCCCTTCTTAGCTAACATAACCCCTTAACCCTTGCCACCTCTTAAACTGTACCCAGATGTTTTACAAGTCACTTCCCTTCTGAGACTTACTTAAGTTTGCCCAGACGTTTTACAAGTCCTGTCTCCACTGAGACGTGAGGTGCCCTGCTTTTTTCAATACCTTATTTGCCTTCCTGGTCTTGAGAGATTGCATGCCTGGTATCCCTGCTGTTGCCAGAGAATTGCTAATTGTATCTGTGGTGTATTAACTGAAAACCTTGTGGGATTGAAACTTCTAAAGAATACTTTAAAAGAGAACTTTCAGAGGGAGAATTTTTTAGAGAGAACTTTTGAAGACAGAAATTTTGAGGAGACATCTTAAATAGAGCTCTTTGAGAGAGAAGTTTTGGAGAAAAACTTTTGAAGAAACTTTAGGGAAAGAACTTTTTGAAGAATAGCTATGAGAAATATACTTGTATCAGCTGATTTGTTCACCCTCAGACCTTTTTAGCCAAGCCTTACCTGTCTGCTGTAAGCCTCTGGCCTGGACCTTGAGAGGATACTCAGCCTAGAACTCAGAGCCCTTGTCAGCAGTTCATATGTGTATTAGTCCTGTTGTGTCTGGCATATACTTGGAGAAACCCATCACTCGTGGTTCTGACAATCTTTCAGTCTCCTTAAGTTTTGAGGGAAGGGGTTTGATAAAGACTTCCCATTTTGAAATGAGTATCTCAAAGTCTCTAACTTTTTGCCCATTGTCCAGTTGTGGATCTTTGTGTTCATTAATATTTACTGCAGGAAGAAACTTTGGTAAGGAGGATTGAACCAACAGAGTATGGTTATGACTATTTATTGCTTCCCTCTCTCCACAACTTGCACAATGCCTTCTGGTACTATGAAAGCTATTCCTTAGACAGAAGGATTGTGGCTCATTTCTAGCTTGATTTTTCCAAGTCCTGTGTCTGAATTGCATGTTATCTTCAGCAATAGGGACTTACCTTCTGCCTCTATAAGACAACAAATGGCAACAGTACATAGTGTTTGGGCATCAGTTAAAAGAAAAATAGCTAAAGGTGACAGAGCACAAGTGTCAAAATTTGGGTCTGTGATCAGTTAAAGAGGGTGATATTGTGAACATATCCCAAGTTTCACCTTTTCTCTTGCCCTGGCCTTTGTACTGGCTCAAGACATTTCACAGCAGTTTGTATTAGGGAAAAGGGGATGATCTCATAGCCCATAACATTTGGAGCAGCACTAAGCATCAGACTAAGCAAGAGATGTCCAAGGGATAAAACTTTCCTCTTGATGGCTCCTTTGCCATTTCAAAAAGAAATGATAAGAAATGTATCTGAGAAATGTCGTGGGGCACTCCAAGTAAATATGTGGAATCTTATAGCACAAAATACTTAAAGTTGTCCATTATTTGCTAGCATTTTAACTCTATGTTGTATTTAAAATGTCTATATCTATCTTAAAATTATTTTTGCCATGATGATTTGCTCATCTACAAATTTATGCTGCTTAAATAGTAGTTTAAATGTAAATTTTAATGAATGTTATGAATCAGTGCCTAATTTGCACATTTTCTTAATTACCTGTGGTTTGGAATAATCCATCCAAGATGTTCCCTATTACCCTGGATAATTAAGAGTTGACCTACTTTCCAATTTTTGAGGCTCAAATAGAATGAATTCTAGTCAATTTCCTTTCCTAATAGAAAAACCATCATTTATTTAAATAGTCCATCAGACATAATTGGAATGTAAAATCTTGAGATGAAAATTAACTTTCAAAGGTCATAGAGTCTAACTCTCTAACTTGGGTAGGCTGTCAAACCAGCATGATTATGTCTTGATTCTATATCCTATTTGTAAACTGCAGAAAAGAATGTGGACCAGGCATGGGAATAATGTGCTCTTCCACATTATCTGATTCCCTGACCTAAAAAAAAAAAAAAAAAGAAAGGACAATTTGCTAATGTTCATAGGTGTTAATGATGATCTAGGAAAGGTCTACATCTTCACATTCACAAAGATTCATACATCATTAATCTCTCTGTCTCATTGTCTGTCATCCTCTGTCTCTTTCTTTGTGTCTCTGTCTCTCTCCCTTTCTCTCTTTCTCTCTCTCTCTGTGTTTCTCTCTCTCTTTCCTACACTCCCTCCTTTTGTATCCATAGTCTTTTTATAAGTAGAGAGAAATGAGTTACATTGATAGACAAGGAATTGTTGAAGTTGTAGGTTATTTTGCTTTTAAAGGCTCAGAGCAACTACCCTGTAGATGCAACCCAAATATGGAAGTGGAGTTTTCTCACTCAAGGTTTTCTGCTTTGTTGTTTTTGTTTTTGTTAGAGACCCTGAATTCACTAAGGGAGAGAGCTTCTATCAGTTCCTCTCAAGGCTCTTACATTACTCTGAATCATATAGATCTTCTAATAAACCTCTTGTAACTCTTTACCCTGTAACTCTTTACCATTTTTTGTCCATACTCAGCAAGCTGTCTTTACCTACGATGCACTCACATTTTAGAACAAAGGTACCCCTCTTCAGTTTGTGCCCACTATAACTACTTGTCATCTTCTTTGGACTCTATACTTCTGGTAATGTCAAGTGACTTCCTCAGACAGTGTTTGATGTATGATTGAGCTTCATAAAGAGTGCTAGTACAAAGGCCTCCCCTTCAGGTCTCCTGTTTGATTCCTGCTCTTGTATTTTCTAACAACTCACCCAATCTTTGGTTCATCCACTTTGGTTCATTAAAACTCCCTGACAATTACACAGAGCCGAAAATATCAGATATGTCCTTGGATCCTCTTTTTCTCCTACATCATATATACACAACCTATGTTCTCAAAACATTGACCACTTTCTAGTAGACTGAAAACATGATACAAATTCCTCCTATTCTATTTTTAAGCATGTTTTCATTGTAACTTTGGTATTCTTCCCATCAAGAGATAGTGGTTAGGGCTCCAGAGGGGACTCAGAAGTTAAGACCACTTGTTGCTCTCCCAATAATACAAGTTCGATTTCCAACTCCCACCAGAAAGTTCAAAACCTTCAATAGCTCTAGTATGAGGGGACCCAATGTGTTTCTCTGACATTCTTGGTCACCAGGAACACATGTGGTACACAGAAAAACATTCAGGCAAAACACTCATACACATACAATCAAATTAATTTCTTAAAAAATTTAAAGGAGATAGGCTATTATTTTCCTGTCATATACATCTGCACTGCACTTTTGACTTGTTTTGAAGAACATAATTCTAAAGACATGGTGTTTATTATGTGACTCTGAGGAACTGCTTTATAGCAGCTATATCCCTCTGTGTTAACTATTCATCATTGTGATAAAATATATGACATAGTCAGTTCAAGGGAGAAACTATTTTATCCCAAGGTTTTATCCTTGTTCTACTTGCATCATGGTGGGACAGAACATCACAAGGTATGTTCTTCAGAGACAAATTTCAGCAACCTGTTTTCTCCAACTGATCCTCACCTGCATTCAACATGAATTCATCAGAGGAGAACCTGTTGATAATGTCAGAAGCTTTCTGAACCAATCACTTCTCAAATTCACCTTCAACTGTGGACCAAGCAGAGGCTCTAGGAGGACAGCTCATATCCAAATACAGCACCCTTTCCTGAGCCCTAAGACACTAGTGGGTAAAAGGCTAAGTGAAAGAGAACCCCAGGCCACATGTGGAAGCCAACTTTTCAGAGTGAAGCAAGTGTGAGCCCAGAAGAACTCATCAGAAGAACAAAGAAGCCAACCCACAGATGTATGATAAATCATAATTTCCTTAAGACACCAATTTTGTGGTGATAGTTACCAGTAATGGTGATACTTCTCTCCACCTAAAAAATCTAACGACAGAATACATCAGAGTTTCTAGAGTGGTCTCTATACTTCTGTCTTAGGCCAATACAGTCTCTCCTTCAACACAGAATGGGAATTGGTCCCTTCAAACAGACATCAGAACACATCAGTTCCCTGATGTAAGTATACACAAACTCCTATTTCATTGAGAAAATCCCACCCACAGTGCTTTGAATGTCTTAAAGCTACAACCTCACTGGCTTTGTCTTTCACTCTGTTATCTTTTGCCATTATATCTCAGGTATACTGGTTCCTGTGGCTGCCCCTGAACTTGCCTGTGCTCCCCTTCTACTGGATACTCTCTCTTCTGCAGTGCTATTGTTGAATCTTTGTACTTAACTGTGACATTTACAATGAGGCCTTACCTGACTACTTTATCTAAAAATTCTACTTTGTATCCTTCTTTAGATTCCCAGTCACATATACTCTTTCTATATCTCTCATTAATTACTATTTGTGTGTTTATTATTTGCCTTCTTCCTCCATGAAGAAAGGCAAAGCTTTCTATGTTTTTCATTATTGTATTTTAGACACCCAGAGCTGTGCTTGGCATACAAAAGCTCTTGGATATTTGTTCAATGCTCATTAGGGACAGAATGTCATTATGATCTTTGGCAATCCATTTCAACGTTCAACAGATCTTGTGAGTTTTCAGAAATCCCATGAATATTTTTATGGATTGAAATGTACCTTAATCATTTTGACAAATGGTATAGAAAATATGTAGACTCAATTATGGTATCCATCAAATTTTGTATTAATCAAAGCAGCTTTGGTATTGCCATAGGTTGAAGCATAGCAGCAATTTTTTCCCCTTTCTTCTCCATACTTTCTTTTCTAAAACTACTCAGTCCTTAGAGTTTTCTTGAGACTTTCCCACAGACTGGCTTGACATCTATTGTACTATAACATCTCAGTGTACACAAGCAGTTACTTGAAGAAGAGGAGGCCAAGAAGGAAAACCAAGGAAACAAAGATGGCACCTGGAGGCTAGCAAAGACAGTGAATGTTTCCAGAATACTGAGAAAGTTAGAATCTATCACAAATAAAACAAAAAAAATCACAGAATACTATGACCACCAATGTCAAGGAAATGACTCACAGATTTGACAGTGTAGAAAATGCAAAGGGAAATATTATAAAATGCCCATAATAGTGTTGGAGGACCAAGTACTAGAATAAAGAAAATAAACCTAAGAATGAAACATCAATAAAAATCTACTAGGTACTGACAGAACTATGATGAAAATCATTCCTTAATTACTAATCCTGACAGCAAGTATCATACTTAATTGTGAATGTTGAAACCATTCTTTTGAAATTACCAGCCAGACATAGGCTTACTCTTTCCTCATCTTTTCATGTTGAAACTGGATATACCACCTTGTGCAGCAGGAAAAGTAAAGAAAGAAAGAGCGTAAAATTACAGACAACATAGCTTTGTCCTTAGAAAAGAAATCATAATACTTTACATTTTCCTAAAATTACATACAAACAATACATATGAATATATGTGAATATATATGCATGATATATATATATATATATATATATATATATATATTACATATATTTATGGTATACAACATATATGGGCACACACATACATACATTCATACATATACATATATTCTTAAACATAATTAAGCCACTTGGCCTGAATGCTCCCCACAAGAATCATTCACTGACAAAAACCTCAGCACCAGATATAAGAAACCTCCTTTTGAATAGTTGGTCAGGGTAGTCCACATGATGGTAAGAACAATAGAGGCTGTTGCTATTGTGCTTGGTTGCTTCTCTGTTGTTGAAGGTAAGCCCTATTACTGAAGACACAGCATACTTAAAACACAGGACTTGGATCATTCAAGATGGACCTAATCTGAAATCCTCCTTTCCCACTGACTACCTTCCATGCTACCAGAAAGTGTTACTCAAGCTGCAAATGTAGGGAAGCAATTAATAGTCCTACCCATCTGTAACATCTGTAAACCACAATAATGAACAACATGGTCACATATCCATAAAGGTACAATAGTGTACTGACATCTTTTTAAGTGGATTTAAAGCCTATTCAATGGAGGGAAACTGTTCCTGGCACTAGAAACCTAGCCAACTACTTGGGGTACTAATGAGGTCATGGATATTAAAAAAAAATTGCTACTTCTACTTTTCAAAACCAGCATAAATTCTAAATACATTCAAAACCATATACTTATACCCACAGATAAACTTGGCTATCAGCATTTATCTAAGAATTTTCTCTTTACAGCAAATGGAAACCACAACTGGGCACAATGCAGAGATCAATGATTTGAGACCCCCACTCCATTCCCAGCTTCATTTAATACATCTGTGGCACATCTCCTCCATCTGTGGCTCAAAGAACATTGAAGAAGAGGCAGAATGGTAGTAAAAGAATACCAGTAACTCTTCTGTGCAACTTCTGTCCTAGGAATGGCTGTGTAAACAGGACCTGAACAATGACAGTACGTATCAGTAGACATGTTAACAGAGAGGAGAAGGCTGCAAATATTTGGAGACCCTACCCCCAGACAATGAATTACAGGCAACTAATAACTATAGAGATGGGGAAAACTAACCTCTCCTAGAGATGATCTCCCTAATATGATACTGAAATTGTCAGCCTCAAAACCGTGTACACACAAACAACAAAAATTGAGTCAGCCGTTTGTATTTATCTATTTATGCATACATATGTATGTACATGTAAATATTTGTATGTAACAAAAACAAACAAAGAAAAAGAACCTATCAGTTCAAGGAGGGAATATGGTAAAGGTTAGAGGGAGGTAATATGGGAGGGGCTGGTGAGAGATCATGGGAGGGACAAGAGAGAGTAAAAGGACAAGAAAGGTATATAATTGTATTTTAATTTAAAATGTATTATACAAGAAAAACATTCTAAATAGTCTATAAGTAATATATGAGAATTAGTAAATCAGTTTAAAAGAGTCCCTTTAATTTCATGTTTTCATGAGAGGAATAAAAATTGATTTTCAAAAATGCAACTATTTATAATAGTATATAATATCAATCAAATACTGAAAATAAATCAAAGGGAAGTTATAACAGGCTTCCATGGGGAAAATATTCATGAGACAAAGAAAAATCATTTATATAACTGGGGAATGTACGATATCTGTAGAGTAGAAAAAGCAGTATTATAAATTTTGAAATAGCCCCAAATTGCTCTATAATTTAAATTAACATCCGATTAAAAATCTCAGTATATTTTTATTGCCAAAACAATTCTGAATATATATGAACTTAAAATACATAAATACATTAAAAGCAAACATAAGGAAAAAATGCTTAAAGAAAAAATGGTCTCAGATTATAAGACTTAATTCTAAATCATGGTAATTAAGACAGCGTGGGAGAGATGCAAGGATGTACAAAGAAAAAAAACTAAGCAGACAAGAGTCTAGAAACAGGCCCACACATGTTGCCAGCTACTACTTAACAAAGACAGAGTGGGAAAGGGGGAATTCTATTCATTAGAAGACTCTGTGTGCAAAGGTACACGGGTTTGTTGTTTTAAAGCATCTCCAGGTTCAAAAGGACAAAGTGAGAGTCTACTCTAGTGTAGAAAGACTTACCATGGACACTGCATCCCTCAATTACAGACCAGGTGTGTATTTGTCCTCAGGAAACAACACATTTCTTTGGCTTCCTTTCTTTAACATTAGCAAGAAAACAGTGTTCACATCTAGCACACTCTAAGAGAAGCATATGGTTGTGGAGGCATCAGTTCACCTGCCCTCTGACCTCTTGCTCAGGCTCCTCTGGTTCCTAATTATAGTAAAGGAAAAACCACTCATGCTCTTATCTCTTAGAATGATATTTAAAAGTACATATATTCAAGGTCCTTTTGTGCACCAGGAATACATCCTGGTTCCACTGTCTGAGGTCCTTCTAGCTGAGACCCATATTCATCCCCCATGGAGGGATACTCCCTTAATCTAGAGACAGGTCCCTACTTCAACTGACTTGACAGATTTACATGGCCCCACCTGAATGGCATTGCCCTACATGTGGAATTGGGGTGGGGGATGGGAGGGGAGGGTGGTCAGGGAGCATGTGAAAGGGTGAGAGAGGGTAAGAGGGAGGGAAGGAGAGGGAACAGGGATCGACATGTAAAATAAAATAATAATAATAATAAAGAGTACATATACTTCAAATCTGGAATGCTGAGTGAAGGGAATCTAGACAGCCTGAGCATGGCAAACATGACTATGTCAGGCCTTGCCCTTCTCCTCCATTCCCTCTGCCTTGCTAAAAAGCATTCATTAGATTACATTCCTAAATCTAGCCATCAAGTTATATTCCCTTAATTGGCCACTTCCTCCTCCTGAGGCTGACTACTAAGGTCCAGCAACCAAAAGCCCCAATAGCTCACCTAGTTAACATGTCAGATCATAGCATACCACAGTATCCTAACCCATTCTGATATAGACCTCCTGTTTTGTGCTCTTAAAAAATCACAACTACAAGATCATTTGCTGCTATTTTTCTGCCTGTGTCAGAAAGCAGCCACTTTTACTTTTCTTCCCTCACATAATAAAGGCTCTTCTGTGTGAAAATGGGTGTTTGAGTGAAGTTTGTGTCTAATCTGGGGTCTAGGCAGGAATCTCCACTGGGTGTGGGTCTATGGGTAGTGGGAGCTTTGAACCACATAACCTTCCAAAACCTGATTTCTGCTCAAATTTTAAATTATTCTTTGCTGTTATTTAAGCCATATCTTGATGTAATGAAAAAAAAATCCCTTCAATACAAAGTTAAGACTCAAGAGACACTGATTTTTGTTTACCTCATATTCCCTAGATGTTTCCAGTCAGGTTCAACACTATCATGAGCATTTATCAAAGTAAACACAAACAAAAGAATACAATTTAAAAGACTGCCTTTTTCTCCATTCAAGTTCACAAATCTACTCTGAGACTTTCTTGAACAATCTGCCTATGTCTCATTTCAGTGCCTAGCACAGGGTTCTATGCAGGCCTTCAGTGAGTGTTAATGAGCCTGAATCACACTTTACTTCAAAAGATTTGAGGAAGCTACTTTCTAGTAGCTTTCTGTTTCACACTAAGGAGTCTTTTCCCTAGAAGTGTGTCAGAGAAAATGCTGAAGGAAGATCCCAGACTCAAACAGTATGCAGGGGCAAAGAGAGTTTATTACCAGCATGGGGGTCGAACACCTGCAGAAATTGGCCACAACCCTGAGAGGAGCTTGCAGGCTACTTTTAAGCACACTAGGGGAATTTCAGGAACAGTTAGGTCATCACAGACATAACTGGCTAGGCAGGCAGCAGTTATATTAGTACATTTTTGATAGGCTGAGGTTCTAGTATTTTTATCTTTGGACCTAGTTGGACAAGTCTGGGCTTGTTCCAGGGGGTACAGGAACTGTCCTTCTTGGGTCATAGTCTTGTAATACAGCAGGGCTGATTCAAGTCTTGCACATGCTCTCTCTTATTCTTGCTGTCAGGGGTATTGTTTGATTAGTGGCCCTTTGTTTAAGAAACTGAAACTTGTTTGCTCTAAGGAAAAAAAAAAACTAGATCTGATTGAAAAATGGGAGAAATTTAGATCTCTCAGATATAGTGAAGTTACTTTTTAGAGCTTCATTCATGTTTAAAAGAATCACAGCAACTCAAAGGTCGGTTTGAAAAGGCTGAAAACAAAATGTCTCCTGTGTCAATCCTACTGTCTGGTTCCTGGGTAATAATTCTCCCAAGGGGGAATTCTACATAATGGCCATTTCTGCTCTTAGCATACTTTTTAAAATCAGCAACAAAGGAAGTACTGTCCATTGCAAGAACAGTTTCTCTAGAGTATACTCAGGAATCCCTGTGCTACAAAATGCATTATAAAAAATCAATAAGTACTCAAATTATCTTCAGCCCTTTTGTTGAGTAAGTTTTATCCCAGAATGAAACCTTCCATTCTGTGGGGGAGCTCATTAAGAACTCAAAATAACTTCAGGAAGTCTCTGAAACTGACCAGATTTACTGTGTCCCTCTCACTTCTGCCCCAACAATTTTATCAACAATAAAGACTGTTTATACAGAATGTCACTCTGTAAGACAAGACAAGCTACAAAGAAGACTTTCAGAGAAGCACAACTGGAAGAAGCAGTGACTGGCCAAACAGCTTGATAGCAGCAGAGATTAGCCAGCTGCCTCAAAGAAACAAGACAGCTCAGCTGCCTGGAAGAGGCTCAGGCCAACTGAGCCACCTCTTAAGGACACTCTCCAGCCTGTTGACCTGCCTGAAAGCTGTGCAGTGTACTCCAGGTTCCCAGCATTTAGGAACTGTCACCTATGCTGAAAAGGGCTCAGGTAATTCAGCTGCCTTTGAGTCATTTCTGATTTTTTAAAAAATTCTCACCCATATTTCTGAAAATCCAATAAAACTCACTGGTTCACCAAACTGAACTATGGTGATATCCATACTTTGCTTCATCGACAATTCTCTGTCTGGGCTAAGTAGACAAATAGGGGTGTGTCCGTGTGTGTGTGTGTGTGTGTGTGTGTGTGTGTGTGTGTTTGTGTGTGTTTCCCAAGCAAAGTCTATTATACAACACTTTACACATGGTATAGAGGCTGAATCATTGTCTATTATTGAGTACTTTCCCACCAGCCTTGGTTCCACAGCCACATCAGCCCCAAATAACACAAAGAGACACTGGATTAGTTATGGAAACTGTTGGCCTGTTACTAGCACTTCTTATTAGCTAGCTTTGTCTTAAATATTAACTCATTTCTAACAATCTAAGTGTTTCTACATGGCCTAATCTTACCGGAGAGAGGGTCTGGACTTCTTACTCCTCTTGCTTCCTACATTTCGTCTCCACTCTCCCAGAACCCTCCTTCTCTCCTTGTCTCGCCTATGTTGCTCCCCTATAGGCCAACACTGCTTTATTCATTAACCAATAAGAGAAACATATTTACAGAATCTTCGCCAACTTTTTACTTTTATTATTGACAACTAGCTAGCTCCTTCCTACCCCTCCTATCATATTCCCCATGAAGGAGAAGACAAGTGAAACTGGAAAGAGAAGCCTGAATGATTCAGAAGATGGTGAGTGAGACAAGCCCTCCCCATAACTTCCTATTTCATTTTCTGGAGCCTTGAGGTTCTTTGCCTCTCTTGCTATCAGGTAGAAAAGGAAAGAACAATGTTCTTAATTGGAGGGACAGAGTTTTGTTGCCCCTCAGAGCATGTAGATATGTCAAGAATTGGGCTATAAGAAATTCTTCACAATGGTTTAAAATACAAAAATAAATAAAAATAGACACACTCCTAGCACCCTTCCATGTACATGTTCAGAAGGAAAAAAATGTATTCTTACTTTAATTTTGCATGATAGACAATGATCCAAATTTGTGATTTTTTAAAAAGAATAGAAAAATATTCCTACTACTTCTATGGAATTTCTTATAAATATAACTCAGATTCCCTGCTTTACAGAGGAAAAAAGGCAAAACAAAGAGACATAGTAAAGTGGCTTCAAAGTGTGAGCACCCTGTCTTCTCCCAAGCCTGATTAAAGCAAGACTCCTAAATAAATCTGGTTTCCAAACCATTAATGATTACTTTAGATTTCTTAAAAACTGAATGAAAAGGTTGGTTAATTAATATGTTCTATCTAAAAATTTTTTATACATCTATAATAAATACCTCTGTGGTTCTTGTATGTTCTAGCCACCTGTCTGAGATGATTCCCAATGATTTGTAATTCCTGAGTTTGTACTTTTTGCTTTCCCCTTCCATGGCGATGCTGGGTTTATAACGAGAGTGATGCTATATTACTTCTGAGACTCCATTACAAAATGATCATACTCCTCCCAGAAGTGGTAGCCTATCAAACAAATAGTTCAATGCCAGGTATAGGAACCTCATTTGAGTTGCTGGTCACTGGAACCCCAAATCAAGCAGGCTATTGTGCTCTTGGTTGCCCACCAAAACTTGACTGCAAAACCCATATTCCTGAAGACATCACAGACTTTGGCAATAAAACATGCAGAAATCAAGCTGGTACTGAACTGGAAGGGTCTTCCTGGCCAACTACCTTTCACAATACTAGAAGGTCCTATGCAAGTTGCCAAGGGAGAAAACTCATCAGCAGTCTTTAACCCAGCAAGCTATAATAATGACTTCCCTGGCAATATAAGTCTACTGTTGCAAAAGAGACATGAATGTTATGGAGTTAATCAATAGCTCCAGACTGCTTCCTGTTGTCTGTGGGAAAAGTACGTTTAGGACTCCCTGAGTTTAAAAAAAAAAAATGAGATGAGGGACAAGTCCTCAAAAGACCAGCTTTAACCTTTGTTGATATGTATTACCTGTCAAGTTTCAGAAGGTCTCCCTTGATCAAACCTGATCCATATTAACCTGGAACAAATCCACAACCTCTTGTTTCCTGTGGAAACAAAAGCAAAACATCTTCTCCAAAGCATTTTTGACTTCCATTTAATAAATAACATTTTTTACTTCTTTCTTTTTAAAGATAGCCATGAAATATCTAGATTGGTTCGATTTAGAAGTCCTGTTCAAAATGCCACATCTCCTAGCAGCTGTCTTTTCTGTCTTTTGCTCAGAAGCATTCAAAAAATTCAAAATCCACACAACACCCAGGATTGAGACTCCCTATGTATTTCCCATCTTTATATAAATATATTACTTTTATTGTCTCTTTAAAGACTTTAGATTACTATTTTAAATCATTTCTTGCTCTAAGACTGTCTACATTTATATTCTTTCTTTCTTAAGCTTACGCACATCATAAAACACACTAGAACCTGTTTAGAGCAATTTTTTCTATCTGGATCTCTTTTACTGCATATCTTTTAGCCTTTTTTGACCTTGTGAGCAAACATTAAACTTCTAAGTTACAGCTAGGTCTTCCGCATATTTCTTTTTGGCTTACTCTTACCACTTCTCAGAAGATCCTGAGAGCCAAACCTCACAACCCAGTCAGAGGTGGTTTGTCCAGGAACTGCATTTAACACCCCAGCCATGGAATGTGGGTGTTCTGCACTGTGACAGGTGTTTCTTACTCTGTGTGTGTGTGTGTGTGTGTGTGTGTTCTATGAAGAGCATGAAAAGGGCTGTTCAAGTGTTTTGCTGTTAGCAGAATTTCTTAAAGTAGTCATGTCCATTTTTGTTGTTTTTTCGGCTTTCTCAGGCTCTAGGTAGATATTAGAGAGCCTTATGTTGGTATGCCAATATGTAGTTGTTTCTACTCTTTACTCTTTGCGTCTTTGAGGGGGCTGACACCCAGCTCTCAAGTAAAGCACACATGGAGGCTTATTCTTTCTTATGAATGCTTAGCCTTAGCTTGGCTTGTTTGTAGCCAACTTTTCTTTTTCCTTAAATTATCCTGTCTACCTTATGCCTCTGGCCTTTAACCTTTATCTATTTCTGTATATCTTTTCTTATCTTCTTATTCTGTGTCTGGTTGTGTGGCTGGATGACTGACCCCTTCTTTTCTCATGCCTTGATCCTCTTTTTCTTCCCATATTTCCCCTCCTATTTATTCTCTGCCTGCCAGGCCTGCCTATCCTTTCTCTTGCCTTGCTATTGGCTATTCAGCTCTTTATTAGATCAATCAAGTATGTTAAACAGACAAAAACACAGCTCACAGAGTTAAAAAAAAAAAAAAGCTCAACCTAAAAGCATGTAAACAAATGTAACACATCTTTAGCTAATACTCTATAACAGATGGCATTTCCCATTGTTGAGGTCAAACACCTACACTATTCATTGAACATGAAATAATCAAGCTCATGCCTAAATAGCATCTTCACACCTGTTTCAGATGGTTGGTACAGAAAGGCACTCTGCATGCTACCTAATTAAACATATATACACAAACCCAGCTGTAAACCCCTTTGGTCTACAATCTGTTCTGTGTCTTTGTGCCACAATGGTGTCACAAAGTTTGTATGAATGACCACCCAATATCTGATTTCACTAAAGGATCACTCTAAGAGATAAAACCCATAATCAACACTGCTTGGAAGACCAAGAAACTAAGACTAGATATCTCAGGATCTAGGATAAAAACAAATATTACAATCCAAAGTAAACAAATATAGCAATAAAATTATTCCTAATATCATTTGCCATTCTGCTATACTTACAGATGAATGCCTTGCTCAACCATCATCAGAGAATCTTCCTGATACAGCAGATAGTAACAAATATAGATTCCCACAGCCAGACATTATGAAGTGAAAGACCTTAGAACACTCAGCTTTAAACAGGATATCAGCATAAAATCCCTCCCCTCAGGGCTCAGAGAACCCTGGGAAGATGAGATGGAAAAGGAAGGAAGAACAAGATGGGCACAAAAACCAAAACCAAGGCCCTCTACATGAATAAGATGGACACACATATGAACTCACAAAGACTGAGATAGCATGCCCAGAGACTTCACAGGTCTAGATGGGGTCCTATAGCTGAAAGTAAAAGCAGGCAGAAGCTCCATCCCTAACCTAGAAGTAATCTCCAATTGATCAGCATTGTAAATGAAAATTTTGTCTTCTTTAAGGAAGTTTCACTGGGGAAAGGAACTACTCTTAAGGGTAGGCTGCATGCTCAGGTACATATGACGAATATAAAATGAACTCAATGGCTTTGGAGGTTCCTTATCTCATAATGTTATGTCAGGGCCTTTTCTCTTCTTTTTTTAATTTTTAAAAATTTTATTTAACTTTTATATTTTTATTTATATATTTTTCTTTTCTTCTTTTATCTTGTAGGTCCTTTGCATATATATTATTGCTTCTAGTTTAGTATTTGTATGTGACTCATGAGTGTGAGTATGAATAGGTTTCTTTTTCTTATGCCTTCTCTTGAGTTCCTTTTGATCTTTTTGTTTTATCAAATACCAATGCGTTAGTTTTTGTTTTATCTTATTTTATTATTATCCCTTAGAAGCCTGTTTTGTTTTTTAATGAGAGGCAGAAATGAGGTGGATCTGGATGAGACAGGAGGTGGAGAGGAACTGGAAGGAATAGAAGGTGGGGAAATCATGATCAAGATATATAATGTGGGGGGGGGAGCTCTTTTCAATAAAAGGAAAATAAACAAGATGGGGCATATTGGTTGAAGGGGGAATTTTATGAATGTATTAATTCTTGATTTCAGTATTATCCAGGTAAACAATTGTGAAAATAGTTATGGACGTAATCACTAAAAGTAAAATTCTAACCAGCTTCCTCCCTGTCTGAGTGTTTGTGATGTTTTCTTAGAGTCATTGATATCAAGCACTAGGATTAAGCAGGAATTTATTTCTAGCGTCATATCAGCCAGTCCTCTCAGCACACTATAGCCTTGGAAGTACAGAGTGTCCTGAATTTAACTTATCCTAACATTGCCTGGCCTTTTCTGCAGTTAACTTGTCCTCGTGTGTCAACCCTCATTGCCAAGGCCAGATGCCAACAATGGCATGGCCAGACGTCAATAATGGCATTATCGTCAGACACCACCTTTGTTACCAGCCTTCCTGAATATTTCTGCTTCTCTAGTTTATGGGTCTGGGGTCACTGATATATTCACCCATCTGCCCACAAATAAAATTTAACAAAGAGGTAGTTTAGCAAAGGCTACACCTGAGATTTGGGGTTCTAAAGGTATAGCCCTGAGTTACATTAATTGTGAGTTTATAAAGGCCCAAAGCACAAGGCTACATGCAAACACATACCCTAAGTGCAATCAATAGCTCTTAGCAAACATATGTCTTGAAGGTGTGCTGGAGCAACCAAACTTTATTTATAGAAGCAGAAGCACTGGTTAGCATTGTGACTTTTTCCTTGCATAAACAACAGTTTCATTAAAAATGTTCATGATCAAGAAATTACTAAAATATCTCCTAGCATTCTGGGAAGTTATCTGTCCTTGGGCAAGTGACAGTGTTCTGCTTCTCATGGGTTCAACTTCCACAAGCCAAAGGCTTGAAGACTAGAGACATTTTGTTTTGCAGTTCTCTTAAGCTCAGTCATTTTAAACCTTTAAACACTCCCAGGTTCTTTGTGGTCTATATTAGGGCTAGAGAAATAAATGAAAATCAGATTATGCCAATCCTACAAAACACTCAAATGGCTCTCACTTCACTCAGGAGCAGAGAAAACTTCCTAGTTGTTGCAAAAAACTACCAAAAACTACCTTTGTCATCTCTTCACCTTATCTCACCCTACTACTCACTCTGCTTGACCTTACTGGCATGTCCCCAATTTGACAGGCCTGAGCCTCAAGGCCTCTGCTTGAAATGCAATCCATTAAATAACTTCCTGGCTTACATCACCTTCAACTGAATGCAGTTGTGCCTTCCACCAAGCTTCTTTCCCCCGTGAATCTTTTGCAGTTCTATATAGCACTTCCCAGTGGCTGACATGCAGTGAAAACCACTATTTTATTCCTTACTATCTTTCTCACTCAGCTAAACTTGATAGGATATGGATTTTTTTAATAAGTTTTCTTCATACTTATATACTTAGCATCTACAATATCTAGGAGCTACTTGAGAACTGTCAAATTAATCAGCTGCTCCAGGGCCAATACTGGCTTCATGCTTACACTTTTGCATGCACACACACACACACTCATAGATATGAGTGTGTGTGTGTGTGTGTGTGTGTGTGTGTGTGTGTGTATGCCTAAATGTACAAACATACAGCATATATTTTGGAATACACTGCTGGCTAATTAGAGGTTGCAGTCTGCCATAGCCTGGCAGCTTTCTCTAAGCTTGGCGGTATGGAAATTCCCTCTCTCCACCCACAGCAAGGCTTCCTACCCTCTACCTGCTTTTATCTGAAGAATGCCCTTGGGTCTGGAGACTGACCTTATCTCAAAACTGTCTCTAAACCAGGTGCCTGATTTATCTTTAGCTTGACCCTTGGCACAGATCTCTGCAAAGAAGACTTGTACTAAGAGCTTAGCTATAGGACCCTATGGCTACATACTAAGCCTTGTGATAGGTGTGTGCCACTTAATACAAATTAGGGTTTGGCCCCAAGCTCCTTATATATTCCTTATATTCTGGAATAAAGTTGAGCTGATTTACGGAAGTCTGTCTCCTGGAGCCTCCCTCCATTCCTGCTCATGGGTCATGAACAAAGCTTTCTGTTGCCCATTCTGCATCTTTCCCCTCTGGACTGATGACCAACGAGCTGAGAAAGAGGACTGTCCCCCGCATATACATTTAGTAAAAAAGTGTCAATGAAAGATTAGAGCCTTACAAACAACCCTACCCCCAACCCAAGCTCTGGGATTTATGCTGAGCTTCTTGCTTAATTCAAAGTTCATGGAAAGTGAACCTATACAAAGAACTAAATCTCCCATTCAGGCTCATCTCTATCATTCTCTCCATCCCTTCCTCTTCCCTCTCTTCTTCCATTTACTGATTCATTTCTTTAGGCAATCTCTTTTCCTAAAAACCCCCTGGGTTTTCTACATATTCGTATCTCCTCTGACATTGCAAAGTTGGAAGTTTTAAACCTTTGCTTCCTGAGATCTGCACAGCATACCCATCTAGCTGATAAAAAGAAGTAACTGGCTTTATCTCTGATAGAATGTGGAGTTGACTTTTATGCATTAGTCATTCAACCTTGAATTGAATTTTGACAGGCTCTGCAGTGTATTAAATTGCTCCCGGAAGGATGAGAAGTGTATATTTCTTATTAAATGTGTAGCAGAACTCAATAATGCCTGTCATTTTCCACTGCAGAGATGAACATGAATTAAAGTGGAATTAATTCAGCTAACTTAAGCAGAAGTCTAATAACAACTTTATTTCAGTTAAGGTATAAGACAAACAAATCAAATTCCTCTGCAAAGTGTGCTAGTGCTTCAAACAATCTCTAATTCCAAATGATAGCTAAAAATATGTCAAAATAGAGACATTTACTAATCTCCTCTAGCCTGGAGAAATGCTCAAATGAATGGTATATATTAAAAAGAAATGAACTATATTTTCAGCTATGTTATTGAAGAAACTAGCCTGTTTTTGAGACATCCTGTATTGTTCACAAAATGATCGCTTGGGCAGGGGTGCCTATTAAGTACCATTACTGTCCTGGTACACTGACATTCTTCATCTTACTTAACACCTGTTAAAACTAGAATAGATGTTGTCTCCATTTTAAAGATAAGTTAATACATGATATAGCAAATGTTTGAGCAGAGGACTATCTGTAGAAGGCTATACTATCTTGCTGTTACATTGGTAATGTCCCCATTAGTGCAATGTCTGAGAGTGATGTTTTATAGGATTGATGTGAATGTAAGCAACTACAGAGACCATAAGGAAGAAGCCTCAGCTCAAAATCAGGATGTATTTTGCTAAATGACTTTGGGAACTTTCTCAATTCAGTTTCCCATCTGTAAAACTGAGAAAATAATACTTTACTGTACAGCATGAGAGGGTTATAAAATAACATTAAGGGGGTCCTTGTGTGATGGATTTTCCTGGGATAGAATCCCTGCCTTGGCAAGTCTTTGGATCATATTCCTGCTGTGATTCTACCCATTGCAGAACAATATCTCCTAGAAATGCAGATGCATGCCAAGAAGAAGCTTTTCGTACAGTGACCAGTTACCCCTAGGTATGTGTGCTTATATATGAAAATACTCACTTTGTACAGTCACTCTTCTCAAAATAGTATGTGCCTCTATTTGGTAGAAAGGATAATCATCTTTTCTTGGTTAAGTGATGAATAAATACCATAATTTCATACACATCCTTTCTGCTATAAGTATTTTTTTTATAAATTTATAGTCCCAGATCCATAAACACTGAAAACATCTTTCTCCTTAAGTCACTCTTTACAATATTTTACAACACAGCTCACTATACCTTTAAATATGTCTTTCCTTTTACGGCTTAGTTTTTTTCTTAATTTTTCTTAATTTTTTCTTAAGTTATTCGCTTAATCATGCTTATTTTTTCCCCTGAAATTCTGTGCACTTACTATTCTTACATTACTACCTAGACCTGCCCAGTCCTCTATGCATCTCCTTTTTAACAGTGTCCCATGCATGGGTTTTAGGCTAGTTTTATCTACTGAAGTGTGTGTTATGAGCCATAGTACAAAGTCACATACAGTCATGACTTACCTTTCCATCACAGCTGGGATTTTCCTAACTGGTTAATTATCTTGCACAAAAGAGCCTGGTAAAACATTCCGCTACAGCTGAAGCTTTTCTTTACCAAGTCCTTGCTTTACATTTATTTCAATTCCCTACTCCCTTCAAACACCCATGACCTTTACAACTCCCCAGCTGCCCAATTCTTTGCATCCACTGTAGGCCAAGTCAGCAGCCTTAAGAAATCAGTGTCTGATCAGTTGGTCTTCTACTGCACACATAGCCCAGATCTTCTGTGCTTTGATTTCCAATAGCCCAAAATATGTCAAGCTAGAATATATTTATCCCAAATTAATACCATCTATGGGAAAGGAAAAATAGAAAGAAAGAAATGAAGAAAATAAAGAAATGGAAATCCATCAGAGAAGGCTTAAAAATGAGACAGCAAACTAATTCATAATCCATGGAGAGAGGAGGTAGATGAGATAACTATCATTCATCAGACAGCATCAACACTTCAGTGAAAGACCATACCACCCTCTTACAGGCATTCTTAGCACTGCCATTAAAGTAATTTCACTCCCTAAAGGCCCATCAATGTTCCTGCCATCTAATCCAACTAATCAAAACACATGTGGTAAATCCTGATGGGAGATGAGTGAGACATTGAAATTCATTCTAATTTTAGAGAGGACTGCTAATGTACTTTGATAAGCATGGACAAGCATCTCAAGATTATGGTTTCTCCCTAATTACCTCACCAAAATTCTGAGACTAAGTATTCCCATATAGTCATTTTGAGGTTTGGCAGTTATTTAGACATTCATTGTCCTTTTCTGAGACCATAATATAACTGTTTTACTAGTGAGCTCTACTCTGTAGGTAATAGGCTCTGTTCAAACATTCTCCTAATTTTTCAAGATAATTTCTGTTAGGTGTTTTTACCAACTGCAATTCTTTTCCCTCACTCCATATCCTACCAGGTTCCAAATGAAAGTCTGTCTCCCCTACAAGGGCTCCATAGTCATCTATTCTATTCCAAAATAAAAACATGGCATCTGCAGCTGTACAAGACCTTCCTTTATTTACCTTCTTGTTCTCTCTCTCTCTCTCTCTCTCTCTCTCCTCTTCTCTCTCTCCCCTCAGGTTCTACTGCCAGCTACTTTATCAATTTATCATGCTTGTTCTTCAGTCATTTTCTTCTGAGGTCAATCTACACACTCAAAACTACTTAGTGTCTTGGGTACTTCTTTCCAGTGATGTAAATCTCTATGTACAATTCATTTCAAATTAGTCAACAAGAGTAAAAAATAGGAGATATCTAAAGAAGAGTTAAAGAAGAGAACTTTATATAACTCTCTTACTTTTTTAAAGTGACATTAAATCATCAGTCAAAAATTCATGAAAAGCATAATGCTGGATGAAGAAAGCTAAATTATAAAACCATTCAAAGTTCAAATATGCAAATCTTTCAGACCTTCCTTGAAAAATATCTATACTTGTGCTTTCACATAAAGCTCTAGTAACATTTCTGGCCCACTCACTGATCTACAATAGTGCCATATACTGACCTTGAGAGGAGATATGACCCCTCCCCATTCATCCCATCACCTGAGCTTGGCTCCATAAGGATGTTTTCTCTTCCAGGATTGATGCTCCTCGAGAAGTACAGGTAATACTCATTTGATTTCTAAAGCACTCTAGGAGATTAGAGGAGATGAGCATTGATTAATGTCCTCTGAGAAAAGTTCAATAACTGTTTAATCACAGCTTGGAAATACAGCAATGCTTCTGATCTTTTACAAATTAATTTAATGTTGCATTAAAAATAAAATAGGGCATGAATTGTGCTATGCAGGGATAATCAATGGCTCATTATCTTTGCTTCTAGCAAAATGCACTGCTTCCTTTAAAATCATTCATGAGCAATATTTGGCAGTGCACAGCTGCAAGTGTGTTCAAGTATTATTGATCCTATATCTATAAAACTGATCTCATCGGGGCAGGATTTATGAGCAGTAATAATCAAATTGTTCCATGATCCATAGTAAAGAAATAAGAAAGAAAATTCATGTGCATAAGGCAAGATTATATGATTGCATGGGAGAAATAATTTTGGAGCCCTTATTCTGTTGTACAACTAGCACATTGTGGCATTTCATCACTGTCAAATATGAGTCTAATTTTAAAACACCATCAAAAGTGACCAATGAAATGTTTAAAGTCTTTTCACTCATATAACCACAGCACAATGATAGTTTTGTAACTGAGTTTGATGCTGCTGCTCTCCTTAGAAATCACCAGAACAGCTTGAACTAATCAGTTATAAAGTTAGTTCTATATTATTTCATGACATGTAATATAGTGTGTGAAGCTCTGAAGTTGAAGCCTGGACTGCCTTGAAGACCCCAAAATGTTAGAGATGCCAGAGTCATGAAATACCTGCCAAGGAGTGCTGACAACAGGGAGTGGAAACAGCCTAATATACAGAATTGTGTTGCGGTCAACAAAGCTGAAAGGAGTTGGAATCTAAATAGTGGTTTGACATCAGACATGGAGATGCAGAATTTGGAGTTTTCCCAGCTGGTATTTTTGGTATTGCTTTGGTCTAGTGCTTACTTACTATGTTCCCTTTCCTCCATTTTGGAATAGTAATGTACATCCTAAGCTATTATATGTTGGAAGTATATGATCTGTTTCTATTATTTTGATTTCAGTTAAGAGACTGCATGAGTCTCAGAAGTGACTTTGAACTTTGGACTTTGAAACTGTCATAGATTATGCTGAAGGGGATACAGTCTTTAGGCTCCCTTAAACCTGTAAATCTAAATTAAATCTTTGTTGTTTTTACATAAGACATAAATGAATTAGGTAAAATGAGGTTACTTTCTTTATGAATATATTTTTCTCAGTTTTTGAAATTACTTTGCAAGTAAATGAAATGTAAATGAATACTGATATAAAGTAAAATAGGGTAGTTCAGGAAAGGAACAGTATAAAGGTAGAGATAAAGAAAGGTACAAGGAGTCATATATATCATGGGAGTTTATGATCCTGGAAAATTAATAGTAAGCAAACATACAATGTTTGTTTGCTTATTCATGAGGATAATGTGCATATTATGAAATTAACTTCCAGTTTTGAAGCAAATACAATTAACTTTCTGATTGATTGACATTTGGGAAACAATCAGGGAAATTTCTTAAAGTCACATTTTGGCATGAAATACCTGTGCACCAATTCTCATTGGTCAGTGCTGAGGGGGAGCATTCTGTGGTTTCTGTGGCTTTGTCTTGTAACTTGCAGGTGGCCTGTTGTACATAGATACCTATAGTTTTCAGAATTGTATCCTGGAGAATACAGGAGAGGTTTGGGTCTCCCCCTGGAGTTTCTTTTGTGGCCAAACAGTTCCCAGGAACCATCATCTAGGAGTCTGGAGAGAGGGGATCTGGACTTACTTTGTGTTCAGTTTTGGCCCTAGGCACCAGGAGGCCAGGGGATCTGAAGTTTCTTTGTTGTCATGTGCTGAATAAGAGGCCTACATGTCTTTTCTGTAGCCTATCATGGCTTCTAAAGCAGGGCCTGAGTGAGGGTCTGTTCCCTTTATTAGTTTACTCCTTTCAATTTGAATGAGAATGTCCCCCATAGGTTCATAAACTTGAATGTTTGTTTCTCAGTTGATGGCAATATTTGCAAACTATTAGGAGGTATAGCAGGAAGTATGTTACTGGAGGTGGGAACTAAGAACTGAAAAAAACTCGCATTTTCAGTTTACTCTTTATACTTAATTCTTGCAGTTCAAGATGTAGGTTCTCTTGCTGCTCCAGACACCATTCCTGCCCACTGTCATGTTCCCTGTTATTGTGATGCTAGACTCCTGTCCCTCTGGGACTGGTAGCCCAAATCAATCCTTCCTTCCACAACTTACTTTGGTCATGGGGTTTTATCACAATGATAGAAAGAGAATTATGACAGGTAGATTTTTGGACCTTTGGAATGCAGAAATTTTAAAAATGTTAATAGTAAGAAATCAGCTGGGGGAATATGAGGAGTGAGGTGACAAGCAGAAACTATAGTATCACTACTAGTTGGGCCCTGAACATTTTGGAGATGAAACAAAGTAAGAATGGTCAGTGGGACCCAACACTGATTAACCAGTTTAGAGATATTATCATTATGATATCTCTTTAGATGCCATTTAGTATGTTCCTTTGCTCAAGTCTTAAGTGATTTGTGATCATTTGAAAGAACTGGCCACTATTTCAGGAGATACTAACTCACCTGTGAATAATGTCTTATTATGGAGGAATCTAATTCACAGTGCAGAGATACAATATTTACAAAATGATCCATGACTAAGCACATGTTACGCGGATGGTATTTGGAATAAAGATTTCCAGAAGCCACAGGACATGTCACTCATTTATTTAACAAACATTAATCAAATAACTATCTCATTAATCTCCAGAGACATGGTGGTGATGAATTAAACACTGGAGAACACTGGAGAGACAGTTGAGAGCTAAATAAAAGCAGGAATAGGATTTCTATAGACTGTGTTAAATACTGTGAAATGAATATATTGTGTTTGAAGAAAGAGAAGAGCTGATACAGAAACTATACTTGAAGGATAAGTTTTCATGCAAGACCTACAGTTGCATACAGGATTCCATACAGGACACCAAGTGCTCTCCTGGTTGCTTGTTTGCAGTTGTTGTTGTTTTGTGTTTGTTTTTGTTTTGTTTTGTCAACTTCACACAAACTAGAATTATCTGGAAAGAGGAATCTCAGTTAAGAAAATACCTCCATCACATTACCAGTACGCAAGTAGGTTAATAAATGATTGATGGTGCAGGGCTCCAGCCCACTGTGGGATGAGTCATCCTTAGATTGTATAAGAAAGTTAGTTGAGTGATCCAGTAAGCATTTCTCCATGGCTTCTGCTTTAGACTCTGCCTTTGGGTTCTTGCCCGTAGTTCCTGCCTTGGCTTCCTTCATTGAAATGTGACTGGGGTATGCAAACAAGCAAACATTTCCTCCACAATGTGTTTTTATTTGTTTGGTTTTCTTTTTGTTTTCCTGGGGGCAAGGAAGGGAGGCCAGATGTTTTATCACAGCAATAAGATAAGATAATAACAAAGCCTAGAGTCAGGAAAGAACATGTCTACCTTTTAGTCCACAAATCAGTGAAATTTGAACAAGAAACACAGCTGTGCAACAGGGAATGAATCAGTTTATGAGGTATAGTGTTGTCCACATTAATGAGTTATACAACAACAATTTAAATTTCAATCTGCAAACTAGAAAATATTGGAAAATTACATTTTTATACTTAGTTCAGAGATGAAAGTGAAAGCATTACTAGGTATAACAAAGGAATGGCTAAGCCTTGACTGAAAGAATAGAACACTCTAGATGCTAGATATATCTTAAATTTTTATCTGGGTAATAAATGAGAGTGCATTTATTTGCCTTATTCTCCTGTGATGAATACAATGGCCAGAGTCAACTTTGGGAGGAAGAGGTTTGTTTCATCTTGCATGTTCTTTCACAGCATGTCATCTAGGAAAGTCAGGGTAGAAACTCAAGTAGGAAGCTGGAATCAGCAACTGAAGCAGATATAGGAAAGGTGTGGTCATTACTTCTTTGTTCTTTGTATAATTTGAAAATCCACCCTCTGTCAGATGTGGGATTGGTAAATATCTTTTCCCGTTCTGTGGGCTGCCATTTTGTCTTGCTGATTGTGTCTTTTGACTTACAGAAGTTTCTCAGTTTCAGAAGGGCCCATTTATTGTGGATCTCAGAGTCTTTGCTACTGGAGTTATGTTCAGGAAGCAGTCTCCCATACCAATTTGTTCAAGGGTACCTCCCACTTTCTCTTCTAAGAGGTTCAGTGTGGTTGGATTTATGTTGAGGTCTTTGATCCATTTGGACTTCAATTTTGTGCATGGTGATAGATATGATTATATCTGCACCATCATCCAGTTGTGCCAGCACTATTTGTTGAAGATGCTTCTTTTTTCCATTGTATAATTTCAGCTGCTTTTTCAAAAATCAGGTGTTCATAGGTATGTGGATTAGTATTGGGTTTCAATTCAATTCCATGGGTCTACCTATCTATTTTTGTGCCAATACCAAGCTGTTTTCAAGACTGTAGGGAAAGGATGAAAATACAGCTTAACTCTCTAATGACCACTAAAAGTTAGAAATTTAGAAAAAGTCCATCAGCATGTATTTAAAAATCACCCTAGCTGCATGCAAAGCTCAGGAAAAAAGGAAAACATGAAATAGCTTGAACACGATGACTAGTTTCTGGATACTATTATTATTATTATTATTTATAATCACCTAGTTTCTGAAGAATGTTGTTATCCACACAACAGTCTGGGAACTGTTGTGGGTCATCCTGTCCAAAAAAGAAAATTAATAACTAAAAGATGGAACTCATAGCAAAAAGGGAAAGACATAGAAAACAAGAACATCTGCCAATAGATATAGATAACTCCCTGACTGGAAAATACATTCTCCCAGCCACTGAAGGGCAAGGCTACTGAGACCACTGGTTGTGGAGAAAGAAACTCCCCCTAACCTTGCAGGTGTGCTAAATCTCTGTAACCTAGGAAACCTTACTAACTATTCTAAGTTTTGAACTATCCCATGACCTTGCTCTTAGGCCTAGTGAAAATAACAGGCTAGCTTTGACACTGGCCTTTTTAGCTTTGATGTAAATCCTATAAAAGCTATCTCAATTCTGCCCTCGAGGTCCTCAGTCCTCTACCCCTGTGTGGCGTATGACTGTGGACCCCATGCTATTTGCATCAAGATGGCTTCTCGTGAGTGATTTGGGGTGTCCCTTTCCTGAGTGGAAGCGTGAAGGTCCATGCTCTGCAGGTCTTACAGTAGCTCTATGGTAGAGTTTGAAGTCAGGCATGGTGATGTCTCCAGAAGTTCCTTTATTGTTCAGGGTTGTTTTGACTATCCTAGGTCTATTGTTTTTCCAAATAAAGAAGAGTATTGTCCTTTCAAGATTTGTGAAGAATTGTGCTGGCATTTTAATGGGGATTGCATTGAATCTATAGATTGCTTATGGCAAGAGTACCATTTTTACTATGTTGATCTTGCCTATCCATGAGCATGGGAGATCTTTCCATTTTCTGGTATCTTCTTTAATTTCTTTCTTGAAAGACTCAAAGTTCTTGCTATACAGGTCTTTCACTTGTTTGGTTAGCATTACTCCAAGATATTTTATGTCGCTTGTGGCTATTATAAAGGGTGATGTTTCTTTGATTTCTTTCTCAGTTCCTTTATCATCAGTATACAGTAGGGATCCTGACTTTTTTTTCTTAGTCTTGTATCCTGCCACTTTGCTGAAGGAGTTTATCAGTTGTACAAGTTCCTTGGTAGAGTTTTTTGTTCACTTATGTAAACTATCATATCGTCTGCAAATACTGAAAGTTTAACTTCTTCCTTTCCAATTTGTATCCCCTTGATCTCCTTTTGTTTTCTTATTGCTCTAGCTAGAACTTTAAGTAAAATATTGAAGAAAGATGGAAAGAGTGGACAACCTTGACTTGTTCCTGATTTTAGAGGAATCACTTTCAGTTTCCATTTAATTTGATGTTGGCTATTGGTTTACTATATATTGCTTTATTTTGTTGAGGTATATTCCTGTTATCCTTAATCTCTCCAAGACCTTTAACATGGAGGGGTGTTGAATTTTGTCAAAGGATTTTTCTGCATCAAGTGAGATGATCATATGGTTTTTCAGTTTGTTTATATAGTGGATTACATTGATAGATTTTTGTATGTTGAACCAACCCTGCTTCCCTGAGATGAAGCCCACTTGGTCATGGTGGATGATTTCTCTAATGTGTTCTTGGATCCGATTTGCCAGTATTTTATTGAGTATTTCTGCAACAATGTTCATGAGGGATATTGGTCTATAGTAATTTTTCTTAGTTGTGTCTTTATGTGGCTTGGGTACCAAGGTGATTGTAGTCTCATAAAAATAGTTTGGCAATGAACCTTCTACTTCTATTGCATGGAACAATTTGAGGAGCATTGGTATTATCTTTTATTTGAATTTCTGATAAAATTCTGCACTGAAGCCATCTAGCCCTGGGCTTTTTTTGGATAGGAAGCTTTTGATGACTGCTTCTCTTTCATTATGGGTCTATTTAAATTGCTTATCTGTTCTTGACTTGATTTTGGTAAGTTATACTTATGCAGAAAATTGTCCATTTCCCTTGAATTTTCAAATTTTGTGGAGAACAGGTTTTTAAAGTATGACCTAAAGATTCTCTGGATTTCCTAATTGTCTGTTGTTATGCCCCCCTTTCCATTTGTGATTTTGCTAATTTGTATGTTCTCTCTACTTTTTTGTTAGTTTGGGTAGCGGTTTGTCTATCTTGTTGACTTTCATAAGGAAACAACTCTTTATTACATTGATTCTTTGTATTGCTTTCTTTGTTTGTACTTTATTGATTTCAGCCCTCAATTTGATTATTTCCTTGCATCTACTTTTTGTGCTTCATTTTGTTCTAGAACTTTCAGTTATGTTGTTAATTCTCTAGTGTGACTATTCTCTAGTTTCTTTATATGGGCACTTAGTGCTATGAACTTTCCTCTTAGCTCTATTTTCAAAGTGTCCCATAAATTTGGGTATATTTTGTCTTCATTCTCGTTGAATTCTAGGAAGTCTTTAACTTATTTCTTTATTTCTTTCTTGATCCAGGAATGGGGCAATTGAGTTTGTAGGGTTTGTGCAATTTGTGTTGAATTCTAACTTTAAAGCAGGGGTAGTCTGATAAGATACAGGGGACTATTCAATTTTTTGTGTATCTATTGAGGTGTATTATATTGCCAAGTATGTGGTTGATTTTAGAGAAGGTTCCAAGTGGAGCTGAAAAGAAGGTATATTATTTTGTGTTTGGATGGAATGTTCTATAGATGTCTGTTAAAGCCAATTATTAGTTCTTTGGTTTCTTTGTTAGTTTCTGTCTGGGGGGTCTTGTCTAGTGGTGAGAGTGGGGTATTGAAGTCTCCCACTATAAGTGAAGTTGTATGTGAGATTTGAGTTTTAGTAATGTTTCTTTTACAAATGTGAGCATTTTGTATTTGGTGCATTGATGTTCAGAATTGAGACTTTGTATTGATGGTATTTTCCTGTGATGAATATAAAATGATCTTCATCTCTTTTGATTGATTTTAGTTTGAAGTCTAATTTTTTAGATATTAGGATAGCTACACCTGCTTGTTTCTTGGGTCCAGTAGATTGGAAAATATTTGAGACAGTAAATTATCTTTGTTCTTGTTTTTCTGACTTTCTTTTCATTGTTGTTATTTGTTTGTTTTTGCTTTTGTTGGGGGTCAGACAAAGTACAGTATGTAGACCAAGCTGTCCTGGAAGTCACAGAGATCCATGTTGTAAGGTATCTCTGGTTGCACTATCCCTGAGGCATTCACTTTTCTGTGGAAAACAAGGGGATAGTGAGATTGTGGTGTTTTTTTCTGCCATCACCACCCTGGGCACTTTAATTTGGAGATGGAACTCTTAGTAAACAAAAACAATAGTTGTAATTCCCAACAGTTTGGTATTTTTTTCAATCTCTGTACATTTCTGTGGTTGAAAATGTTTTGCCCTATAAAACCTTCTATGGGAACAGAATCTGAACTCAGATCAGCATCCACTAAGAAGATGAAGAAGGCACAGCTCAAAGACTTGAAAAAAATACAATGGAAATGGAAATGGTCACTCTGTAGTAAAGCAGCTGCATATACCGTTGGATCATTGCAATCACCTGACAGATTTCAAAATTCACCTTAGAGCTACAGATATTGCAACAACTTGGACAGGATATAGCAAAGCCATTGGCCAGTGGCTGCTTTGACACTATAATAAGCTAAGTACTTGTCTTTTCCAAAATTATCTGAAGTCGAGTTAAAAATATGTCAGGTGCTATGAGGTTAAAAGTAAATAGACTTTTACCAAAAGCTAAAATCTAAATTCACAGATTGTCCAAATGAAAAAGAAACTATCTTCTCACCTACAGAAGTTGCTTCTTAGCCTATAAGAACAGAAAACCGTAGAGGCAGGAGGGAGGGCCTAGTCCCTACTCCAAATGACTTGACAGATTTTGTTGACTCCTCCTGGAAGGCATCATCCTCCCTGTGGAGTGTGTGTGTGTGTGTGTGTGTGTGTGTGTGTGTGTGTGTGTGTGTAGATGGGAGGGTGGTTGGGGGACATGGGAGTGTGGGAGAGAGGGTGGAAGGAAGGGAGGGACATGGAACTGGGATTGATATGTAAAATAAGATAGATAAATAAATAAGTAACTAAAGGAAGGGAGAGAGGGAGGGAGGGAAGGAAAAAAAAAGAACAGAAAACCCTGGTCCTCTATACCACCCGTTATTGAGCCAATCTTCAGCCTCAAGACCTAAAAAGTTAAGTCACTCTCCCATGTCTTAAGAATTCCAAATAAGCAAATTTGTAAGGATAGAACCAAAGCAGCATTCTTGGTACTGAAAACTTGCAGCTGGCCCACATTGGTTGGCTCTCTGATGATTTTGGGGGCTCACAGACAAGAGCACATGCTGTAAACAGTCTGAGTTCTTCCACTCATAACATGGTCCAGGGCTGTGGTCTTTACTTTCTTTGGGTAGAAAATCGAAGTAGCAGTGTGTCACTTGTGGTACATTTGCAATAAACAAGGATAAATGAAATGGCCAGTCACTTTGCCAGCTGTGTGGGAAGGTACTTATGGAAAGTGTATCCCTTTCAATACCCCTTAATTCCAATACCCACCAATCCTGAAATTGCCTCACTTTTTCTCAATGAAGGGAAGATGATAGTAATCACAAAGAATGACTGTCTACAGACAGTGCAATGCCTAATATATTCGTAGACAAGGTGGTAAATTTTAAACTTTAAAGGGCAACATAAGTCAAGGAAAACAACTTGAACATAAACTGAACTCATAATATAAATGCCTCTTTTCTCTCATTTGAATCGTAAATGTCTCCAAGAGGCCCAGATGCTAAAGGCCTAGTTCCTGACTTGATGCTAATGGAAGGGTATTAGAAGCCTTGACAGGTGAAAGCCTGTCTTCCAATCACTGGGGGAAAGCCCTTGAAAGCGGTTGAGAGAACTCCTCTCTCTTGGTTTCATGTCCTAGACATGAAGTGACCGCTTCTGGCCTACCACACATTCACTGCCATGCTGTCCTGGCTTGCTACTGACCAAAAGAAACAAGCTGAGTGGCCATTTGTATGAACAGAAAGTGGTTTCATTCTCCTGTAATAAATAGATATTGAACTATCGAAATAAGCATAAACTTGGAAGGGTGCCACACACTCTGGATCCACTAAACTGGTGTTTGGAGAATAAAATAAACCAGAATAAGAAAACTGAAAGCTTCTCAAAGGTCAAACACATGTCAAGAGAAAGATTAAGGATCTCATGCTGAGATGAACCAGAGTTTACTAACCTCATCCCATAGCATATAGTGAGAGAGAGAGAGAAAAAAAAAAAAAAAGTGTCCCAAAGCAGTGAAAGAGAAGGAAAGACCACATACCTGGCATTCAAAAAAGCACTCCGGAAGGCAGCGTCCCGTGTCAGCGTCTATGGGGAAGACAAATCAGAACACACATATGTCTGTTTTGTAGGAGGAAAGAAAATCTCTCAAGGAAGAAAGGAGAGCTGGTGTGACAACTGACATCCCAGACTTCCCATTAGAGAAGCCTAGAAGTTCCTGAAATTCTGGAGTGTTCCCCACAGGTGAGTTCACCCATCCTATGGTATCAGCCACTTTCTAAATGGCCTTCTACCCCAAGCCAACTTCTCTAGCTCAGACATTCTTTCCTCTATCCTGCTTCTTTTTCTTCTTCTTCTTCTTCTTCTTCTTCTTCTTCTTCTTCTTCTTCTTCTTCTTCTTCTTCTTCTTCTTCTTCTTCTCCCCCCCCCCCAAAACCACAAACAAAAAGCTAGTGATATTTGTAACCCTGGATAGCTCTATCCTCAATCAGTCAGTGTTTTCAACTAGGTCAGTTCCCACCTGTTCTATTGCCATTTCTCTACTGGCCACCCCTGCCTAGCCTGCACCATTCATCACACTGCCAGAATAGTATTTCTGAAACACAAATCAAGTCATGGGAATGTCATAGGTCATCCTTTAGCATTTGAGCAAGAGTGTGAAGTGGAAAACACCCTTCACCTCTATGTTTTCATTCTCTTGTGAAAAAAAGAATAGTGCTGACTTTCTTTTCTTTTCTTTTTTTCTCTATTCATTTTATATACCAAACATAGTTCCATTCTTGCAGGGGGTCATTTGGGTATACAGCAGGTGACAACTATTGTTCAGCAGGTTGATCCACCAGATACATGATTCCCTGTTGGGTGGCCCCACTTGGCAAACCCATGGGAATATTGACTGCAAATGATTGGTTGTTTCCTGCCTATAACTGGTTGTTTTCTGTCCATAATTTTCTTGGGTGCCACTGCTATGCCTTCCTAATAAAAACATCTGTAGGTTTGTTTTCACAGCCCTTTGTTGGTGTGTTTTACACTTATTAGGCACACATATAGCTGTGAATAGTAAGGAAGGTGATTTCTGCTTAACTATACAATTTTGATGAATGGAAATAATATTGGGATAGTTTACATTATTCAGACTGACATAAGCGCCTCAGTCACAAAGACATCCTTTTACAAAGTCAGCTAATTTTGGACTTCAGAGTAGATTCAAAGCAGGCTGTTTACCCCTGATGAAAAACACCTGGTTGCCCCTAGAGAAAAATACATGAGGCCATTTTCCCAGGTGTTGTACTGATTCAAAGTAAGGACAGAAGCAACTTTACTAGACTTAAATTTCTCAGCAATTGACTTTTTGCATGGTGTCCCAGTCTCAGGCTCAAGGTTCAGCCAACTATTTATTATCTGGGAACCCTCACCAACTCAGAGCTATAAGCTATATACATGGATCAATGTGACTTCACTAGCTGAAGAAAAACTGTCTTATTTTGTGTTTTGAGAATGGGCTGGTCCCTGAAATATAACTTGTGAACTTGTAATTGTCCAGTTTTTGACTGTGAGGGAAGAGGAGTGGAGACACAGAGAGAGTGAGGGAGAGGGAAGGCCAGAGACGTAGGGAGCAAGTGCAGCAGTGTGGAGAGCAAGAGAAGGGTAGAGCTAATTAGAAACTGCTGTGTAGAGCAATGGGAGGAGAAATGTAGAGCTACTTAGGAAGCCAAGTAGAGGAGCAAGAGAGATTTCTCAGAGATTTTTTTTTCAAAAGCTATAAGTCCTTTTTAGGTAGATAAGAATTTCTAAGGCCTTTTTAGATAGTAAAGGATTTTTTTTTAAACCCTCACTAATCTGAGGTCTTCTCTTTACCCTGGAGCAGAAATGGGAGCTGGCCTCTCAGTCTGTATCACCCTTTCTCCTCTCCTCCCTCTTCCCCATCTCCTCCCAACACACCCTCATCCACTCTTCAGAAAAGGTAAGGCCTTCCCCCATGGAGAGTCAACAAAGCTTGGCACCTTCAGTTGAGGAAGGACCAAGACCTGCACCCCTGTATCAAGGCTCAGAAAGGCATCCCACCATAGGGAATAGGTTCCAAAAGGCCAGCTCATGCACCAAAGACAGATCCTGGTCCCACTACCAAGGATCTCACAAACAGATCAAGCATCACAACTATCAACATATGAAGAGGGTATAATTTGGTTCCATGTAAGCTCCCCAGCTGTTGGTCTAGAGTCAGTGAGTCAGTGAGCTCCCATGAGTTCAGGTCAGTTGTTTCTGTGGGTTTCTCCATCGTGCTCTTGAGCTCCCTTACTCATATAATCCCTCCTCCCTCTCCTTTTGCTTGACTGTGGATCTTTGCATCTGCTTCCAGTTGATAGTGCTGAATTTCTTTGCCTGAAAGAGAGGATTTCCGTGATGATTCAATTCAACATTGATTCCCCCCAACTAAGTTTTAAAGATGATAAATGTCAGAGAAACTAATCTATGATATAAAGCTAAGGTTTAAAGTTTTAACTAGCAGAATATTAAATTATGTTTTATAGTATAGTGCCATCAATATGAACTGCATAATAAACTCCTAGGAGGAAATAACTTCAAATTTTAATGTTGTTTCTCTACTAATGATGATTACAGACAACACTCATTTTCTTAAATTATGTTTTCCACTTTTTCCATAGAGGTCACATAATTCTTCTCTAATGAAGGGAAATATTCATCTTTTCAAACCTGGGATGTCTGAAAGAGGCATGAATCCAAAAGCAAACTCCTAATATTGAAAGTGCTGCAGAGTTTAATTACTTCTTGAACTACTGCAAGGAATGGGTCATCTCTTTGTGTTTCTTTCAATGCTTCTGCCTAGGAGATGTCACCAGAGGCAATTCTAAACCATCTCCATGTTGCCTAGCTAAGGAGGACAAAAGCTTCAGTCACTGACAGTTGGATAGAAGAGGTCATTTACTGTGGATAAGTCCAGACTGAAGCATAACAACTACAGCACTTGTGCACAAAATTGTCAATAATAAATCCAACATTAAATTAAACATAATTTTTAATTTGACTTTGAAAAAGTTGCTAAGTGGGAAAAAAAGCCCACTTAGCTTTTATGCTTAAAACTCAGAGGAACTGGAGGAATAACTCAAAAGAAATTAATACTTTTTTGGTGAATTGCTTTTCATTAAAGTGTTATTTTATATGTTTATATTTCAGATTTTGGCTTATCTCTTTCAGTGAAAATGTTGCTTTAAATATTTCTATCTTGTAGAAAAATAGACTTATATTAATTTCATAGCATGATAGAGTTTTCTAATTAATTATATATAATCATATATAATCTGTCAAACAACTTTTCTTTATTGGGGCTGGTAATTATTCAAGGCATTTTGGTAGCATTAAACAAGTGGTGATTTTGTCACCATAAGGATTGATGGTGATGTCTAGAGATACTTGTATACACACACACACACACACACACACACACACACACACATATGTGACTATGCACATATGTTACATACCATTCATAACAGTATCAAAGGGATACTGCTGGTTGTGGCACCTAACATCCTCCAATACTGCACTACAGAGTAGTCAAGACAGCATCCCAAAAGATTGCCCAGCTCAAACATCAACAGTGACAATTTGAAAGAACAATAAACAACAAATAAATACAATTCTAATTTAAGTTCATGATTACCAGATGTTGAGAGTATATCTTTCTTTGTTATACTCAAATCACCCACTTTACTGATGGCCACTCCAAGATAAGATACAGAGTTTTCTGAAAAAACATGAGAGTCAGAGATCTCATCTTTTATATACTCTCTACCCAGAACTCAAGCCACAGGCTTTACCTAAGAAAGCACAGAACAACAAATTTTCCTTCTAAGTGTCACAGATACCTACCCATTACATAATCATCTGCACAATACTAATGAGTTGCCAATGTCTGGTAGAGAATAGCACTCTGAGGAAAAAGAGCATAAACTAGGCCCCGGGGTTATAGGGAGTTCTAGGGAAAAGGATAAAGAAAATGACCAAGGCAAAATCTGGCATTGACTATCATCAGAATTCACTAGTCACCTAAGGACATGATAATCTGAGTGCAAAACCCAGTCTTTAAAGTTCCAGGACATATGACACCCGATTGCTCTTGGAATGCCCTTGGCCTCAAAGGGAAAAATAGTTCCATGCTATTAAAAAGTAGCTTACCTCTATCCCCCAAATAATAACTGCCCTATCAGCATTGATTATTCCAAGTCCTGCCTATCTCATGTTAATCATACTCATTTTCAAGCACCTTTCTCAATAGGAAAGTAGTATTTGAAATCCTTGGTTTTCACATCACAAAGGATATGTGTTTCATATATACAAAGAATACTAAATCGTGTATCAACATGTCCTGTGAGTAGCAGGTACCCAGTATCCTCAGATGTTTCCTATGCTGCTCTCCAGGGGTCTCATAAGTGTTTATCTTCCAAAAGCAGGCATCTTATCTTTCTGAATATACTGAACAAATGTCTCCAGCACCCATGTAATCCACCATCAAGCACTTTCCTTGTCTTGTTGTCCATCTTAGAACATGTGAGCACATCACTCACTCTCAGGAGGATGTCCTTAACCTAAAAGATAACCTAAAAAGGGGAAGTTTAATTTCTATCAAAGATATTTCTAGTTTTCCCCTATATCATGGTGCTTCTAATTTATTTTTATTTTTAATTTAGCTTTGAGGCTATAATGTAATTATATTATTATCCTTTCCTCCCTCCAAACCCTCCATATACTCTTTTTTAAATTTGTTGCCTCTTACATTAAAACAAAAGATATGTTCATACTGATGAGGTAACGTGATATTCATAAATATAGTAAAAATTTTAATCTTATTAAACAAATGGTTCATATAACGGTTCATGTTATCACAAACTACAGTATTTCACTTTTAATATAATTTTATTTTGAATATACCAGTTGAGGATCAGATCCTTGTGTTTCTTGCATATTGTGAAGAGTGATGCAACAACTTTGGAAGTCTCCCTATGTCTTTGACATACCAGGTTAACTGCTTTTAGCTACATATACATACACCAATTGGGGGATTAGTCATATGATATTTCTAGTCTGAACTTTTTGAGAAATGTCCATGTGGTTTTCCATAATTACTATACCTGTACACATTTTCACCAACAGTAACAAGCTTATTTTCTCTATATTCTTATACCACCTGATACCTTCTTTCTTTACATATTGGCCATTCCTACAGAGGTAAGATGATTTTTTTTTTTTTTTTTTTTTTTTTTTGTGATTTTAAACCATTAAGGTGGCAACATCTAGAAGAAAGAAGCAAGGGACGCATAGGCCCAGATAGTCACTGGCTTTATACAAAATAATCTCTGAAATGTTAATTCTACTGGGAAATTTTGGTAGCTAATTTTCTCATTGTTGTGGCAAAAATACATGACAAACAATTTTCAGAAGAAAGGGTATATTTTGGTTCACAATCTGAGGGTAGACTATGTCATAGCAGGGAAGGCGTGGTGGCTAATGGCTGGTCACATCACACCTGCCAACACGAAGGAGAAAGAAACAAATGCCAGTGCTCTTTTTCATTCAGCCTGGGACCCTGGGCCAAGCTGTAGTGCCTGCTTTGGGATAGCTACTTGTCCCTATCTACAAACTGTCTCATGGGTAGGCACAGAACTTTCTCTCCTAGATGTCTTCATATTCTACCAAGTTGAAAATCAATATTAACTATCACAAGAATTTACTCTCTTTTTATTTTGATTTTTATAACATATTTTAAAAGTGTATTTCCTACCCTGCCCTCATCCTTTTCCAGTCTCTGACTCACAACAATCACAGCCTCTCCAAGCTGTGATGTGGATGACACTATCCCATCAACCCAACAAAAAACTTCATTAAGCCTCCAACTTCGTCCTGTCCCTACCATTCACTGAAACACTGAATTAATTCAGCAAAGTCCCAATAGTATAATCTTTAATCCCTGATTAAAGCTATCATATCTGCCTCATTTCTATGCCTAACAAATTTTATAGCAATAACAATGTGAAAGGAAGCCTAAGGTTATTTTCAGGTATTTTCTGTTAATAAATATTCTGATCATTCCATATTTTCGATGTATCACATTTCTCAAGACAGGAAAATAGTCCATCCTTTTGAAATTTTCTTTTTATATAACATAACAAGTAGTTATCCTCTGCCATTATATCTGTTAATTTATCTTCTCAAATAAATATCAGGTAAATGCTTGAGAAGATGGGGAAATATCAATGAGTAACTCTAAGAATAGAGTCTGAGATTCACCCAGTGAGCAAAAGTCTTTGGAAATTGCTATGAATGGGCTGAACACAGTATGAGAGAGGAAGAAAAACATATACTCTCTAGCTTTGCTCTACCACTATCCATGAAGCAACCAGTTTCTTAGTTTACTTCTTCTTTTTTTTTTTTTTTTTGACTGTCAGTCTGATTTTTTTTTATTTAATTTATTATTTTACATGTCAATCCCAATTACCTCTCCCTCTTCAGTTACTATATCAGCCTATCATTCCCTGAGGTAAACACTCCATTCCTAAATTCATAATCTGTATGAAGATGCTATGACTTAAAGATATATATATATCTTGGTGATTTCCCTCTTTTGTTTAAAAAGTCTCAGAATTTCCCTGGTACTGTCAGAATACAATTTCCAGCCCTTACCATGTAGACCACATCTTGCATTATCTATACCCTATCTACATTAATTCTAATTCTGGTCTATTGTTCTTCACCCTTTCAATTCCATCTGCAAAGATTGGGGGTGGGTGGGTGTTGGGAGCATTCCTGTAAGTGCTTTGTTCTTGCCTCTATCAAGACCTTAATAGTTCTAGTCACTATTATAGAATTGTATTGCAGTTGCCACATTGTAATCACTTGGCTACTGTGTAATTGTGTTGTTATAATACCTCTTCCCCATGCGCAGAGGTAAGGAAGTACATATTTCTAGTTTACTGTTAAATTTCTATTGTAATATGCTACCAGGCACAATAAACAGAATATGATACATATTTAAATATTTAGACAGATGACAAATGAGTGCTTTTTGATAGATAAACAGAATATTTTATCAGATATGGACAGTCATGTGTCTAGACTTCACAATTTCCCTGGGTTTCCTTTTTTTTTAAAGAAGAAAATATTGGTTACCTTGTTCTTCACAAAACCATCTACATAGCAAACAGCCTTGGAGGATGGAAGGATTATTTGTCTCTCCAATATATCAGGGATACTTTTTTCCTCACCATGATCATTTCCTTCCATTCCCTTTCCTTCCTCTAACTCCTCCCATGGTCCCTGACCCTGCTTCCTTTCAAATTCCTGGCTCTTCTCCCACATACATATACATATATATACATAAATATATAAACACAATGCAGTAACTCCACTTAGAATTATTTACATGTACATAATTTCAGGACTGACAATTTGGTATTGATAACCAATTAGAAGGCTCTTCCCTAGGGAAGACCATTTCTCTCAGAGACCCTTGGTTGCTTGTAGTCCTTTTGCAGAAGTAGGGCCTTTCACATTAGCATGTCTATTGGTGTTGTCCATGTTAAAGTATTCCTTGGGTAGCCATATTGTTCAGGTTATCATCGGTTAAACTTCCCTGATATTTCTAGGAGACACAAGTTCAAGCACATTTCTTGTTCCTCTGGCTCTTTCCATCTTTCAGCCTCCCTTTCTGTGGTGTTCCTTTAGCCTTAGGTGCAGGAATAATATTGAGGACATATATCTATTTGGGCTGGGACCTGCATGAGCATTTATTTGCTGTATTTTTACCAGTTGTGATTTTTCTGTAATAGTCTCTTTTAGGGAAAGTGAGGAACTACACTTATCATTGAACATACAGATAAGTATTTATAATGGAGTTAGAGCTGAGCTGGTCTAAGAAAGTAGCCGTAGTAGTTCTCTAAGATCATCACCCTGAGTAGTTGGTTAAGAATCTACCAACTCTTAAAAATACACTTGGCATGTTCTCAACTTAGCTTAACACCTTTCACTGTTTGCAAAATTTCACCACTGTCCTTCAGTTCTATATATCATTTATAGAACCATTTCAGAGACAAATGAGAGCATGGGGAAGTAGGATATGGAGACACTTAGACATATAATGTAAATAAAATAAATTTATAAGGTTAATTTTATCAAACAACAAATTGATAGTGTAACTCTGTACATACCTACAAACAGAAAATTAAATTGCAAATAAAAAAGATCAATATCCCATAGCCTTTATTGCCAAAATAAGGTTTGCCTTTTCTGCTGCATTTTATTTAATAGACAAATTCCCAAGATTTCAGTGACCTGGCATGAAAACTGTTGCTTGCTCAGTGCCCAGAATGAAAGATTCAATTACTGATGGAAACTCATCTGTGTGCACAACCAGCCAGGATGCCAGAAAGGCTCATTTAGACACTCCTAGTGGTTTTGATTCAAAGAAGTCCCTGAAGATTGAACAGATTACACTGGGATTTTTGGTGACAAGGGTTAGGGTAATGCCCATGGGGAATGAAAAACAATTGTGATGATATCCAAAGCCCTGCAAGTTAAGAGGAAAATCACTATTCTGCCTGAGAGTTCTGTTGCATAAAAAGTCAAAATGTGTCAACAATGTAAAGTTAATTTCTTCCAAGAAATGGAAATATACAACACACAACTCTACTAGAGAAATGGGGGAAAATATTCCTGCATGAAGCCTTTTTCTCTTCAGTCAATCTAGGTGGAGATTTAAATATTGAAATAAATAACACATTACATTATTAAACATACATGCTACTAACTTAGAAAAAAAGATTGATCAACCTTCATGGTACATAAAAAAAAACCTATGGAATTTTTTAATCAATGATTTCTGGATACTAATGCCTGTCTTAGTATCCTGAAATTTGGGGCTATGACAAAACAGTTCAATTTGAAGCAATGGTAGTGTGTTTTTTGTGCCTTTTTTTTTTATAGATAAGAGCTTATAATTTTCAATGAAGTACATATTTGAAATGAAAACAAATTAAAGCTTCCAATATGTTGATATTCTGCCTTCAAGAAGATAAAGTCTTGCACATGTCTTGCTTGTTTTTGTTTTTATTGATTCATAATTGTACAAACTAATGGAGTATATCATAGTTCAATACATATGTACAATACTTAATGACCAGATCCATATAATTGTCATCTCTATCAGAAATATTTATTGCTTCTTTGTGTTAGGAACATTAAAGTCCTGTAAAGCAGTCACATTGAAATACAGAATCATCAACCTTAATTACTCTACTGCATGGAAATAGGAAGTATTATCCAGTCCTACTGCACACTGGTTCCCATGAAACATTCTCCAGTCATATATAAGAACAAAACTTTCAGATGCCACCTATAAATTATAATGTGAACATTTATCTTTCTGTGCCTGAAATGTTTCATATAACAAAATATCTTGCAAGCTTGTTCATAGTGTTGCAGTTATCAAGATTTCATTCTCTAAAGAATAATGCCACATATCACATCTGTCATCTACTTATCCACTGATAAATACTGAAGTTTATCCTGTATCCTGGTCATTGTGAATATTGTGATGATAAAGCATGGGACTTTAGTATCTTTTCACACCAATTTGCTTTCCTTTGGCTATAAACTTTACAGTAGAATTGCTGGGTCACTGGCAATTCCCAATGCAGCAGCTTGCTCTGCGCATAGTAACTCCATTACTAAGACTACAGTATGGAAGGGTAATAATAGGGAAGCCTGCGAAACACTACCTCAGACAGGTGATCATGGTTCACATTATCAGTTACATTATTGTATATTATCAGTCAGGCTCTTCACATGAAATGTTAAGAATGGTAATTCTAGCGGGGCTGTCTCTCAAAACACAACTCTTGTATTTAAAGAAAACTTTAGCCCAATCCCAGTTAAAACACATCTACAAAAGTCTTCACCAGAAATCTTCAAAACTGCCAAAATTATCAAAAATAATAAATGTCTAGGAAATTGTCACAGCCAAAATAAACCTATTATGGAACAGTATGGCTAAATGTGACCATTCAGTTTGTGTGCTGAAACAAACAAACAAACAAAAAACATAGTATATATCAGGAAACCTGACGAAAGTATGAGTTTAGTTACAAAAACTGGCTCAACACTGGCTCACTGAGTATGAAGCATATACAACTGTAAGGTGGTAGTAATAAGGAAGCATTTTCCATGCTATCTTTGCAATTTGCCTATAAGTTAAAAGTTATCCTAAAATAAGAAAATTTAAAAGTTAATTTTAAGACATGAATAAACTAATTTCTGAAAAAGCTACATGTAAAGTGAGACAGGAAAGAAAACCAGTAGTAAGTATCATGCTAGCTAATTATAAAGTTTCAATAGACCAAGATAGCATCTAAAATCACAGCAGAGGACTGTATAGAACAACTAAACCAAAGGACAAGAACTTGTGCAAGTTTATAAAATCTTCCACAACACCTGACAAGCAACAACAAATGTCAAATTTCCAAGTGAACCCTTTCAGGACAGAAGCTTCTGTTTTACTGATATTGGGAGATAAAATCACTGGCCTTTGGTGACAGCAAACTGAACAGGAATAAAAAGGATGGGCTCAGTACAAAATGTCACCCCTCTTGTACATCATCTGCTATCTATGAGACTGGTAAATCTTTTTTCTAGACACATACAATTTCACAATTATGGAAGTTTCATTGTAAATTTTCTGGGCCATAATAAATCTCTATTTTCTCTTCAAATGTGATGCTTCCACAGTATACACTTTCATAAAGACACAAATTGATATATGAGAGGAAGGAATGGGAAGAAATGGATTTCTGCAATTATTGTTCTAATATTATTCAGCAGCTCGGTTGTATCAAGGCTAAACATGGACTTGCAAGATCCACTGGGAGGCAATACATCATTTGCAACATCATTTTAGCACAACCAACATTACCCAAGGCCTTGTTTGAAAATAATTTTGTATAATATAAATTCATACCAAGAACCTTGCCTGTTTTTATAGTGTTTGACTAATGATAAAACTAGCCCCCCATCATCACAAAAGTCCTATTAAAATACAGATACTAATTAAATAAAAAAGTAAGGAAATAAACTAAACATAGGCTATTGTTTCATGTTAACATACATTGGAAGAACAAATTTCTAGCAAAAATATTGCTGAAATAAATAAATTTGTACCTTGGTCCATTATACAATCAAAAAATGGCTATAGAAGCAGGTGTAATGTTATGAAGAGGTATTCATAATATAATGTCATGATAGTCAACTGCTCTAGCACCACCCACCAGTATCCCCTACTCTATTCATCTTGTACAAAACTACATTTTCTTGTTCTCTCGATGCGTAATATTTTAAACAATGGGGGGCACTAGAAGTAAATGGAGTATGTGACCACTGCCCTTAGATGCAGGATCTCTCCCTCTTTTTTTTCATGATACACCCTTCCTGTCATATCCATGTGTTTTCCTCCCCAGGGATCCCCAACAGATAATTTCCAGAATGTTCATCTCAGGCTACAATAAACAGAGAAATGCTTGGGAACTTAATTTCATGTTATGGTCATCCTGAAGCAGTGAATGAGAAGTGTGGGAGGGAGATAATCTGTTCTGTTAGCTTTGGGTGTAAATCGTGCACAAGACCCGTACAAGCTCAAACCAGACAAAATCCCAGTGTGGAGAGTGAGAGAGGAGCACGAGATCCCTTCACTAAATGGTGGGATATTGGCATTTGATACCTGCTAGAACAATGAGAATCCATATATTTTTAGTTATGTGACTCTGGTAAGATGATTACTTTCCAGGGCAGACTATACTTCCTAGAGTATTTTTGTAGTAATAACTGCAGTGAACAGAGGGGTAGGAAAAGAAGAAAACACTCAAAGTTGGATGAGTAGGGAGATGAGAGTGGGGAGGGGGATACAGATGGAAGTGGATAAATATGATCAAATTACATTGTATGCTTTTCTCAAAGAATTACTCTAGCGTCAGGATTCTTCTCCCTAATCCCATAATGGCTCCATCTATAAAGATCTCTCTTTCATTGCTCTCCCCCAACTTGGCCTTCATGATCCTTCATATTCTCATCCCCCTTTCTCCTCCCTTCTAACCCCTTCCCATTTTTCCAGGAGATCTTAACTATTTTCACTTACTGGGGCCCTCCAAGTGTGTCCCTCTTAGGGTTCCCCTTTTTATCTAGTTTCTCTGGAGTTTTGGATTGTAGGCTGGTTAGTCTTTACTTTACATCTAATATGGGATACCTTCTTCAACCTTGATACATTGGGGAGGGTCGTGATCTTGCCTCAGGACTCCCCAAGAAGGCCTTATCCCCTCTGAGAAGTGGATAGGGAGAGTTGAAAGGGGGTATAAGAGGACGGGGGCAGAAGAAGGGTAGGGGGGAACTAGGTATAGTATGTAAAAATGAAATTTTTTAAATAAAAAAATTCTCAAAGAATTAGTAAATATGTTATTTATTTTTTTAAGTCTCCTCATGAAGAAAAGCCCCAAGCTAGACAAATTTATCACTGAATTCTACCAAAATTCAAAGATCTAATACCAACAGTTCTCAATCTCTTCAACAAAACAGAAGAGAAAGATAGTTACCAAACTAATTATACAAAGCCAGTATCACCCAGATACCAAAATATACAAAATAAAATTATAGACCAATACAAAAATTCTAAAAAGTACTTACAAGCTGTATTTGAGAACACATTAAGGTAATAAACAAAGGGGTTTTATTCCAGAACCACACGGTTCAACATGCACACATCAATAAATGCCATAAACTATATAAATAGACCTAAGGTCAGAAATCACTTGATCATCCTGAAAGATGAGGAAAGAGCATTTCCTGAAGCTCAACAGGCCTTCCAGAACATTTTGAGTTATATTGTTATTATGTTATATTATAACATAATACTGTATTTTCAACTACTATCAGTGTGTTCTAACAAAAAGTATTTATCTTGTAAAAACAAAACATATGGCTATTGAGCAATAACTGACAATATTCCTAACTATCATCATGATCCCCATCCCCAGTCCTCTGGAATGCAATTGTTCTTGCTGTAATCTCTGTTTACATGGTTTGGTCTGTTTTAGATATTTCAGCTAGGTTTACTAATGAAGTCATTGTCCTTCAGTGACTGGCCTGTCACTTAGAAAAACATCTTCATATTATATTCATGCTACAAACGGCAAGATACCCTTCTCAGTTCCAAACTAAATAATAATTTATTGTATTAACATATGACATTTTTGTTATTTAGTCATCTGTTGATGGTTATTGACTGTCAGTACTTTATCTGGCAGTATTAATGACTGATATACAACTTCAAAATATCAGTGGCTTAACATAAGGTAATTACTGGCTGACACCTTCTGATCAGATGTTCACTAGGTAGATGAGTAACTTTTTTTTGACCTTTCATATATCTTTGAAATCATCTGCTAGACATTTTGCTTTCAAACAACAGATAGAAGATAATACAACACATTTTTAGAGACTGAGTCTGACACAGGTGCTTGGGCTATACACACATTCTCTAAGCTTTGTTCACAGAGAAGAGAAACTCCAAATAATAGCATTGACAATTTAACTTTTCCTCAAAAAAAAAAAAAAAAGAGATGCCACCAGAGGCCAAGAACCATGTCTCATTCTACCATGTACGGCACGCATCTTCCTTCTTCATGGTTCCAAACAAGGGCTCTTCTCACTGAACTACAGCATTAGATCAAGTTCCAGGAGGAAAAGAAACAAGAAGAGAGAAAAGTCTGTGGGCATTTTCTCATTTACTCTGTCTCTGTCTCATCTCTGTCTGTCTGTCTGTCTCTCTCTTCCTCTCTCTCTCCCATCCTCTTTCCTCAAAACAAGTAATCATTTTGTAGGCCAGGCTAGCCTCACACTTAAAATCCCCCCACCTGCACTTTCCAAGCGCTATGGTGACAAATGTTCCTCACTGTCCCATGCTTGTCTTGTTTATATTCAAGGAAAAGGCTTTCCTGGAAAACACACTCAATAAAGTCACTTAATTTTTGCTGACAAGTCTGAATTTCCTAGCTATAAATGTTACCCGGTGTGGAATTTTAAAAGAAAAAATGGCTCCAAAGAGAGTGGCTCTACTAGGAAGTGTGCCTGCAAGATGTCGGCCTCTCAGCTAGTTCTCCAGCACCATGTCTGCCTCGTCTGCCATGTCCTACCACGCTGATAATGGTCTAAAACCTCTGAATTGTAAGCCACACACTTAAATGTTTGCCTTTATAATAGTATCCATGCTCATGGTGTCTTTTCAGAGCAAAATAAACTAAAACAGAAGTTGGTACCAGGGTTTGAGGTGTTGCTGTGATAGGCCTGACCATGCATGTTTTCCTTTGAAGGAATGCAGACCTTGGGACTGTGGGTTAAAAAAGTAGTTCAACACTTTCAGTGTCATTTAATGGGCTATACTAGTAGATGCTTGGAAGACAGTGATGCTAAATGTGATTTGATGAAGTGACAGGCTGTCTCAAGAGATTTCAGAGGAGAATATTAATATGTGGCCTAGAGATCATTCTTGTATTATTTTGGTGAAGAATGTTGCTGCCTTTTGCCCTTGTCTGAAAAGTCTGCCTGTGCCTAAAGTCAAGAGCTTTGGATAATCCCCTTGGCAGAGGAAATCTCAAAGCAGCCCAGTATAGACACTATTGTATGCTTATTAGTGGTGACTCTAAAGGATATTTATAATGAAAAGGAGCGAACTGAGCAGGGTAAATTACAAAATGTAAAATTTGAGGAGGAAAGGAGCACAAGGAATTGGAATGGAGCTAAATCCTCTGTTCAAGAAGGTAAACAGATTAGGAAATGGAACAAAGGGAATGGTAACTTCAGGGCAAGAACCCACCCAGCTAAGTTTCCAAGTTGTGAAAAGAAATTAAAGAAAAGATTGAAACTAGCTTGTGGTGAGGCACCCTTTTAATCCCAGCATTAGGAAGGCAGAAGCTGATAGATCTCTGGGTTTGAGGACAGCCTAGTCTAGTGCCAGTTTCAGGACAGCCAAGCTTAGGCAGTATTGCAAACCATCAAAAACAGAAAGCTGGTAAAGATATAATGGAAAGAGGGAGCCATGTTCTACCCAGGTAAGCAGCAGAACTTGGCGAATATGGCCACATGGTTCACAAGTTAAGGATAGAAGAAAGACTATGTGATTTGCCTCTCAACTAAGGAAAGCCACTGAGGCCAGGCATGCTTCAGGGGTTTCCCTGAACGGGGGCCCAAAGAGGCCATTGTGTGAAGCTGTGAAACTGAAGCCTGGATTTCCTTAGAGACCCCAAGATGTTGGAGATACCAGAGCTATGGGATACCTGCCAAGGAAATTTGCTAACAGAGAGTGGAACCAGCCCAAGAGGAAGAAGTGTACTGCAGTCAAAAAAAAAAAAAAAAAAAAAAAAAAAAAACTGAAAGGAATGATAAAAGGAAGAAGATATCCCTTTTTTTAGTTAGGGTCTTAGGAAGCTAGCAAGTTTACCAATGAAGCTTAAGAAGAAGCTGAATAGCAGAAGAGCAGAGAAACTTCAGAGAAAGAGGAAAGTGACTCAGTGCCAAGAAAAAAAAAAAATCCTTAGTCCTTTGGTCAGCATCCCCAAAAGAGAAAGAAAGAAAAATAAACTTAAGTTAGAACTTTAGAGAGAACTCAAAAAGGTCCTAGCAGTGAAACTCTGTAAGCACTGCTTTGGGGAAGCCACTTCTGGGAGGTATTACATTATTTCATTAAGAGAAAAATTATTCCTCCCAAATTCTTGGCATGTGGTCAGGTCAAACAGCTTCTCTGTGGACCAACTTTCATGTGGGTTAGTTTCTTGACCAGTTGATTGATGGGTCTACCTGGACTAATTCTTAGAGGAGTATGTGATTTTCTAATCTTTGGAACACATATGAATGTTATATCTGCACTCGGGGCCAAAGAGAGAACTCTGGTGCCTTCCTAATTTTTTTTTTACTTTATCAGGAAAAAGGAGCCTCAGCAGGGCCCTGGCACCTCCACTTGTTCAGATGATATTTGGCCCCTAAGGAGGTACAAATCTGAGGTTTCCTTTCCCAGTGCTGCCAGGAAGATAGAAAGGTGAGGTTCATCCTTAATGGCCTCCAAGATATTTGACATTGCTCTTTCAAGAGTTGATACCCTTGGCCTGGCAGTGGTGGCTCACGCCTTTAAAACCAGCACTCAGGGAGGCAGAAGAAAATGGATCTCTGAGTTTGAAGCCAGCCTGGCCTGTGGAGTAAATTTCAGGCCAGGCAGAGCTACACAGAGAAAACATGTCCCAAGAAAAGACAACCAAAAGAACAAAAGTTGATACCCTAAAGTCATTTTGGAAATGGGCTCAAGTTGAGGTGAAGATGAAAGGTTAAATTTTCCCTTCTGGCTAATTTTTATAGCCTTGAAAGGTGACCAAGGGAATGTAAATATTAGAATCAGACTGCAATGGAATTATCTGAGTACACATCAACTGTAAACAAAGGGAAATAAAAATAAAACAGTGACTGAGACCACAAGATCCACAGATGAATGACATCACTGATGACATTATGAGAGAAATAGACAACTTCTTGTGCTGTTCAGCAAAAGGGATGGGCAACTGGACTGGGATTTTGTATAAAAATGAGAAGAAAAATAATAAGAAACTAGACAAGAAATTAGGTTTCTAAACACTCTTGCATTTCTCATATCCAGCTAGTTCAGAAACAAGACCATTTTTGGCTTCAATTAAAGACAAAAATGCTACTTTTCCAGGTCTCTGGCATAAAACTGCCCAACCAGTTTCTGTTCCTACTCATATCACAAGGAAGATTAGTGTGTTGAATATTTTATTAATTTATTGCTATAATGAACAAAAGATGTCACTATGACTAAGGAAGAAGGAATGATCGGCCTTGAGCTGGCAGTTAGCACCATGAATCTCAAAGTATGGGCTGTGATATCTGGTACACAACTGTTTTTCTCCTCAAAGGCTTTCACTGTATAATGTTGGAAGAATTGCAGGGTTCTGATTTGCCTCTTTATACAAAGACAATTCTTTGTCCCTAGTGAAGCCAGACAAGCCTGGGGCAGCATCTTCTCACTAAGGTGTTTCCTGCAGTGCTCTAATTTTGCTCATCTTTCCCCAAACTTCTCATGTAATTCACCACTGATACCACTGCTTACATCTAAAGCCTGCCCTGGAATGAGAGGGGTTCAGATCTTAACTTTGCCTTCACCAATGAATTCTAGTTATTTACTAGCTACAGTTTCTTTAAGACAGTTTTTATTGTACATGTGATTGGTATTGAGCAACCAGGAAAACACAAATCTATCTTCAATGATTTATTTTAATACTTGAAGGTATGTAATGTGTACCAGAATACCCAAAATATAAATTAGATTACAGTGAATAAAATGTCCATGTATGAAATACACAAAGGTCAGGAATATCACCTGATTTTTTGAATTTTGAAAGGCTGCTATAGCACCTCTCAGAGTGCTAAGATGTTAAAATCCTATCAGATAGTAGTTGATTATTCCTACAAGTTTTGTGCCACTATTGCAGACAGATCACTACTGTAGAACAAAGGGTATGTAGCTGGGTTGGTAGGTACCTTTCTCCCTGGGTAGTGTGCAGAGTACCTAGCCTTCCAGTACCATAGGCACTATCCTCAGTTGTAGAAATTGCAAGTCTTTTTACTGTTTAAGTTATATTTTAAGGGGCAGAAAAGGGAGTTATAACTACAAGTGTTCTAAAGTAAATGGTTTATGAAAAGTAGATGTCATAGCCTTAAAGTCTGAAAGAAGCCTGTCAAAAGTTTACTCATGCTGACAAGAACACTAAGGCTGTCTAGGTCAGGGCCTAAATTAACTGTGGACGTGTCTGCAAAGTAAACTGTCATCAACTTTGGTCACTGTTGTCTCGTGAAATATGGCATGGGAACATAATTCTAAGATAATCTAGACATAGTTAATAAATTCTGTACCTATTTAGTATTCACAGTTAGAGAGGTGAAATTTTAGGTTAGTTACATAACCATTTTGCGATAATAGATCTTTTTAAATTGGAAAACAATCCTGCCTTCAAAGTGTATTAAATGAATATGCATTTCTATCTGCTTGCCCACAATGCTGAGAGTGCACAGACAGCATCAAAAGCAGAATCTTGCTACATCCCACCTGTTCCTGGACCTGAGCATTTTTTTGTTTGCCTGGTACTGTTCCCAAACTATTTGTTGCTTATATGCAGTAAGATTATGGCCTTGGCAGAGCAGGCACAGTCCCCTGGTAGTGCAAAGCTGAGGTCCACCTATCAGTATTGTAAGAGTGAGAGGGGCTTTTGTTGTTGTCCCCTACCAGGAAAGATACAGCAGTGGCATTTTCCAAGTGTCAGTGGAAGTATCATCTCAAACATATCATTTGAATGATTCATTAAGCCCAGTGAGAATTTGCCCTTGCTCAAGGACAGAGAAAACCATTTCTAAGCAAAAATTAATAGGTAGAACAAAATATTCAAAACAGGTTCTAAATGCCCTGGAAGATGGTAAGTGGCATTGCCTAAGTAACTCAGTTTTTTTCAGAATGCTTTGTTCCTACACAGCACATCTGAAATTGTGTACATGTTTTCTGCTTGCTCCAATTTTATAAAGGGCACAGTCACATCTACACAGATGCTGTTTCTAAGATTATTTATGTAAATGTCATGTCAAGAAAACAGTTTATTCCAAGGCCAAGGAAATCAACTCAAATTTTTGTGCAATATTTGATCTGTAATTATCTTCTACATTAAGTACTGCAAGACCTTACTTGGACCAATTCCACTTGAGTATTTTAATAGGATATTTAAATCATTCTCAATCATCCTATGCTCATTAACAACTTTATAAGCTAATTTTGTGAGCAATAATGAAAATCCTCAGAGATTGTTTATAATGGATTTTTTAAACTATGAATCACCAAGACAAAAATAGTACCAAATTGCATATTAGAGTGATTCTTTTCTCCCTAGGTAAATGGAAAGAAAAGTCAAAAGTTTTATCTTCATGAAATGAAAATATCTTATTAAGTAAAATTACTTATTTAGGAATTCAACATTAAATTGAACCATGTTCCATTTTTTGTTGGGTTCAAAACCCAACAAAATAATATGTGAAAAATAATATGAGGCAAGTTTTCAGATAGACATTACATGGTTACTTATTTTTCTTGCTCATCCAGAGCCCATCTTCTGTTCTCACTCTGCATGAGCCTTGGAAGATGCAGCCCAGAATAAGTATGATATAAGTAGTCACACTTAAAGGAGAAATTCTCCTTTATTAGGCTGAAGTCCCAAAGGACTTCATGCCTATTGCAGAATACAAATAATAAATGGTGTTGTGCTGATGACTCAGTGGGTAAAGCACTTGTGCAAATGTAAGGAGCTGTTCAAATCCTCAGATACTATGGAAAACCAGACACAGTAGCATGCACGCACTATATTCCTATGTGGAGAAAAGCAGGAAAGACAAGAAAATCCTTCAGAAGTTCCCGTGTCGGCTAGAAAGAAAAATAACAAGACATGGTCTTGAACAAGGTAGGAGAGTTCTTACACCTGAGGTTGTCCTCTTACCTCTTCATATGACTCATGGCACACATGTGCCTACATTCACACACACACACACACACACACACACACACACACACACACACACGCAGTGGGGGGGGCAGATTTTAAAATATTAAGGATAATAAAATAGTCCTGGTATGAAATGCCATAGTGCAAACCTTGGAACTTGCATTAATTACTTTTCTTGTTGTTGTGCCAAAACTATATAACACAACCAACTTGAGGAATGATACCTTATGATGAAGCAGACTCAGCAGCAGGAGCATGTGCCACTGGTCATCTGGCATCCGTAGTCTGCAAGCAGAGAGAAATGAATATATTAATTCAGTTTCCTTTCTTCTTTTCACTCAGTCTGAGCACCCAGACCACAGAACAGTGCTGCCTACATTTTGGATGGGTCTTCTCACCTCAGTTAACCCAAGTTAGATACCCTTTCACAGACATATGCAAAGATGGTTCTAGATCCTGTTGATAACCAGAGTTCACCAATATTAGTAAACAGGAAAAAAAGAGCTCTCCTATGAACCTGCAGTTTCAACCCCAGCCTTATACTCACAAACCAAAACCCTGGAATCTGTGTGACCCTTAACTGAAAATTCATAATTACTCTGCATTGTTAATTACCTAAGGAAACATACAAAAGCAATACAAATGATCTCTGAGGACCTCAAAATACTCAAACAGAGAAAATTCAAAGACACATTAGCAATCAAGTTTTTTTTGTTTTAATTAACAAAGAAATAGCACCCATGATGAGATCAATGAAATATAAAAACCTTAGGAACAACTTGAAAATAATTTGAGGTTACTAAATTCTAAAAATATTGTTCCTCATATAATATTAATTATAAAAGTATATGAAATAAGAATAATTACTGAAAATATGATGAATGGAGTTACAAAGAATGGCAAAATAAATGTGAAAGTTACCTGAAAGTCTTTCTAGAATGTAATTACATGAAGAGGAAACTGGGAATAATGGAACAGGAAGGATTAAATGGGGTAGGGATATAGAAGAACAGGGTTTAGAAGAGAACAAGGACAGGGGTATCTAACACTAAAGATCTTTTGAAAAAGCCAAATGAAAACTAACTATTGTAGCAGCTTTCTAAACTATATGCATATACATGCATAGAAAGATTTTAAATTGAGATATCCTGTAAAGATATAACAATGTCATCTACAAGATACCACAAACTAGCAAATTAAACCCCAGTGCCATCATGGGTTACCTCTTTTTGAGTCATTAGTTAACAGGGTCCCATAGATCTCAAGTATTATAGACCACTAATATTGTTTCCATCCAGAAGTTGGTGGTAAGACTCTGTTGATGAAGGCATTACATATTTGAGTCTTTCAATATGATGAAATCCAGCTGGCACTGATCTGGCAGCTTCATCTCTGTGGGCTAGCGATTATAATACTGGAAGGTGGTATACATGCTGCCAGAGGAGGAAAGCAATCATCAATCTCACCCAGCTTCGATCCTTCTTGTTACAATAATGACTGCTATACCACTGGTGTAATAGTGACTAATGGCCTAAGAGAATTTACAAAAACAAACACAAATTATCTCTGAAGACCACAAAATGTTCCCATAGAGAAAATCCAAAGATACCTTAGCGGTTTGTAGCATAAATTGTAATTGGTATTAATAATAAAAACCCAGAGACAGATATTGGCATTAAACCTGAAGATCAGAGATGCAAAGAAGCCAGCCACTAGAAAGTTCTCACTCTACCAATGTTCATACCTAAAGGGTTAACCTGTCCACAGGCTGCATCTCCAGACTGCATTTGTCTCTACCAAGCCTCAGACTGCACTGAGCTCCTGTCTCCTCCTGCCTTATATTCCTCTGTCATGCTGGGATTAAAGACATGGGGTAACTGAGGGTGGCCTTGAATTAATAGAGATCAGTCTGCCCTCTGTCTCTAGAGTGTTGGGAGTAAAGGTATGTGTCAACACTGCCTGGCCTCTATGGTTAACTAGTGTGGCTAGCTCTGCACTCTAATCTTAGGAAAGCTTTATTTGTTAGATCATAGCCAAAATATTATAATACAGTTTTTTAATGAACAAATAAATAATGCCAAAATTAAGAGCAATAGGATATAGAATATTTTAGGAATCTACCTGCAAGTAATTTGAATAAATATGGAAGTAAGCATACATGTTGTGATTAGATTAAGGTATCATTCCACAAGATGGAGAACCCATACCTAACATCATTATTAATGCCAAGAACCTGTGGCTATGTATGTCATAAGCCCTAGAGGAGAGTACACTACTATTATTCTGCTAAATGGAAAAAGTATTAAACCAACTTATCTTCACATCCATAGATTAGTGCATCTCTCAACCCTCATCAAAAAAACTTCTTTTTGTATCAGATGGTGAATAACACAGAATCCTGCACCTGGCCAATGTACAGAGAATAAAAGACTATAGAACTCAACAACATCTATATCATAACCCCTCCTCATATGGTTCAGGGACCATTGAGAAAAAGGAGGAGGAAAGACTATAAGATCAGAGGCTTTGGATTACTAAAAAGAACCAGTGGGATTTTTTTGGAGGGGGTTAATTTACAGTGGTTCTGAAAGCATGCACAAGACAAGCAAAAGCTCAAGCCAGACAAATAACCATCATTTTGATTAAAAAGTCTGTAAATCTTTATCAAGATAAGAAAGGAGAGATACAGAAATAAAGAGAAATAAAGAAACAAGCAGAGACTGCTTTATAATAGATCATACATTTGTAGAGAATACGAATCTCCATCTGAATCCTAGACAACAAGAGAACAAAGAGTATAACTCAACCTGAACCAGAGTCTGAAGTCCAAAGAACTAAGAACTCCAACAGCAAACATTTTAGCAGAGATCAAAGAAACTCATACTATCATAAGGGAAGACTTTAAAAAACAAAAAACACTGAATTCTACTAAGCTGGAGAACATAAAGAAACAGATGAATTTCTAGATTCATCCAAACCACAAATATTAAATTAAGTGAACTTTGTAAACATACCCATAAAAAATGAGATAAAAAGAGTAATAAAAATCCTTCCAGATAGAATAAATTCAGGGTTGTATGGAATCAAAACAATTCTATGAGATATGCAGGGATGTACAATGAATCCTTTTCTCCAGTATTCAAATAATAGAAACAGAAGAAACTCACAAACTCTGTTTATGAAGCCACTGTCACTCTAATGCAAAACTAGGTAAAGACACTACAAAGGAAGTTTACAGGCCAATGTCGCTGATGAACATAGACTCAAAATTATTCGATTAAATACTTTCAAACAGAATACAAACATACATTGAAAAGACTAGACATCATGATCAAGTTGGCTTTATTACTGAAATGTAGGGATGGTTTAAAATATTCAAGTCAGTAAATGTAATAAATTACATAATTTGAGTTGAAGACAAAAATTACATGATCATCTTAATAGAAAAAGCCTCAACAAAATCCAACATGTCATCATGACAAAATCCCAGTGCATGTAGAACTAGATGGAGCATCCCTCAACACAATAAAATCTATATTCAAGAATTACACAGACAGCAACATAGTTGTGTCTTTAGTCCCATGCCTTTAGTCCCAGCAGAGGCAGGCAGGTCTCTACGAGTTTGAGGTCTACAGAGCTAGATCCAGGACAGGCTCCAAAGAAATACAGAGGAAGCCCTGTCTCAAACAAAACAAAACAAAAACAAGAATTCCACAGCCATTATCATCCCAAATGGACAAAACCTTTTTTTCTTCTGTGTGAACACATTTATTTATCCACATTGAAGAAAGAGGAATTTACATTTTTGTCGATGTAGCCATTATAGAAGGATACAGAATGAAACTTCACTGTGCACTCATTACATGATTATCACACAGTGTACAGTCTATTTTCCTGCAGAGGCTCTTCATCCATCAGTTAAATATGTCCATGCACTTTAGTTCTATGATTGATATCCATGGATTCTCTTCACATCTTGATAAAGATGTTTTGATTCTTCATTGTTTCTTCTCAGTCCCTAAGATCCTTCCTGTGGCTGGATAATTAACCTGATTTTAAGCAGCCAAAAATGGGCTTTTTGTTTTATTTTATAGTGTTCAGGAATCCTATAATGTATCCTATAATGTGTAACATTTTCCCCAATGAAGTTCTCAAAGAACAAATCTACCTGTGGCTATAGAACTAAGATAAGAAATTCCTGGCAGCAAAGATACATTAGTTCTTTTGAAGAAATGTACCTAATTTGTTGTCACACGTCCCACGAGTTCTGAGAAAATCATTTTCACAATCTGTAATTAAAGCCACTTCTTAAGGGTTCCTAGCTGTAGATTTCTATGCCATTGTACTTTGCTTAGATCTCTCTCAAATAAAGACTGTGAGTGACCAGGATTACTGTTTAAGAATATAAACATATTTAAAGTGCTTTGGTTGGATTTTGTCTTACCCACAATATTATAGGACTCAGAACTTTTTCATGCTTATTAAACAGGTAAATGAGAGAGATAGTTTCTTGATTTCTTCCACTGAATGTGAGAACACTCAGTCATAAGTCCATCCCTGTGAATTAGCACAAGGGGGCTGAAGATTGCATATCCAAGAACCAAAAGTTCTCAAATAATATTATCTCAGAATTGTTTCCTAAAGAGAGACTTAAAAATAGAGAGAAAGCACAGTCAGTCTAATAGAAGAAAACAAAACAGAGCATCAACAGGAGTACACTCTGAGCAGCTCTCAGCTCTGGGGGCATTCTATAGAGAAGCTTGGAGTTCTGAAGGTAGAGGACATGATGCTTATGGAGAAGTACCATTTAGCCACTGGCCCCTCCCATGGCACCCTGAAACACTGCATCTCTCAGGACCATGAGAGCAATCCACTTTGTTTTCTGACTTTCTAGCATAAAATAACAATAGTTGCAGTCATTTTTAAGCTGTGATGTATTCAGGTTAATACTTGTGATGGAATGGATTCCAGATGGACAAAATCTTGAAGCAATCATTCTGAACTCAGGAATGAGACAGAAATTTCCATTTTGACCCTTTCTTTTTATATTGTGCTCAAAATACTAGATAGTTGGAATAACATGGCAAGAGAAAGAAACTAATGGGTTACAAACAGGGATATAAGAAGTCAAATTACCACTATTTGTAGGTGATATGGTAGTATGCATTAGAGATCCAAAAATTCTAACAGAAAAATATCTAGAAATACTAAATTTAGCAATGTGGAAGAATGGAGAGTCAATTCACATGAGCCAATAGATTTTCTACATACCAACAACAGGCACACAGAGAAGGAGATCGTGAACACCCATTCACAATAGACTAAGAGAAAATAAAATATCAAGGAATAAACATTATTTAAAAAGTAAAAAACCTCTATAAAGAAAACTGTAAACCTGTAGAGGAGTGGTTCTTAACCTGTGGGTCACAGATTCTTTCACAGTGCCTACCTAAGACCATCAGAAACACACAGATACTAACATTATGATTCATAAGAATAGCAAAATTACACTCATGAAGTATCTATGAAAATAATTTTATGGTTGAGGTCACCATAACATGAGGAACTTTATTAAAGAATTGCATCATTAAGAAGGTTGAGAAGATTGTTCTAGAGAAAGAGAGGGAAAAATACTAGAAATCCTGTGCACATGTATCATGAAAAATGAGCATTTTGCCAAAATCTATTTACAGATTTAATATAATCCAAATCAAAATCTTAATCTCCTTCTTTACAGAATAAAAATAAATAAATAAAATTATCCTAAAATTCACTTGAAACTAAAAAAGTCAAGTCACAGTTCTAGAAGACAAGACAAAACAATCCTAAGCAAAAAGAACAATATTGTAAGGATTATCATTCCATGTGTTCAAATATACTACATAGTCATAATAAAATAAAATAAAAAAACACAGTGCTACACAAAAACAGATATGTAGACCAATGGAACAAATTCAAAGACCCAACCATGAGAACAACATAACTTTATTTAATATTTGAAAAATATTTAAAAACATATATTGGAGCAAAGAAAACTTCTTCAACAAATGGTTCTGGGAAAATTGGATGTCCAATTGCCCAAAAACTAACTCCAAATAGATCAAATACCTAAACATGAAGCCTGGCATGTTGAAACTGTTAGAACATCTTCCCAGTATAGGTGTAGGACAGGACTTCCTAAATAAGGCTCTATTTGCTCAAGAATTAAGGTCAACAAATAACAAATGGATTTCATAAAACCAAAAACTTATGCATACTTAAAAAAGACATAATCAGATAAAAAAAAAGAATTCAAAGAATGGAAGAGAATCTTTGCCAGCTGTACATCTGACAGAGAATTAAAATTCAGACTATAAAAATAATTCAAAGAACAAAGAGTCAAAAATCAAATAATCTCTTCAAGAAATAGGCCAGGGACCTAAACAGGAAGTTCTCAAAAGAAGAAAACAAAATCGCTAAGAAATATTTCAAAAGATATTCATCATTCCTTGCAGTTTAGGAAAATGCAAATCAAAAAACTTTGAAATTTTATCTCACTATGGGCAGAATGGAAAAAATCAGCAAAAGAACCAACAACAAATGTTGAAAGAGAAGTGGGGGGAGGGGCATTCAGTGTTGGTGGAATGGCAAACCCATGCAGCTGCTACAGAAATCAGTGTGGAGAATTTTCATAAAATGAAAATCAATCTACCATGCAACCCAACAATACCATTCTTTGGCATCTGCCCAAAAGACTTCATCTCATATTTTCTACTTAATTTCTTAGTCATGTCCATTGCTACTATATTCACAACTGCTAGGAAATTGAAACAACATAAAAGTCTTTCAACCACTGGATATATAATAAAAATTTGGCACATAAACACTATGAAATTTCAGCTGTAAAGAAGAAAATGAGATCATGAACTTCGTAGATAAGTGGACTGAACTGGAAAAGATCATATTGGGTGAGGTAACACAAACCCTGAAACATAAATGTCACACATGTTCTCTTTCATTGGAGGCTTCTGGCTTCACATTTTCAGACTTGAATACATAGTCTGGAATAACTTTAGAAACCATAAGAAGAAACAGGACCATTGCTAGGATAGGGAGTATAAGAAATAGAGAGGCAGATAGCAGGATACAAATGACCTGATCAGGGAAATAGAAAAGGGTGGGAGATGTAGGTAAATACAGAAGGTGGGTAAAAGTGATATGACAGGAAAAAGAAAAGGAAATGCTCTGGAGGGGTTGCAGGGTGGTAAATACAAAAGATGTCTGGAAAAGCCATAAGGAATCTGTCTTAGGGTTCTTATTGCTGTGAAGAGACGCCATGACCACAGCAACTCTTATAAATGAAAACATTTCATTGGAGTGGCTTGCTTATAGTTTCAGAGCTTCATTCCATTATACAAATCAGGTGGGACATGGCAGCTGATGCTAAAGAAGTAGACGAGAGCCCTACATATTGCAGGCAACAGGAAGTCAACCGAAACACTGTGGTATCCTGAGCAAAGGAAACCTAAAAGCCTGACCCCTCAATGACATACTTCTTCCAACAAGGCCATACCCATTCCAACAAAGCCACACCTCCTAATAGTGAAACTCCCTAAGAGATTATGGGGACTGATTACATTCAAACTACCACAGAGTCATATTATTAATTATTTACCTTTTAAAAATTTTATAAACACTTCGATGTATAAATGTACATACATAGCTTTAACAACATTTTCTAATCTGGGCTGCCAATGCTCTATCTAAAAACCAAATACCACCTTTAAGAAAATATGAAACATAAGAAACCCTTTTTTTTGAGTTGTTGGCCTGGGGTTAACCTAGAGATTCCCCAGACATACAACTTATTTCTGTTGTGCTTGCTTTCTCTCCAGAAGTGAAAGTCTATTATGGAAGACACCATATTCTTTAGTAACGGGGCCCAGAGACCTCTGAGCTGGAACTGTTCTGAGCTGGAACTGTTCTGATTGCCTCCTTCCTGAGGACTAGCTTTCAAGGTAGAAGAAGGTACCATGCAAACTCCCAAAGAAAGAAGGTAACCAACATTTCTACTCAGCAATGATGCCTATGAACCGTATCAGTGAGCAGGATATTACAACAATCCTAAGGGTGCAATGGTGACCTACATACTCACATATGACCCACATAGAGAGTAACCAACAACTCTCTAATTGGATTTAAGAGTAGAACAATGAGAGTGACATCATGGCTATTATTGGAAACCCAGCTAAATACCTGAGGCTACTGACATCGTAGATCTTGGATGAAAACCTACAATCAACACTTTACTAAAACAGAATAATCCCTAACTACATTCTAAACATTTATCTTTATACACAAAAGTAAATATAGTCTCCGATCCTCATCAATGAAATTTTCCACAACAGAAAGACCATTACAGAAAACCACAACCAATCAAAATGCACAGTTGTGGAGCCCATTCCAAATGGATAAATCTCCAAAACATTCCCATACCTCTGGCTCAGGGAAAGTTGTAGAAGAGAGGTCAGAAAGAGTGTAACAGCCAGAGGACCACAGGGTGTTCTGTAAGATTCTGTCTCCTTGTAATGTCAGAAGCTACACCAATAAAGTCTCAACAACATGACTGCCCTAACATGTAAGTAAGGCTGACAAGAACAGACATGCCAGAGTAAAAAGGGAAAAGTCTGTATGTCCTCCACCATACACAAAGAACTAAATGCCCTAAGGGATGCTAGAACAAGAGGGGTAATCTTCCCCAGGAGAGAGCACACCAACTAGTTATTCAATTACCAAATGATCAGCCCTGAAAACACACACAAGTAACATTATGTACACTGAGCAGCTTACACTTAGAAAATATACATATATACATATACATGACCTAACTTAATAAAAAAAAAGGGGGGCCATCCCCCTGAATATGGGTCTCAGCCAGAAGGACTGAGCAGTCTAAGAGACCTCAGACAGTGGAGCCAGGATGTATCCCTGGTGCACAAAAGGACTTTGCAAACATATCCCCCATGGAGGGATAACTGCCTTAATCTAGAGACAGGAGAGAAGCCCTAGTCCCTACTTCACATGACCTGTCAGAGCTACATGACCCCAACTGGATGGCATTCCCCTACATATGGAATTGGGGTGGGGGAATGGGAGGGGAGGGTGGTTAGAGTGCATGTGAGAGGGCAGAGAGGGTAAAAGGGAGGGAAGGAGGGAGGGAGAGATGGAGGGAGGAAGGGAGGGAAGGAGAGGGAACTGGGATCGACATGTAAAATAATAAATTAAATTAAAAAAAAATGCTTTGACTCCAAAATTTAAGTTGAAGGACAAGTTACTGAGGAAAAGGATTTCTATTTTTGTTTCCACAGAAAATGAAAAGATGTGGATTCCTTCCAGACTAATGTGGTTTGATCACGCCAGACCGCCTGAAACAGAGTATAAGGTGAGCCTACATTCAAAACAGCTGGACAAAGCAGCCCTACAGACTACAGCCAGGATTTCTGAATCTTCTTCGAATCCCCCATGACAGCGCCCCTTACCAGCAGGAAGTAGTTTGGAAAGAATGACACCCAAATTCCCAAATATTGTGTATAAATGTTTGTTTTCATTTAATTGGACTTTGTTACATAAAATAAAATAATAAAATAAAAAGGGGGGGCCATGAGTTTAAAAGAGAGTGAGGAGGCATATATGGAAAGGTTTACATAGAAAGAGAAGAGAGAAATTATGTCAGTATGTTACAATCTCAAAAATAAAAGGGAAAATTATTTTGAAATTAAAACAAAAGTTATAAGCAACAAAAAATACAATGAGCTTTAAGGAAAAAGTTTATATTTATTTCTATGTAACAAAATAACCCTGAAGCACACAAAGAGATGTCTGACAAATTACCTGGAGAAATACAATCACCATAGGTGTAAAAAAAAAAAAAAAAGTAGCAACATCTTTCTCATTCACTGGTTCCTAAACAAAACAAATGATGCTGACATGAGTTAATAATCAGAAAGAATTTAAGAGAAAGCAATAGCAAGATTAATTTTGTGTTTGTAGCTTGGCCCAGACCTAGAAATTACAGCATGAAAAGTAGAGCAAGAGGAACTCACTCCCCTTGATACCATAGCTCCTCTTGGCCATATACCATAAAGGACTTGTTCATGTGTGAATCAGGAGATGTCATTAGTGAATCTGTAGCTCAGCATTTTCAAAATCCAAAGGTGGGAGAATAAGAAGGACAGAGTGTCCATCACAAAAAAGAAATTTATAAGGGAAGCCGACAAGAGGGCTGTTGGTAAAGGTGCTTCATCAAGCCTTTTGACCTCAGTCTAGTCACTAAAAATCCACATAGTAGAAACTAGTTGCCTAACTGCTGCACATATGTGAACACACATGAACACATGTACACACAGATACACAAATAAATTAAACTTTTAATTAAATAAACTTATAAGGTAGTAAAATCAAGCAAAACAATAAAAAATAAACAATACAAATCTCAAGAATGTAACGCTAATATATGAGCTGTCTCAAAGACTAGTACATGAAATCATTTCATGTAAATAAAATTTCCTAGGCTGGGGTAGATTCAATGACACAGTGTTTATCTAGTGTTACAGGTACTTAGTTTGGCCATCTAACTGTATTGACTGGGATAATTGCTAAGGGGCTGGGCATCTGGATGTGTGGTCAGGCAGCAGGCATGGGCTACAACAGCTTAGGTTCTGGCATATTGTTCAGTCTTCCAGCAGCTCCAGGTAATGTGGGGCATGTTGGATTAGCTAGGAATTAAAGTTAAAAGAAATTAAAACTCTGGAAGAGAAACCATGAGACAAAGTAACCTAAGAAAGCAAATCTCTACAGTTCTGGAGAGTTCTGGGCACTCATCATACTTCTTCCTCAAATCCCTCAGCTTCAGCAACACCACTTGCCCAGTGTTCTGAGCTTAGCCTAAACTGTGCAGAATATCCTGAGTTGCCCCTGTTGTCCCATCATCATGTCTACTTCTGTTGGTCACCCAAGGTATAAATTAAAAAGTGCTCTGTGACACTTCCCCCGTCCTCACAGTTAAAAGAATTGCCTGAACTCTCAAAGCATTATTAGCGACAACATACTCACTTCAGCTTATGACAACAGAAATCTGAAGCAGACCCACATTTCAAGGGAACCACATAGCATCCAAGTGATTCGATTTACACATTGGCAGGCATCACCAAAATAGCATTAATCATGAATAGAATACCTTTTAAGAGAAAAAATAAGCATTATCCCAGATGTCCCCAAAGGAATCATTGTTTTTGCTGAGACCTAAGTGAAGGTGTCAATAACTTGCTAATCCCACAATAATCATTAATTGCTTAAAAATATGTCATTCTCCCAATTCATGACTATTATAAACTATATGGTTTAGATGCCCTAAAACTCTAATTTTGAAGCCCTAGTTCTAAATCATTAGCTGTGAAAAGATCAGGTGTTTGGGTATAGATGAGAAAATGATGGTGGATTCCCCTTGAAAGAATTATAACTCTTTAAAAAAAGAGAAGAAAAGTCCTAAAATTCTTCTTCACACTATGCTAGAAATTAGCAAGAACTGACTGGGAAAGCACCTTGACTTTGGGTGATCAAGTCTTCACAACTCAGAGACATATGTGCATTTTTATGGTAGCATGAAAAAGGATGCTTAAAGCCTAGCGGATCAATCTCTGGACACCAGCAAGGATCTGCAGTAATGTCTATGAAACACTCAGTAAGGAAGGCAACAGCAGCAGCAGCAGAAAAGTGGATGGCAGTCACCAAACAAGCAGAGGGATAGTGCTCTTCAAAGGCCAATAGATTTCGAAACCAATTTCCACTAACAGTTAACAAATACTTAGGTAATGATGATAAGTGCAGAAAAGTCAGCTTCTTCTGCAATTCTCAATATATAACTTAGACACGAAACCTGCAAGCAGATAAATATGGGCAACACATGGTTATAGTGTTTCTCCATCTCCTTTGGGCATAGAAGCAAATGATTTTGATGGTTATGAAAACTTCGCAGGGTTAACTATCAATAGTGAAATAAAGTTTCTGTACCTTAATAAAGGGATAACTATATGCATTGAATTCACATTTTTTTTTTCTACACAAGACACTTAGAGGAAAAGGATGAGTGTGCTGATAGTTCGCTTTTATTCGCATCTCTCTATATAATGACTGACGGCTGTCTTTAACTCTGATGTCTGGCTTTCCCACATTTGGCATTCGCTGTGAGTAGCTGTATATCAAGGGGAATGACATGGCAACTGATCTATTGAAAATGGGTAGCAAAAAAAAAATCAATACATCAATATTTAACAATACAAATAAGTGAGCCTTCTTAATCAGCAGATTCTGTATTCTCTAACCAGTATCAAAGGCAGAATATTTGGAAGAAAATAATGTGTCTATATTGAACATGTACAGACTTTCTTCTTGACATTATTCATTCACAATGCAATATGATAAATGGTTTCATTGTATTCACATCAATACTTAATATTTAGGTGTGAGCACTGTAAAGATGATTGAAAGCCTAAAGGAAAATGTATACAAATTATACAAAAATACTTTAGCACCTCATTTTATACAAGGGACTGGAGCACATTGGAACCCATCACCCACAGATACAAGGGGACTAGGCTTTGCACAGCAGCACCCCTCCAAGCAGTCCCCAACAGTGATAGTTGAAAAGTCATATCCCCTCCGCTCATGAGCATGCATCTAGCATCAGCACGTCATGTCACAGAGTGAAAACATTAAGTAAGAGCATGCCAACTATCACATCATTAGGATTACTTAGTAATTCCCATATCCCATTTAATTCAAGCAATTCTTGGATATTGGTGACAAGTCTGCTGTTTGCAACCAAATTTTCTTTGAGAGTTTTATGCAGCCAGGATGTGTGGATGATTCAGTGTGTTCTTACTTTTAATGAAACTGATCTTTGAATATTAATTTGCCCCAAGAGTTATATTCAAATACATTAGCTTCATCTGTGTCACTCACCTGTTCCAAAAACAGCTCAAAAATGAATTATTCAATTCAAAATTTCTTATTCAGACTTGATTAAACTCATAGGTCATATTTTTCAATAGCAATTAATGGAAATTTTGAGTCAAGAAATTGATTAAAATACATGATCCTTCTAGATATAAAGCAATGAATTTGGAATTATCTTTCTTCAAAATAAAAATAATGGAAATTTTTGAAGTATTTGAACATTATTTGTCACAAATTCAAGTGAAATTTATGCTTATATATTGTAATGCAACTATGAAATAGATTTCATATGTCAATAGAATTATATGTCAAAACTGTTGGAATATACCTTGTGATATACTACCCAAAGGCACATTTATTAGAACTCGCTCTTTGTTTATAGATATTTGTCTCAGGAAGTTGATTTTTTTATATACTTCTACTGTCTATGAATTTAGTGACTTCACTCCAATTTATTTAGTTCATATAAAACAGTAAAGGGTATCAGAAATATACAGAAGATAAATCAGCTACCAGAGCATTGGTGTGAGTACCTTTCACCATCAACACAGCCATTCAAGTGCTAAAAATGTTATTTTAAAAAATATACATCCTAAAATCCATTGTAATGGAATACAGCAAATGGCAAATAACTATTCAAGAAAATATAATAAATCTTGGTAAGACTGCCAAAAGTCTAAAGCATTAAGCCAGGATTTGCTCATATCCCCTGTAACTTATCTCAGACCCCAAATCAGAATGTTGGAAGATTTCATGTAGGCATAAGCAGCCAAGGTGATTAGGATCCATGTCTACCAAGCTACTTACCAAAGACAAAAACAATCAAGAGACATGTATAGTCCATTTACACTATAAATATAGAATACCCACTTTATCATCACAATCATATGCAACACGCTCCAAGAAAACCTAGATCTGGGCAGCAAACATAATGGATAGCAGCTCAAGAAAAGATGGAGACAGCTATAGGTAAAGTAGCTCTGGCTTCCTTGAGTCACATGACCAACCTAGCAGCCACCTACTTACAGAGCTCTTAGAAGAGGAAAACAAATATTTTTTTTTTTAATTCTTTTAGGTAGCCGGAAGCATTCATAACTAATTCACCAACTATAATATCACGAAGAGAAGATGGTGTTTGCAATTTGACAGGATAGTCTGAGGTATCATTTAGAAGAACATGTAGAAGGTGGCAATGTTGTTCAACTGCATTCACCTAAGATCCACATTAAAATTCACCTGCAGTATGGCTGCCACTATGGCCACTATTACAGTGCAACAACAGTAATTCTCTCAAAAATACTTTCAGGTTCTCTCTGCACATACATGATGGTGCCTAACCCTTCCTGCTTGTCTTTAAGCCTCTTAGCTTGTAGTTTAAAGTTTCATAATGGTCTAAAAGTCACTTTCAATTTGATCAGCAAGCTGAAAAAAACACTTTACAGTTGATAACAGAACATGTTAAGTGACTTTCCTGTTTAAATTCTTAAGAGCAATAAACTCTGAGTGCAGCCCTTAAACTAGATTCAGTAGTACTAAACTCTGAGCTTTATAGAAATGCAAATGTGGTGCTGGGGATAATAAAGTGCTTTCCACAGCAAACATGAGAACAAGAGTTCAGTACCTATGCATATGTTTGGCATATGTATGGCAGCATGACAATAATCCCTGTTCATAGGAGGGAGAGTCAAGGGATTCTCAGAGTACAGTCAGGGTTCAAGTAAGAGGCTCTGACTCAGTATAAGGTAGAGCTCCATCAAGATTGACACCCAGCATCAACTTCTGGATTCTATAACTCTCTCTCTCTCTCTCTCTCTCTCTCTCTCTCTCTGTGTCTCTCTCTCTCTGTCTCTGTCTCTTTCTCTCTCTCACCACAAGTATACATATGCAAAAAAGAGAAGGTAAAAAATATACAAACTTTCAGGTCTCCCTGAATGTTCTGTGTTAAGAGTTTGAAAAAGGCTGCCCTATAACACAGAAGGTAATCTGATGGTGCACTTACTTTAGAGCTGTTCTGTCCCCACTTCATTTCCAACAGCCTTGTTTCCCTCTTCTGCTGTGAAAGTCAAGGTCTATAGATGTTATTGAAGACCATCACTGAGCTCATTCATTACTGAGATGATCACTGATGTTCCACTATGGCTCTCAAGAGAGTTTTCACGTAGGCTTCATATATACCCCCAAATCCCACCCTCATAGTATTGAATTATAGACTATCAGCTCCACAAAGGAAGTAGAGTCAAATTTTCTAGTCCAAGTCCCCCACCTCCAACAAAGATCTTTCTTCATTGAATCCATCCTATGCAGTGAGCCTAAACTATTGTTTTCTTTTCATTTACTTCTTTCACTTCATCAAGTAGTCCACAACCTCAACTTGATTATGAAAATCAGTTCTTATTATAAACTTTATCTCAAATGGATGGCTTTGCTTGTATCTAAACTTGACACTGCTTAAATTTCTTTCAGCTTCAGAGTGAATGATGAGAACTGAAACACTCTGGTGTGTAGTACAGTGCTAGAGTTTTGACCTAATTATCTTTTGCTAATAACAGTATAAAATTGTTCTATCCATTTTTAATATATTCTCACAGTAGTGAGGGTTTTTCTGTTTGAAAAAGCTCAATGGGAAATGAAGTCTTTCAAACTTCTCAGTGCGAAGTACCCTCTAACCCCAGTTACCTGTACTAACCTATAATTACATGAATATTCACAATATTGTTTTTATATGGTCTTAACTGTGCATCCCTGAACAAAATTTCAAACAGAATTTGTTCATGTATTTTCCTTTTCTCAGAAAAGTTTTAGATACACGATTTTAATTCTTTGTTAAGATGTCATTCTATGGAAGCCAGCTGTCTGATCAGAGGCCACACTGTTCACCAGAACTCTAGATAGGTAGACTACTTTCACTCTGCCCCTACACTCTCAATGACCTCCCACTCTACTCCCAAATGCCCTTTTCCTTCTTATCACCACAGTTCGGGCTCCCAACTCTGGTGAAAGCCCATTGCTTGACCAAAGGCCATAATGGCCATGGCCATTACAAGTCCAACCCCAACTCACTGCTCAAACACAGACCACACTGGCCAGAAGTCCAGAGAGGAAACAGAAATTATGGAACAAAACACACTTCTATCTCACGAAAACTTAAAAATCAGCACATAGACCTATAATCACCTCAAATCCAGATGCTTAGATGCCAGTGTAAGAACACAATCAGCAACAGTCAGGGAAATATTAGCAGAGCTCATCCATCCTACTACAGCAAGCCCTGAATAGTCTAACAGAGCTAATGCATAAGCAAAAGACCTTAAAACCAACATTATTATGATGATAGAGGTCCTTAAAGAGTAAATAAATAAACTCCATAAAGAAATTGAGGAAAAAGCAAACAGTTGAAGGAAATTAATAAAAACTGTTCAAGACCCAAGAAAGGAAAAAGAAGATGTAAATTGACAGAATTCTTGAAATGGGAAGTCTAGGTAAGTGAACAGGAACTACAGAAGCAAGTATCACCAACAGGATACAAGTAATGGATGAGAGAATCTCAGGCATTGAAGATGCCATTTTCAAAAGGATGGAATCAAGACAAATACATATTACAATGTAAGGTTATGTTCAGAGCTTTAAAAAAAAAAGGCACTGATCTAAGTTAATGTAAATTAGACACAAGACAATATGTTATTCAAATTGGAAAGAATGGAGGCTTTTTTTCCAGGTGTGTCTTTAGGGATGAGGGAAACAGAATAACTGGAGAAAATATGAGATAGTTTGAAGACACATGAGTTTTAGTCTCATAAAAAGCATGTTTAAACAAATACAAGTTAGAAAGCAAAATGAAAAAGACAATTCAATTTATGTAATGAAATATTTAAATATAAACAGCAAAATATATTCAAAACCTATGAGAAAAATGTTTAAGGACTCATAAAGGCTAAGAAGCAGACTTGAATAACAGGCATTCTTCTTACATCCCTGAATATGTTCTCATAAATGCATTTTCTTTACAAATATAGGTTTATGCTTAAACAAATACAAGTTTTTGCATTGGCGTTTATGCAATCTCCAAAAGAAAAAGAAAAAATAAAGAATTGATTTGAGATGGCCAGGGGCTAGATATTCAGCTTCAATGTTCCTGGTTCATTAAGGCTCCCAGGAAAGCATCTTTGAGTATGACTAAAGTCCAGAGGCCACCCTTACCCAGCCAGGACCTGACCTTCACTACATAGGCCAAACCATGCTGAGCAGCTGAAGGCCAAGGTCCAGCAATCAACTGAGCCATATTGCAAACAACTGCAACTTTGAGGGTATTCCACATTGAAAGATGAATTCTTTTTTTAACTTTTTCTCTTAATTAAAATAGAATCGCATCATTTACCTCCTTCTTCCTCCCTCAAAACTCTCCCATGTGTCTTACCCTACTCCAATCCTCTCACCCCTACCCTCCTACTTAAATGTATGGCCTCCTTTATGTAAATATATAAACTCACCGAGTCTCTTTACCTTTCCTGAATGTGTACCTTTTCATGGTGGACCACTTCATAACCAACCAGGGAAATGCTAATTCTCCCTCTCCCAACAGCCCTTTGTTGCTTGTGGTTCTTTGTCTAGAGCTGGGACCCCATGGGGAGCTCTAATTTAGGACTTCCAAAAATCCCTCTGGGTTCTTTAAAAACACTCCAGGGAAAAGCAAGTGGAGTCGTTAAAGGGAAAACACACTCTCAAATCTGCTAAAAGGGTTTAAATCAATCTCAATCTATTAACAGTCCATCTATCTGAGCCAATTTTAACATAAAAAGAAGTGAGAGAGGGCTTGGCCACTGCCCTAAGTGGAATTCTTACAGGGTTCGGCCTAGAGCTCTTTTACTGAGGAATCTCACCTGTACTAGAGTGTAGCAAATAGTAATCATGTGAAGATAAGAAAAGTTTGATCGGTCAGTGACCTTGAAGACTTATTCCAGAGTGATCCAAGGGACACATGCCTATGTACTCTCTCAAGCCAGTTGCTTGGGTGAGTGAGCACATGGGTAGGACAATTTATCCTCAGGTCAAACAAAGGAGCAGAGGCTAAGAGAGGTTCATAGGTTGTGACCTTCAGGTGCCTGGGAACATTAATGAGAACTTTAAAGGTTACTGAACAGATTGGGTTCGTATACCCAAGAACACTCTGCATCACATCTGTACCACTACTGCCCAATTTCCTCATATTAAAATGATCAAATATATTTGTCTATGTATTTCTGACCTCCACAATTTACCACCACTATTCCCCCAAACTCATATGTTAAAATATTAAACCGCAATGATGGCATTAGGAGATGGGACCTTTGAAAGATAACTAGTTCATGCGAGTAAAGGGCTCTGGTACAAGACTAGTGCCTTATGTAAGAACTTGCACAACTTCTCACCTCTAGTTTATTCCTTGTCATGTTGTTCTCTTAGATCTTCCTTTGTCATGAGGATAGAGCCCTTATGGGTGAAATTAAAGCTCATGTAAGAAAAGTAACCAAGAAATTATTTCCCTCTTCCTCCATCTTCCTCCCACATTGTTCCTCTTCCTTTCTCTTTTGACATGTCAGGATAGAACAAGGTAGTTTTCTGAAAACTGCACAATGGACCATCAGCAGCCAAACACTTGTTCAGTTGACCTTCATCCTGGATTTCTAGCCCTCAGAATGTTAGGAAGAAAGCCAACTGTTTAGAGTCTACAGTGTTCTATTCTAGCAGCCCAAAGAAACTATCATCTCAGTTATCTATACATAATACTCAGCAATTGTGGTTTCATTATCACAGACTTTCCAAGACAGGGCACTAGTGTAATAGTGATTAATCATGATAGGAGATACAGGAGAAAAGCCAGTTTAAGAGGATAAGATGCTGAAGGGTCATTTGGGATAACCCAAGTTTAAAATAGCAATGGTTTTATCAAGCAGAAATTTTCAAAAGGGGTTACAACTATGGGATGATAGTTTGAGGACATTTCAACCCTAGACAACAGACTATATGTCATTTCCTCAGTCCTTAAGTATGTCTGGAGTTAGAAGGAAGAGTAGCACATAAGTCTTCCCTTGCAATATTATTTTATGGAAGGGAGCAACAGCTAAACTAGATACAAGAGTATCCTTGCAGAGAAGACAAGAAAAAGACTGGGATTGACCATAAGGAATACACCCGTGCCAGGCATTGGTGGCAGATCTCTGTGGGTTGGAGGGAGGCCAGCCTGGTCTACAGAGCAAGTTCCAGGACAGGCTCCAAAGCAATACAGAGAAACCCTATCTCAAACCCCCACCCCCGAAAAAAAAAAAAAAAAGGAATACCTTTGCTCCTCTGCTCTATGAGGACATAAGCTGCAAGTGAAGAAGCACATTGAGACTGTGTGTGTGTGTGTGTGTGTGTGTGTGTGTGTGTGTGTAAGAAAAACTCCATCCTCAAGACCCAAGTTTTCAAGTATATAGAACACAAATATTCAGTTTTTTAATTATACACACAAAGAGACACACGAGAGAGAGAGAGACTGTTTCATGAGTAATTTTAGGGAATAGTATGGCATTCCAATACATGCATGCATACAAGGCATGTGGTGTTTGTGTTGAGAGCATTCAAAATCTTCACAATTGTCAACATTTTTGTATAGATTCTTATATGTTATACTTGAGAGCTTCTTAGAAATATTGATAAGAGTCACTTAAATGACTCCTTACTCCACTAGGCCCTTAACCAAAGGATTGAGATTGTAATAACTACTTGGAATGCCTGGGAAAGGGGTGGTGTGGTTAGTTAAACATATTCATTGCCAAGTACTCACAGATCATCAGTCCCCATGTCCCAAGATCCTCTGTCAATTCTGGTCTCAGGCCTCTATTACCTTGGGGATGTTTATTAAGGACCAATGACCCAACAGTGTCTATGGCATATCATGGTTTCCAGCTAGAAGTGAAATGTTGTTTCCTTTCCTCTTCACTTCTTCAAAAACTCTTAAAGCAGAGCTGAATGAGCCAAGATAATAGTTGTTTTTTTTTCTTCCCAGGGCTCATGAGCAATATCAACACACTTGTATTCCTTGAGTACCCAGAGATGACTGGTGGTAAGCTCAGTCATCTATTACAGGACACTCTCAGAGTCTCAGCCAGGATACTTTGTTCCAAGAATGTTTGTGAACTATGGCTCTAATTAGCATTTCTCTCAACAGCTCTGTCTTGGTTTCAGTTGCAGCTTTCCTTCACTTCCTCTTCCTTTCCCTATAACTTTCCTTGATCCTTACTGTGTATCCAAAGCTGACCATAATAAGTATGAGTTCCACAGCATACTTTGTGCATCAAGACTGATTCCAGAAGTTTCCCTCTGCTAGGCAAGTTTTGCTTAGGAACAAAAAGTGCAATTTTCAATAGGAAGAGATAATGTTGTCTAGGAGCCAAAGGACAGCAGTTAAACCCATTGAAAATCAATAAAAAGCCCTTTAAGGAACACTATTCCCCTTAATGACATTTTTCTTAATGCTGGATGCCTCGTACCACCAGGTAATAGAATTGATTTTTATATAACTCTAGTTCAGGAAAAAGCATGAGGAAGATGGAATGGTGAGGGAGAAAGAGAAATTGAATTTCTCTGCCATCTCATTCCCACACTCAGAAAGTTCTGCAGGTAAACATTAGGGAACAGTGTTTTCAGCCATTGCATGTGAGTAGTGAGCATACAGCCAAGATGTTCAAGGACCCTTCCAGATTACAACACTGCCTCTAACTTGCCGAAAAATAAAAAGTTACCTCGAGTATTTTCTTAATGGATATAGAATGAAGACAAATATGCAAACCCACTAGAAGTTAGACATGCTCCAGCTATGTCATCTAGTGACTTAATACAATAGTTGAAGCTTTTTAAAATCATGGAAATGTTTTTAAAAGAAGATTATAAAAGCACTAAAAATTTCCCAAAATGTTTAAAACCATATTCTCCCCAGCTAAGCATTAATCAAACAGAATGGTAATGTTCCTTCTAAAAGGCTGGTCCTAGTCTTCCTGTCCTACCTCTACAAACATGAGGCCAAGAACTTTTTAACCCACTTCTTTTGCTGTTACATTTCTCCACCCTTCAACTTTATTTCATAGTTCTTATCTTTATTAAGCTGTTTCTATCAGCTGATCATTGGTATTGTCTGGTCTAGGATTTCTCTCACAGATTAACAATCAAGATCTGACATAGTCTAACTTCTACAGGGAATTGTTGTGTTGGAAAGTACAAAACAAACAGAAGTGTCAGAAACCTTCTTAGGAAGGTAGATGCCTTCCAGTGGTAGTAAACAATGAAAACACAGCAACTCAAAAAACACTGTGAATTATTCTATAATCAAAGTTCTACCAGTAGGGACAAATATCACAACTGTTCTTCCAGAAAGTAATTGCAGAAAGTTTCAAAGAATAAGACATTAAAAAAATATATATTTGTGCAGTTAATTTCTACTCCCTCTACTCTGAACAATGCTAGAATGTTCAGCCAGTCAGATGTAAGATCCCTGAACTCATACCTGAGTCTTTCATTACCTTTAGACAACCCCCAACTTACAAAAAACTTGGTACTGCATCTCCAGACCAAGGACACTGGGAAGAAGAGTGGTAAGAGAGGAGTCACCTGTCCCAGGCTGCGGTCTCGCCAGCAAGAACGACGTGGCACACTCAGGATCCTTCTGCAGTAAAGCTTTAATGTATCTTGAGAGGGAGAGCATAAGCTTACAGAGCGGAGACCCCAAACATCCAAAACCCAACCCTTATATAGGTTTACAACCTTCGCCTCGGACGTGTCACCTCCTGATTGGCTGCAGCCCATAGGTCCATATGACGCCACGGGAGAGGCAGAGGCCAAGGGAGGGAAAATCACCCTGCACCTGCGCAATGACTTGTTTACTCTCAACGCCAGCCGGATGCAGGCGCCATCTTGTAATGGAGAATGCCCGGACGGCTCCCTACAGTCACCAGCCAGACATGGAGAGGAAAGAGGAGATGAAAGACTCAAGAGAGGTAATGCTATGTGGCAGGATGTAGCTTAATATAAGTGGGCTAATTTAAGTTGTAAGAGTCAGCTAGTAACAAGCCTGAGTTATTGGACAAGCATTCATAGTTAATATTTAGTCTCCATGTCAGTTATTTGAGATCTGGCAGGCAGGAAAGAAAAAGTCCACCTACAAATGGAGCCCAAATGTCTGATACCTATATTCACCTAAGTCCTGGGAAAGCTTAAAAAAATGTTCTAAACACACAAAAATGAATTCAAACACAGTTTCATAATCTCATGTCTCTCATGCTGGCTACAGTGCATAGACACATCTTCTGGAAGTTGCCAGCACGCCTTGAGCAAAGCTGCATTGTGGTTTCCCACAGTCTCTCACACAGGCTGTGATCCAGAGAGGAATATCCTAGCCATTGCCTGGAGGTTTGAACAGCCAGCACAAGTTCTGCCAGTGTGCTGCATGGTAAGTTTAGAGTTTTACTCATGAAAACAAAAAAGGTTGCAGATAAAGACAGATCCAAGTGGGGGGAAACTTCTAAACGGTTACAATGTGTTTAAAAATAAGATCCAAGTGGGGGAAAAAACCTCTAAACGGGTTACAATGTGTTTTAAAATATACAAAGGCTTGAGAAAGAAAAGAAATAGGGTATAGACAGTCTCGCTCCCCCCCATGTGTGTGTGCATGCGTGTGTGTGTGTGTGTGTGTGTGTGTGTGTGTGTGTGTACAAAATGATAAAGTCCTTAAAAAGGTAATAAAGTAATATAAAAGAAAAATACCACATAAAGATGGAAAATACACAGTCTAGATTCTGTATGTTATTGCATTATCTTAAACTTTGGGGCTGTTAAGAGACATTGGATTATGATAGCTGCTAGATTAAATCAACCTATATATCTTAAAAATATCTTAACTTCAAAATGAATGTCAAAAGATTTGTTGCTTTAGGGGAAAGGTAATGCTTTTATTTCCACAAATAATGAGAAACTATGGATTCATTCCCGAAAACCTGCTTATGAAATAAAGAAATAAAACAACCAACCAATAACAAAAAAAGATAAAATATAAAAAATAAAAAAAAATCCTACAAAACATCTTTAACTGACTTAACTTGCACATACCACAAGTCCACCATACTTTAAAAGCTTATGCATTTTCCAAACAAGGAGACCAAACACCAATAAAAGCAGAAGTGAGCCAGCATCTCAAAATGTCTCTCTTAGAGTCTCCTCAGAATTCTGCATCCAAAACAGCTGCTGGCTGAAATGATCCAGCCTCACAAATTACTTCAGCCAAGAAACTAACAATTATCCTTATTTTCCCAAGGTTCCCCCAAAGATATCAGTGCCCCCAGACAACAGGAAGTAGTCTATAGAATGGTACCCACATTCCCAAAAGATGGGTTATGGATGTATGGATATTTATTAGGAGGTTGGTTACAAATAGTTATTAGTTTTAGAAACACACACACACACACACAAACTAAACAAGGAAGTTAAAGATCTCTTTCTAAAGGAAAATGGGGGTATGATAAATGAATGATAGGTTCAGGGTTGAAGGGTTGAATCTACTTTATTCCAAAAAGCTATTACTCTCAAAATATTTTACATTGGTATGGATTTTGCCTTATTAGTATACATTTAATGCTATTTTTCTATGTTTCTCCTCTTGTTTGAGATATTGTGCTTATGTAATTCATTTAAAAATGTAATGTGTAATTAAGAAACACAGGTTAGTAATTAGCATTTACAGGTTAGTAGTTAGGCATTTATGATAATCAAACTTGTAGTCGTATTAGATATGTTTTCAAGGTTAAACAGATATATTTAGACAGATAGATGATCTTCAAACACTGCAAAGACCTACAGAATATGGCATTTAAAATGTGTCAATAACATAAAACTTTTCTTGACAGTGAGACAAATCTGTTCATGACAGCAGCAATATATTTCAGAGAAGATAATGGCATAAAAGAACCTCTATATGAAGTTTACTAGTCATTTGGGGAAAAAAAAAAAACTGCCCTTGCCTCAATTGCTGACAGTATACTGTCCAAACTGGAATAGCAGGATACAAAAGAAAGTGACTGCCAAACTTTGCCAAACCAATATTGGACAGTTCTTCAAAATTTCCTGCTTCTCAGAAAAGTTTGTCAAATATACTAAGCCTATAGGCCAAAAATGGATACCCCAACATTACAGAAGAACTTTGGGTGACTGTCCACATAGACAGATGTCCCTATCATTAGGTAGCAATTCACCCTTCTGGAGTCCTTGACAGAGTTGAAGACTAGGTAGTCATAGTTAAAGTTTTCCTTAGTTATGACAAAAGGTAAGTTAAATATTAAACTTTATACTCACACAGAAAAAAACTAGAGTTAGAGTATTTTCTCTAAATTTGCCAAATACAAATGGACTGGATATTGTGGCTCTGATTCTTCCTTAATAACTATTTTTGTTGTATATCATTTTACTATGTCAAAGTTAAAACCTTCCTTTTTAATTCGACAAAAGGAGGGAAATGTGGAATATTCACTTAACACTGTGTGAATATCTGTTACTGTGATTGGTTTAATAAAGAAACTGACTTATGAATAGTTGAAGAGGCTAAGGTTAGGCAGGAGAACCAGACCAAGGACACTGGGAAGAAGAAGGGTGGCAGGCAGGAGAGGAGTCACCAGCCAGACATGTAGAGAAAACAGGAGACACAGGATGAAAGAGAGGTAATGTCATGTGGCAGAATATAGTTTAATATAAACAGAATAAATTAAGTTATAAGCATTAGCTAGTACAGAGGCAGGAGGGAGGGCCTAGTCCCTACTCCAAATGACTTGACAGATTTTGATGACCCCTCCAGGAAGGCATCACCCTTCCTGTGGAGTACAGGTGGGTGGGATGGGAGGGTGGTCGGGGGCATGGGAGGGTGGGATAGAGGGAGGAAGGGAGAGGAAACTGAGATTGATATTTTTTAAAAAAGAAAAAAAGAGTTAGCTAGTAACTAGCCTAAATTATTGACTGAGAATTTATAATTAATACTAAGGCTCAGATTATTTTGGATCCAGCAGCCCCAACAAAAATTCCACCTATAGTATATTGTATACATTTATGGATATAGAAGGAATCTGAGAAACTATGTCTCTTTGAGACATCAGAGAAGGTACACACATGAAGTCTCATCAGCCAGCATTACTAAATAAATAAGACCTGAACAAGGATGACAGCAACAGATAATGATATGAAAGAGGGAATTCTCATGGTCCCTCAACCCTAGCCAAAAAATTACAGGGAGCTAAGGAATGCTGAGAGTTGGAGAAATAAACTTCTTTATACAATATCAAGTGGTCATCCCTGAAGTCATAAACACACAAGTAACTTTTCATGGCTTGAGCAGGTTGTACTTGTATATTTAGTTATATATTTAATATATAAATGTTACGTGAGAAGATGAATGGAGACATAAAAATGATTTTGAGATATGCTGAAGTAAGAAGATTTCATTATTGAAGATTTTCTCAGAACCTTTAACAAGCTATTCTGGGCCCTGTGTTTATAGAGCATATACTTGCCAAGAAGCTGCTGTAGTGCATGGGAAAACATAACATACCTAATGCTGTGGGCCATCTTTCCACTGAGCACTGAGCACCAAGATTTATATTACACAGAATTTGGAAAGCATGGCTTAAGGGGTTAGGGAAACAGCCTTATGCGCCTGAGAGAAAGAAGGTGCAAAACAGGAGAAATGAATTAAGCATTATGTAGTTTATAGATGGCTGGTGAAGGAGGTCTCAGAAAACATAAGGAGGGTCTGGACAGAAGTCAACAGGAAGAAATCAGGCTGTTCTTCCATCTGTCCAGCAGGCATGATGAGAACATAATGGAGGGCATCGAGTCTGTAGCAAGAAAGAGACTAGAGAATGTTCACCATGCTTTGCTTTGTAAAAATAACTTTTAACAAAATAAAATGTAATAAGATAAAAAGAAAACTATCATATCAAAGTTGGAAAAGACCAGCTAACAGAGAAGTAAAAGATTCCCCCAAGATAAAGCACCAACATCAGAGAGCCACTTGTTACACTTTCAGGAGTCCCAATAAAAGTACTAATCGGAGAGCTGTCTTATGTATGCAGAGCACCTGTTGCAGACCTATGCTTGCTGCTTCAGTCTTTGTGAGTTCATATGGGCTTTCCTTGTTTTTGTTTTTTTTTTTGTTGTTGTTGTTTTATTTTTAGATGACCTTACTCTCGTGGTGTCCTCCATCTCTGCCTGCTCTACAATGGGGACCTCTGAACTTTGAGGGGAAGGATTTAATGGAAACATCTCTTTTAGAGCTGTGTGCTCCAAAGTCTCTTTCTTTCTGTGTGTTTAATGTCTGGCTATGGGTCTCTGTATTTGTTCCCATCTGCTGCAAGAGGAAACCTTTCTGATGATGGCAGAATAAGGCACTGATCGATGAGTATAGAAGAATATCACTGGGAGTCATTTTATTGTTACTTTATGTTTTTAGACCATTAATATTTTATCTTACTCTAGATCTCTGTCCGATCCATGCTCTGGTTCTTGGTCACCCAAGCAGTATCAGGTGTGGATTCCATCTACCCACATAGTGGGTCTGAAGTCAAACCAGGCATCAGCTGGTTACTGACATCAATGGGTTAACCCTACAAGATTTATGCAGTGATTTCCCTAGCCTATTTTGCAGGCACAGTACACTGTAGAACAAAGGGTTTGTGGTTGGTTTTGTATTTACTTTTCTCTTTTGATATCCTGCTGAGTACCTTTCCATGTCATAGACACTAGAAAATGGAGGTGAAGGTTCCAAGTAAGCACCAGTTCAACCTCTCCATGTTCAATGGGTTGTGTGGGTGTTGTCTTCTGCAATAAGCCATTGTTTTCGCTTTGTGGAGAGCAAGCCATTGTCCTGGCAGCAGACTGGGTTGTTTGGGGATTTCCATAGGACCTTTTAGGCCAATAACACAACTACATGAAACCTAGTCTTAATAATGGAAGCTTCATTTCATTAAAAGAGATGGCCAGTATGGGTTCCTCATTATTTAGAGTTCATTAGGATCACCTTTGTACATTACAGGAAGTTTCCACCGCACTAGGTTCTCATAACACCTCTCAAATGTTTTTCAATTCTGACTCCTCCACTCTCTCCCTGAATCTCATCTTCCATTCCCTTTCCCACCTATCCTCACATTCTTGTCAACCCCACTCAACTCAGCTCTAAAAAAAAAAAAAACAGAAAAGAAACAGTATCATGAAATTTGCAGGCAAGTAGATGGATTTAGAAAAAATTCATCCTGAGTGAGATAGACCATACCCAAACTATAAAAGTAGTACTGTGTATTCACTTATATCTCAATATTGGCCATTAAATAAGTGATACCTAAGTTACAATCTATATAAGTAAGCATAGAGGAAGGAACTGGGGGGTATTCCTGGGAAAGGGGAAAGAGAAGAGTTTTATGGTTGGACTGGACATCATGTTCTTCTAAAGAGGTTATCTTTATTTAACTATTTATGTGTCTTATGAGTCTCATTCTATAACCCATGCTGCCCTGGAGACCACAGAAAACATCTTTCTCAGCCTCCTATGTATTGGGAAAACAAGTGTGACACACTATGGCTAACTTAAAAAATGTATTTTTATTACTGGAGAGATGGCTTTTCAAGTATAGTCCTTGTCTTGTAAGCACAGGGACTTAAGTCAGATCCCAGATCCCACATGAAACCAGACTGCATGGCGTGATTCACCTGTAATCCCAGCAACTGTACAGTAAATCCCCTAGGCTAAATTGGCTTGCCAACCCAGCCAAAGCTTTGAACTCAGGAAGAGGCCCTACCTCAACATGTATGATGGAAGCCATCTGAGGAAATCCACATACTAGCATCCTCATGCACCCTCATGCACAGCAATACACGTACACACGTCACATGCATACGCAAAATAACAAAATATATGGTTCTTAACTATATATAAGCTTTGACCAAAAAGCCACTACAATAAAATTTATCCCACTGATGTACTTATATAAGTAAATATATATTAAGTGTTTTTCCTGTAACATTGTTTACATAGCAGAAAATTTTATAAACCATGTGTTTATAAAATAATTGAGAGCAGATAATAAGTTAGGTCCCATCATTAAATGAAAATGCTAGGTAATGGACAGGCAGGAAGAATATACTGGCTTGCAATGATGTGTACTGTATTTTATTCTTATGAATCAGTTAACTATTAAAATAATGTGTCTACTATACACCCATGTTTCTTAAAGTGTTGTGTGTGCATGTATGTGTGGAGGGGGTGGGCATGGGTGTCTTGGTGTGTATATGTGTGCATCATTGTATGTATATATGTGGTACAAAAATAGTATCTATTGGTTGCACAGTAGTATTTCTATTCTGCAGGTTGTAGGCTTGCAAAAGTGTTTCCTTTGGCCTCCTGTATTCCTTATCGTGTCATTTACAGTAAATGCATCACATTTATAATTCTTACAGGTGATTTCTCCCTCTCCAGTCCTACCCTCCTGAGACCTCTTGTCCCTGTAACAAAACTTCATCTGCCACCTCCCAAGAATCCTCTGCTACACTTCAGGCTCTCCTGTAGGAAGACCTCTGAGAGACTGCTCTCTCACATTTTCTGGTGAATCACTCTATAGCTGTGACCAACCCTTCCAGGGAACTCTAAACCTCAGAAAGCAAAACATCACTACTCTCTAGGTCTATTTCCAATAGCAGGCTAGAAAGATACCCCTGGGGAACAATAAAAACGCATGAGTGTTGTAAAGAATGCAAGATCAGGTTTTCACAAATAACAATGGCTTTCTAAAAGGTTGTAAATGTAGCCCAGCAGTGCTTGCTAAAACCAGTGAGAACACAGATTTAGAAGTATTTTTTTAACAGAAACGCAGTATTCTGAAGTTCCTTTAAGGATTGCTTATTAAATGAACTTGTAATTTTACCCTAAATTTTTGAAGAAGTAATTCATTGTCTGCAATTTATACAGAAAAATCTGTCAAAATGTGTTCCTACAATGAGCCATGTAGATGTTTCCTATCACCACTAGGGGTCAGACGACTACATTAGTATGAGCCAAACCCAACCTTAAAAGTTGGTTGAAGGGCATGCTAACTTTTCCTGCATAAAAACCGAAGCATTGCATAAAGAATTAAGCATTGCATAAAGAAGATGAGAAAGAATGATTTAACGAGATGAATTAAGAAAGTTGAAACTATTGCATATAATAAATACAATAAAATAAACAAGTCTCATTCTTAATAAAACATCTAATTATTCGCTTGCTCATTCTGGTTGGCAACATATTATTTCACCATAGCATTTAAGGATTAGTCATGAACTGGAAAAATGCCAACAGAGGAGAAACAACTAAAAACACAAAACCATAAGCTAAAAGGATGAAATTGTGATATATAAAGGATAGACTGTGTAGCTTGCAGAAGGCTGACATAGACGAAATAAACACTTTTCCAATGGGTGTTAGCCACCACATAATCTCATGCAGTGTAGGCAGTGGGCAGCCCAGTGATGAATGTCTGGCTCTGCAGAGACTGACACTGTGGCCTTCAACAAGGTTCTTCTGTTCGCTCCATCATAAAACTTCTTCAGGACAAGGAAAGGAGATTTATCTGAGTCACAAAATTAAACTGAAATATTTAACATTGATATTTAGAAGCCTGTAGTGAGGAGGACAAAACACAAAATGACTTTTTAAATGTCTTAATTTAAGAGGATGTCATGATACAGAACACTAAACGTCCTTCATTAAAAAACAAACAAAAAAAAACAAAAACAAAAACAAAAAATGGAGCAAATTGGGACCCTTAATCAAATATACAGTCAGATGGAGTAATAAGCCAAAACTCCAACTCAAATTGACTTGCAAACTTTTAGGACAGTGTTCCAATGTGTATTAAGTACAGTGAGAATATATTCTGATTACTCTTTGGAATTATTAAAAAATCAAGACAGTTACTAATTTGGGGGTAGAACTGAATAGTTTTGAGTAGGTCATATGTATGTAAACAGACCTGACATGTTTCTTTTTCCTTATTTTTCAGCTCTGACTGTCCTGTAGCCCACTTTGTAGACCAGAATGGATTTGAACTCACAGAGGTCCACCTGTCTCTGCCTCCTGAATGCTGGGATTAAAAAAAAAAAATCACCAGCAACCTTGGCCTTTTTGTTTGTTTGTTTTGTTTTTTGAGACAGGTTTCTCTATATTTCTTTGAAGCCTGTCCTGGAACTAGCTCCGTAGACCAGGATGGCCTTGAACTCACAGAGATCTGCCTGATTCTTCCACCCAAGTGCTGGGATTAAAGGCATGTGCCACCAACGCCGGGTCTGGCCTTTTTTAAAATCTATATTTTTATTGATGTATATGCCACATGTGCTCTGGGGCCCAGAAGCCAGAAAGGTTGATGGATACCCTGGATCTGGAGTTACAAGAGGTTGTGAGCCTGACCTACAAACCACCAACAAAAGCCCTTTGCCCTGTGAAAAGCCAGCTGCCACTGAGCTCCTGTTCCAGCCATGTGATTCTGTGACTATCTATGTGTCAACTTCTGGTCTCATTTCTCAGCTCTTGGTTCAATACTGGGAACTGAAGATAGGTCTTTGGAAGAGCACTGAGTACTCTTAACCCAAGCTGTTTCTTCTACATTGATGTGCTAGTTCAATCACCCTGAACGTATTACCTGTATTTGAAAACTAATGTAATAATATCTTAGGTGAGACAATGTTATAAACCAAAACCAAATCCTTATGAAAGAATTCAAAAAATTCTCTGTGACACAAATATAGATTAGGAGTCACACGGAGATACCATAACACAAATTAGAATAAACAGTATTTGGTATTAACTGAATTGTACCAAATGACTCTATTTTGGCTTCTCTTATTGCTTTGTTTAAAAACAAAAGTCTTGAGTTAAATATTGTGGAAATAAATCTGAGAGATCCATTGAGCAATGGAGATACCATCACCTTATCACATACTGTCTTCTCCAACTTCTCCACTGGAAAAAGACCAAGCATCACCTTAGGTCCCTCCTTCTTCCTCATGTGTGTCCCTACTAGCCTCCTGGGCCAGAAAACTCTTTGGTCCACTCTGGCCAGCTTAGTGTGTTCTCTGCCTTTTGAACCAAGGTCTGACTCCATTGGCAACATAAACAAATCCCCCTCGATATTCCCCAGTCAAACTGGCCATGTCAAAATGTCTGTACATTAAGGCTCCATGCAGCAATTTGTCATCTGGGCCCCCAACCGCTCACTGGGTTGCTTATGCATGATCATCTCTGCAAAAAGACACTGAAACAAATAAGACTCTCCTCTCTCTCTCTCTCTATCTCTCTCTCTCTCTCTCTCTCTCTCTCTCTCACACACACACACACACACACACACACACACACACACACACCGTGTGAGATGTATGTGACCTAATGAGTACAATAGAGAGGGTTGGAGGGTTGCAGACAAATTGTTTTTGCAAATAGCTAAACCATTTCTCACAGATTTTTCAGCATACATGTTTAACACAACTCTCTTGAAAATTCTAACAGAACAACTTATAAATACTGACAGGATTATTCAGATTTAATATGGAAAGGCAGTGAATAGTAAAACAATTTTTTAAAAGAATAATATGGGAAATACCTATAAATCTTGCAGCTTATTATGTAATAATAATCAAGATTACATGGAATTCATAAGGAAATATTCCCTTAGTTCAAGAGAACAGAAAGCAGAATGACACAATTTAGAGCCACACAAAAATGCCCAGCTGTTTTCAAAATGCAAAGTGGTTTTTGGCCACAGAACCTTCCCAGTGGTAATGTGAGGCAAGCAGACATCCAGAGGCAAAAGTCAAAGCTTGCTCTAAACTTTAAGCACACGTTGCCAAGAGTAACTCAAAAAGAACTCAAGACTTAAGTAAAAATATAAATCTCCAAGACGTCTAGGAAAACTGCTGGGAGAGGGCAGTGATTTCTGAAACTTGACATAAAGTTCACCCTGTAAGAAAAAAAAAAAAATGTCAGACTCCAATGTTTGGCTCTGTGAAAAGAACCAAACAAGCAGATGGAGAGAAGAGCTGAAGCTTGATGGGAAATAATTGCAAACACTGCATCTGACAAAGACCCTGTATCTTAAAAAGTAATAAAAATGATTCTCGAAACATAATTAAAAGTCAATTGTATAGTATCTGTTAATACTACTTAATGTGGGAAAGCCTGTTGACCCAGGGATTTTCCCTGTGAGACACAGTTGCTGGGAAGTCTTGTACTTAAATTTAATTACTCACATGTTGTTGGAAGTAACAACGTATCTCAAATAACATTGTTTGCTCTCCAGCGGCAGAGTTATCCCTTGAACTCCTATGTAGCCATCAACATCAATGAACTCCTAATCTCTTCCAACTCAGTGCAGGATTATCCCCATAGCCCAGCTGTGGCCACTTTCTTTTGTTCCTCATTTCTCCATGTTTGCCTTCATTTCTATATATTTTAGTGGAAGGTATAGGATCAGAATCAAAATTATTTCCTTTTCACTTGGCCTTCCCCAGTTCTTGGTCCTCAGTTCTTGATAATAAACAATTTCTTTCTTTTTTTCCTCTTCTTTCTTGTTTTCCCATTCTGTCCTCCCATCCCTCATTCTTTCTCAAATTCAGGACCTTTTCTTTAATTTCTTATACTACCTGTTTCCTCATAGTATTGCTAAGACTGGTGATATAAAAAGTCATTCTCTGAGCTCCAGACAAGGTTGTCAGCATCTCAAGTGTAATTTCACAGCCATTACTATTTGATAAATTCTTAATAAATTCTGATTTATTATATATATATATATATATACATACAAAAGTACACACACAGACACAGACACACACACAGACACACACACACACACACACACACACACACACATATATATATATATATATATATATATATATATATATTCCTTTAGAGAACCGTGACTAAGACACTGGGTGGTAGAAATGTTCAACTCTGTGGTAAATAAAATAACATAAATAGCATGATAAATGTGGTCAATATCATGTATGTCATCTATCAAATACCAATGCATTATTGTTATGTATGACTGCCTGTGTGTTGTTACACATGGCCTCTAATTAGACATAGAAGTTGGATTACATATTTGTATCTGTGTATGTGTGTGTGTGTGTGTGTGAAAGTTTTAAAATAATTTTCATTATTTGAAGTTTTTATATATTTATGCAGTGTATTTTGATCATACCCATCCCCCACTTCCCCACTACTCTTCCAGTACCTTTAACTCAAATTTCATGTCTTCTTTTTCTGTTTTAATAAACAGAGTCCAGACAGTGTTCATCTATTGAGCCATCCACTGGAGCATGAACAACTCACCAGTAGCCACATCTCAACAAGAGAGTAGTTCTCCCTTTCCCAACAATGATCAACTGCCAATACTTCCTCAGGTAAGGGTGGGGCTTCATGGATTCCTCCTTCATCCTTGCTAGCATTTTTATTGGCTTGACATTGTTCAGATAACCAAATATTCTGTTAGCTAATGTGTTTAATAACTTTCTAGTGTCGAGAAGTTTCAGCTCTCCTCTGCATCTACCTCCTCTTACATGCCCTGCCCCCTGTTTCTGAGGTATTGGAGAAAGAATTGCTTATTGGTCCCAAATTAATCTTGGACTAAGACTCCACAAACCATGTTTTTGCTTCTTTTTTTTTTTCACTGTAAAAATTTTTATTGAGACCCCCACCAACTGCACAGAGTACTTCTGGCCTTAAGCACCTTCTTCCTTGGCAATGCGGTCTTTCTTGAGTGGTCCCATGAATGCTTTCTCCTCCTCCATGGTTTGGAAACAACCATGGCCAAACTTGGAGGTAGTATCAATAAATTTCAGGTCAATCTTCTCCAGAGCCCGTCCTTTGGTCTGTACCAATAAGGACTTGCGGAGAGTGAGTATTCACTTCTTGGTTCCTACCACACAGCCTTTGAGCATTTGTCACCTCACCATAATGGACAAAGCCACCCAGTGGGTTGATGCTCTTGTCAGACAGGTCATAGTCAGTAGATGCATTGTTCTTGATCAGCTTACCATCCTTAATGAGGTAGCCTTGACCAATCTTGTAAATCTTTTTGTTAATCTCTGTTCGGTGATGGTAGCCTTTCTGCCCGGCTCGAGCCACAGAGAAGGCCACACGGGCAGGATGCCAGGCTCCAATACAGGCAACCTTGCGCAGCCCTCGATGGGTCTTGCGGGGCAGCTTCTTGGTATGCCAACGACTTGTCACCCCTTTGTAGCCTTTACCTTCTGTCACCCCGATTACATCAATCATCTCATCCCATCCAAACACCTGGTTCACAGGAACCTGCTGCTCTAGCCTCTCACGGGCCCAGTCTAGCTTCTGAGCCATAGTGCCCCCATTCACCTGGATCTCCATCAAGTGTGCCTTCTTCTGGCGCAGGGGGAAGCAGCCGCATCTGAGTGTGAGCAATAATGCCGATGACTTGGCAGTACTTCTTCATGCTATTGAAGTCCTTCTCTGTCTGTTTCTTGCCCATGTCATCCTGCCATTTCTTACAGTATTTGGTGAAGGCCTTCTTCTTAGACTTGTGCCAGTTCTTGTAGAAACGCCTTTTACACTCATCACTGATGTGCTCAGCAAACACTGTCTTGAAGGTACAGAGACCTCGTGGGGTTTCAACATATCCCACGATGCCTACAATCACCATGGGTGGTGTTTCCAAAATGGTTACAGCCTCCACAACTTCTTTCTTGTTCACCTTGGATCCTGGCCTGTCAACTTCCTGGACAATGTGGGTCATGCCAGCCTTGTATCCTAGAAAAGTTGTGAGGTGCACAGGCTTGGAAGGGTCATCCTTGGGGAAGCTCTTCACTTTTCCACGATGCCGGCTGCTGCGCTTCCGAGGCAAGAAGCCCAAGGACCCATGCCTGGGAGCGGAAAATTTCCTGTGAGACATCTCGCCGTCCCACGCTGCCAATGATGCTTTTGCTTTTTTACTTTTTTCCCTCTTAAGCTTGAACAATGGCAAGCAACAACTGTTGCACAGGCGCCCCGCGCGCGTGCGCGTACGCACACACACACACACACACACACACACACACACACAAACACTCAAAGAGAATGAAGAAAGTCCTTATTTGATTCATCTGACTTCTATGTTTCAAGGTCTCTTGGGTACCATGTAATAATATGTCTTCATTTAAGAGCAGCAAGTGCTCTCAGTAGCAACAGCTAAATCCACTTTGCACTTTCTCAGTCCTTCACAAACACATGAATAGAACAAATGTCTGCAAATTTTCCTAGTAAGGACCAGAAAGAAAATAAGTAAGGTATTGTAGGTCAGACAGTCCTGTAGTGGCTTCTTAATTTTGCCATTGTAGCACGCACACACACACACACACACACACACACACACACACACACACACACACACAAACACGGTGGGGGAGAGTGTTCTCATGCAGTTCAGTCTGGCCTCAAATTCTCTATTTTGCCAAGGATGACCTTGAAATCTAATCTTCTTGCCTCTGACTCCAGGTGCTGGGATTATAGGTGTATACCTCAAATACCCTCCTTATATGGTGCTAGTGTTAGAACCAATGGATTCACACAAGATAGCCAAGCATTCTACCAACTGACTTATGTCCCTAATTTCCCTATATACAATATTTTAACTAATGATTATTGAAAGTACACCATGCTTATTGAATACTTAATTTAACTTCATATAATTTTCATATGTTCTGAAATATGATTGTTACTTACCCCAAATGAGCCATTTGGAAAATAAAATCTCTAAAGATGTAATCAGGTTAAAACGGTGCTAAGGCAATATGGCTGGTACCCTCATAAGAGCAGGAAAGCATCATGTAAAGGCATGGACACAAATAGAAGAAAATAATATATGTAGGCAAAGTCAGAGAAAGGAATAATGATCTACAAAGTAAAGCCATGGATTGACATCCACTGCCAAAATCTGGGAAGAAACAAGAACTAAGTTTTCCTTTGACCTCCATATTCATTCAATGGCACATGTGTAGCTGTGCACGTACACACACACACACACACACACACACACACACACACCACATACACACACACCACAAACACACATACACACCACACACACAACACACAACACATACACAATACAAAACATACACACACACCATAAATACCATAAATGTAATACATGTATATATAAAAATTCATTGTAAGAAAAGAGAGATTGATAAAATATATAGAAACTGGCTAACATCTGCCAGCACTAGATTATTACATTTATTTGGATATATTCATTTTTCTGATGTTTATTTATTCCTATATCTAATTATAGTATATAATGTGACATTTTGATACATGTGCTAGTTGAAGAATGGTAAAATAATACTAACATACATACTACCTCATGTACTGTTTTTTGCCTGTATGGTAAGAACAATAAACACCTACTTCCATATATCTTCAAGCATATGACACTGTGTTACCAAGGATTGTCCAGTAGAGCACCTGAACTAATTTCTGCTTTCTAACTGAAATTAAATATCCTTTATACCCAACATTGTAACTACACTACATTTAAATAGCACACACTTTGAAATTTGTTTTGTTTTCAGATAAAGTCATTATTTTATACCAAAAACTACATATGTAGGGCCTTGGGCTATCACACAGGAGTACAGGATATCCCTAGCATTCCCAATGCTCTAAGTTCCATCCTCGACATCCTCAAAAACAGATATATTTAGCTGAGTAACTCAAATGGCCACTGTTTTCCTAGCATTCACATTATTTTATATTAGTATAATACCCTTTTCATTGAATGCTTAGTGCTTTATTCAAAAGTTATAGGGATCCAAGTTATTGTATGCAGGCATTCTGCCAGATACACTAATATAAGAGTTAGCATTGTTTCACAGCAACTTGAATCCATGAGGAAGGCAAACACTATATAAACAAGAGTAAAGATAAATAGGAAGGTCTAAAAATATATTAAGAATTAATTCTCAATAAAACATCTTACATGGGAATGCCGGACCTGTAACTCCTTTGCCTGCTACATGATGACTGTTCAACGTCTCCGCAGAAAAGTAAGCAATTACCTGTTTGTCCCTGCTTATATTTTGATTCTTCCCAGCTTTGTCTCTTCCTGTCTGGACAATCAGCCAATTAGTGTTTTATTAATCAACCAGTAAGAGAAACAAATATACAGAAGAACATTCTCCATCACGCTTGCTCATGTAAAAACATGGGTGGGGCAGGGGTGGAGGGTGAGGTTCCCTAGGTTCACTTATCACTAAAGGTAAAGTCAGTTTCCTGGGCCAAGAATGGAAGTGCACATGGATGAAGAATAAAGCAGATGCTTTTCCAGACCTGGAAAGCAATGAACCACAAGAATGGCTATCCAGGGATAATTGTTGCCATACAACCCTTTGACAATGGAAGGTGATGGGAAGGGAGGTATCTTTTGTTACATTTGAATACACAGTGTTTCACATATGATTTCTTGGTCTTTGCAGAAACCCTGCCTGAGAAAATTCAGCTTTAAAACTCATCCCCGACCTCATTAAAAGTATGGAAGCAAAGTTTAGTATCCAGACAGTATTTACCCAATAGAGAAGGAAGCTGTGGGCAGGAAGAAGCCATTGACATTTACCCTTGCCTGACTGAAAGGCCACTAACTTCTCTGATTTTCTTCTCTGTGTGGCCCTTTACTGTATCTTTTCTGTGTTGCTGAAAGTAATTCCAAAAATAAGCCACTAATAACTGAATCTGCTTATAGTCTTTGGGGAACAAGGAGCTGATGTGAGAACTGAAAGAACTAATTCTGAATAGAGAGATGGCCTTGATATCTTTATGTGGATTCTTCATAGACTTGTAAGTTTAGGCCAGTGGTTCTCAACCTGTGGGTCAATGCTCCCTTGGGGATCAAATGACCCTTTCACAGGGGTTACTTGCATTACAATTCATAACAGTAGCAACACTGCAGCAATGAAAATAATTTTATGGTTCAGGGACACCACAACATGAAAGGGTCACAGCAGTGGGAAGGTTGAAAACCACTGATCTGGATTATAATATAATTATGTTTCTTCTTTCCCTTTCCTCCCTGCAAACCCTTCCATATACTTCCCCTGCCCCAACTCTCCTTCAAATTTGTTACCTCTTTCTTTTTCATAAACTGTTATTCCTTGCATATACATATATATTCTCAAATAAAACCTACTCATAGGCTTTGTAACTAAAAACATTTTCTGGTATCTCTGACCCTGTCAGAGGCACTATTCCCATGCATTCACAATCATAACTATTAAAGAGTACAGAGGGACTTTTGCCTTGAAGAATAAGCAAATGCCCAGGCAGCTGCCAGTGACCTACAGAGTGGGGTCTCTGTGAAATTCTGCTACAAGATGTAGCAAACCTGAGAGAGTCTTTTTCATGGACATTCCCACAGAACCTCTGCACCAAGCCAAAGCCTTCTTCTTTCCCCACCTCTGAGCTCATCCAGCATTTGTTTGTGCCCAGGTGTGCCCTGATACTTGCAGCAGGTTCGTGAACAACTCAGTAGAGTTGGTCCTCTCCTCCCATCTTCTCCTGGGCTCCTGGCATCAAACCGAGGCTTTCAAGCTTGCACAGTGAGGGCTTCACCATGCTCTATGCTATCTCTCCAAGCTCATGTGCAGAATCTTTCACTTACATTAGGAGTTTTGTATGGTTTCCTGGCCTGTGCAAGTTACTGGATCCAACTATCTCTTTATCCGTACATCCCATCAAACAGACACAGTGATTATTCCCAGAGGACACTCAGTTTGTAACAGTCCAGAAAAGAACAAAGCTACTAAAAACTAGAAGAAAAACATTTTCTCCAAACCTAAAATGGAGGAAAGAATGGTAGAATGAACCCTCATATCAGCTTACAAAGCTACTGGATTATCCCCTGAGTTTCACACTGCAAGTCAGAGAAATTGCATTGCAACCTCTTTGGCTGTTCAGAAACTCTTTGTTGTTAAAGGCATCTTTTAGAAATGCAAACACCAGAGTACCTGGACCTCTCTCAGTAGCTGGCACAGGTGGCTAACCCTTGTCTGCCTCACTCCATCCTAATCGAATTTCTCTACACTTTTTCTTACCCCCTCAGGCACCACTACCCAAATTGTGTTTCCAGAAAAAAAAAAAAAAGCTTACACAGCCAAGACAGTTGCATTAATATTAATTCTAGAAATAATGGAAACGCCCAGTGACTCAGTCCAGCACTGCCCACACAGGGAAGGGTGAACATGGAGCTGCCTTTGAGAAGATTCGGACAAATTAAAGTGAGTCACAAATTGGGAGACCTGACAGACACTTTTAAACAATAGCTAAAGGAAACAAAGTTTGTGCAGCCAAGGAACGAGAAAGCAATATGTAAGCTACCTTTAAGGATTGGAAGAGCCAGGTATGAGAGAAGCGCTGACCACCCCATTGCTAGCCGGGCAGCATGTTCAGAAGCAATTGTGAAGTTACACACAATGGAGGTGTCCCAGTCTTGCTCCTTAGTAAACACAGCAATGCTGATGTGTAACTGCTTTATCTGAAAGCCCAATCTGAGAAATCAGGCAGGCAATCAAGAGCAAAATTGAGATAGCATGCAACCAAGATTTCCCAAGAATCACAGCAGGCCACACACCTCAGTGTCATGGAACAGTCTGAGAGGGAAGAAAGCTAGTGATCTGGCTTCTGGGTCATCCTGCCCTACACTTTCCAACTGGCACACACACCCATGTATGTCATTCTGAGTGAACACTCCTGGTTCCTTCAAGAAGTACTGAGACAGCAAAGGCCAGGTATGTGCAGTAGACTCTACATGGGGAGCTGCTACCACCACTGCACAGTGTGGGCAAGGAGAGCTGTAGCCCAGCCCTCAGTCTTGAAGAGTCAGTACAAAGAGATGAGTCCACCACAATGGAAGCAGCTGTCTTAGCTTGATGATGGTAGGGACTTCAGGAAGGTGGGCTGGCAGAAAGGCCCTGGGAACAAAGATGAAGGGTGAATCTGTGGACCACAGTAAAGTATAAGGGCATGCAAAGACACACTTTGTAAGCTGCAAACCATCTAAGAGTAGAAGTGCATGATGCACAGATGTCTAGGTTCCTGTCAAATGAAGATTCTGATTCAGCAGCTCTAGGAGGGTCTCAGTTCAGCATCTCTCATTCAGTCCCATGGGTGTTCACTTCAGCTCCCGGGCCATGCTCTGACTATGCTAGGTCCCAAATTGTTTAGTAGAGCATGCATGGTTTGATCTGCCATAGGAAATAAGTGGTTTGCAGGAAACCCTGTCTATTATAAAAGGTTGAATTAATCCAATATTTTGATTGATTTCCGGAGAACAATGTAAGTGCTAAACCCATGATAAATGAAATATAGTTCACAAAGAAGAAATAACCTGTAGTGATATTTTGTTTGTAATCTCACAAATAAGGCTTGCCTGAAGATCAAAGTGCAGAGCTAAGCCACTTGTTGTCCACAGAGCACAAGCAATGGTGGCCACTCCCTTAATCCCGGCAATCAGGAGACAGAGGCAGATGGATCTTTGTGAGTTCAAGGCCACCCTGGGCTACTTGAGAGTGAATCAGTCTAAAGGACAAACAGAGCTCACACCTTTGAACCCAGCACTTAGGATGACACTCCTTTAATCCAAGCACTAGAGAGGAATATAAGATGGGAACTCAGTGCAATCTCAGGCAGTCTGAAGTTTGGTGGACAGCATTCCAGTCTGCAGTCTCTCTGAGGACAGGATTGCCCCTATTTGGTTTGAGCCTTGGTAGAGGTGAGAACTCTCTAGTGACTGGCTGCTTTGTTTTTCTGATCTTTAGCTTTAACCCCAATATCTGTCTTTAGGTTTTTATTATGCGCGCTGCAATAACTGACTTGGATTGGACTCTTCTCTCACGTTTCTGTGATGGTGTATCAGAGCCAGGGCATAATTATCTAGGACCCTCGTAATAATCTGGAGCTTTGTTGAATGACTATTGCACAGAGCACTTACAATTCTGTCCGTAGCTTGCAAGCTATGCTTTTCTCATCATCTCCCTTTCAATATCCTTCCTCAACCATAGAAGCTCAAGGAGTGACCACAGAGATGCCAAAATGTGTTGACAAAAGAGCATAACAGAGTTTCTCCTCCAGAAAGCCATTGAACAGGAGTTGAATTTAAAGTGAAAATTCAGTCATTCCCCTTCATTCCTGATGAATGAAAACGGAAACTAACAGAATCTCACAGAATGTAAGAGTCTTGGAAACGTTAACCCTTCAAAATTAAATATACTTTTCTTCTCTGATACTAATTATTTTATTCTAGTTGCTACTTTACATTGGTCTATGTACTTGATATTTGAGATCCTTAAGTTTCTTTTGTTTTGCCTTTTTTCTTTTTTTCCCCGAAACAAGGTTCCAGCAACCCCCCTGTCTCACCCTTGAGAATGCTAAGATAAAAGGCATGAACCACCCGTATTGTTGCTGCTGTCTGTCTGCCTTATTTTTAAAAGCAACGTCCTGTGGTTCTAACTCAAGGCGTTGAATGTTCTTAAGCAAAGCGCTCTACCATTTAGCTCCACCTCCACCTCCTCAAATATATATATATATATATATATTCTCTATCATTCGGAACTCTTTAAGTCTCCTGCACACAAACTCAGCTTTGTTCTCAATCGCTGGGGATACTCCAAAGGGAGACTCCTTTTTCAAGACTGCCCACAGGGAACGGAAGTCATACGAACTTGTAACCGATGCTGTTCTATTCTGCCACACGGTGGCGCTGTATCCAGAGATTGGTTGTATGCGGTGAGGCACACCCATCGCAACAAAGAGCCTGCACTAGTCTACACAGAGGTAAAGATTTCGGTGGCTCTCTAGAAGATCTACAACCGTCTCCCAGCACAGAGCTCAGCCACAGCGTTATAGCAGTTGTATTCTTTCTCCTTTCAGGTGCTTGCCCGGCAGATGGTTGTTGCTCCAGTCTCCTTTCAATCTCTCTCAGACACCACCTACAGATTAAGATCCTTTTCTCTCTGTGATCGCCCAGGGAGGAGGGTACACTTAGCTTTTAAATCCTTATGGTGCAAATGATCTCCTAACACCCTTCTTTCTGAGGACGCTACCTCAGTAGGGTTTTTGTTTGTTTTTTTTTTGTTTTGTTTTTGTTTTTTTTGTTTTTTGTTTTATTCCCCCTATTTGTGTTCCTGATATCTTACACAAAATACAGTGAACATAATGGATCTTACCACTTGTGGCCAGGCTAATATTACAAACATCAGACCTTCGTTGTATTTGGCTTAGTTAGGAGTGTTGATATTTACAAATGAATTTACATTATAAAATATAGATTCCGGGGTTAATTCATGATACAAAGCTGGCATTTTGAAGAACCTGTCCGTACTCCCAGACACAGTATTTGGCACTTTACCACAAGTCCTCCCTCTGTTTACTACTCCAGCCATATTCCTGCCCAGACCTCTGAGGCATCATTCATCTTTGCTTTTCTTTCATTTTACTGCACACTTGCTAGTCTTTTTTTTTTTTTTTTTTTTTTTTTTTTTTTTTTTTCGTCTATCTTCATGATCCAGCTAAATGTGACTACTACTTCTCTCCAAATATGCTTCCCTATCGTCTGTAGATTTACTGATGATTTCGTAGTTTTCCTAAATTGTTCTTCACTTAACATCTGTTTTTAAGTCTTTAATCATTCCCTGAGCACACACATTCACTCTCCCCCACCCCCTTCATGGCTTGTGTTGTGATTAGCTCATTTGTATTCCCAGGTCTTTTGCATACTTCTTAAAAGGAATTTTATTTTCCTGTTGTAGATGTTTGAAGGCGCCTTCAGTTTCATAGATGCACCACTTTAATTTCTTACTCCACGGAGCATCTGGAATAGCCCCCTTACACTTTTGCACTTAGTAAGCATTTAGCATATATGTGTTGAATGCAACGCTGTGTCAAATGATCCCCAAACCTTTATTAAAATTCTCACTTTAGTCTACACTCAGTCCCTGGTGTTTGTTTTCATGAACTTTAGATTAAAAAAAAAAAAAAAAGAATAAGAAGTGAACAATAATAGTGGAGACATTTTTTTAAATTGGTTGTTAAACATCTAGTTCTGGGGAGTAGAAACGTTTCTGTTCACAGAACATTGAAGAAATTTATTCATCTCTGCAAATGATAGGGAAATTGGTGGCAATGAAGAAAAACGTCATTTCCTCAAGCTGCTCACCATCTTTCCACAGAGTGCCCCTTTCCAGGTTATTTTACCAATTCCTCCATACCTTAGTGAGGAAGTGCCCCCCCCTAAGGATTTGATCCCACTTCTGGAACTCTCCATACATACCTTTTCCATCAGAAGGTGAATTTTTGATAACTTGAGCAATTTACAGAACACAAAAAGAAAGGTAATAAGGAACAGAGGTGGGGACTTGTCAAGAAAATTAACCATCAGAATTGATTTCCAGTAGATGACGTTGATAGAGACATCCAGGCTCTGACACAGGGAGAGGTGAACGGGTAGGAGCAGAGCTTATTCTAACTTGGGTTCTGTATGAAACATGTAACGATTTGCACCCAAGAACTGTGAATAAAATAAAATATTTTGTTTGCTTTCAAGGAATAAGTAAAAGCTACCAGCATCAATCCACTCAAAGTCTCTCTGGTTTGTTGTTTGTCTGATAGAGGCAGATTTGAAAATGCAGAAAAAAATAACAAGGTAAGAATGTAGAAAAAAAAAACAAGGTAAGAAACAAGGTAAAAAACAATGTGTGCTTACACATGCACACATGTTATTCTTTGATCCCCTTTGCAGATGGAAGAAAATAAAACAAGCCATAGCCTTTTATGTTCATGTCTTGCCCCACAGCTTACTGTGATTTAGAATACATGAAATAATAATCACTGTATATTTTTAAAATGTGAAAACTCAGACTGGAGAGATGGCTCAGTGGTTAAGAGCTGGTACTGCTCATGAATAGAACCCAAATTCAGCTACTAGAACCCATATTGGGTGACTCATACCTTCTGTAACTCCAGCTGCAAGAGAATCCAATGTCTGGCTCCATAGGCACTTGAACCCATGTTCACATAGCAATATAAACATGTAAGCAAATGCATATAGTATAAAAAATAATCAAAGAAGGGGCTGTAGAGATGTTTCAGCAGTTTAGGGCACTTATTGCAGAGGCCCTAGGTATGACTGCTCACAAGCATCTATATTCCAGTTTCAGGGAATCTGACTTCCCATTCTGGCCTCATTAGGTTCCAGACGTGAATGCAGTGTATATACCTACATGCAGGAAAATATTCTAGCTTTTTAAGGCTGTAATAGATCTTCTTTTTTAATTTTTGGCCACTTTTTAAAGTTAGAAACAATCTTATTTTATACATCAATTCCATTTTCTTCTCCCTCCCATCCTCCCATGCCTCTCACAGACCCCCTGCCACCCCTCTCACCCCTCCGATCCCCCATCCACTCCCCAGGGAGGGTGAGCCCTTCCATGAGGGATCATAAAAATCTGTCAAGTCATTTGGGGAATGGCCTAGGCCCTCCCTGTGTATCTAGTATCCCTCTAAGGGGAATGGGCTCCCGAAGTCCATTCGTGCACTAGGGATATATCCTGGTTCCACTACCAGAGGCCCCATAGACTGCCCAGTCTTCCTAGCTGACACCCACATTCAGGGGGCCTGATTTGGTCCTATGTTGGTTCCCCAGCTGTCAGACTGGGGTTCATGAGTTTCCACTTGCTCAGGTCAACTGTTTCTGTGGGTTTTCCCACTCCTCTCTCTCTGAAACTGGATTGCTGGAGTTTGACTCAGTGCTTAGCTGTGGATCTCTCCTGTCGCTTCCATCAGCTACTGGATGGAGGCTCTAAGAAGGCATTCTCGTTATAGAGGAAGGGCATTTAAGGTAGCCTCTACACTATTGCTTAGATTCCTAGTTGGGGTCATCCTTGTGGGTCTCTGCACAATTCCCTAGTGCCAGATTTCTCTTTAAACCTATAATGGCTCCTTCAATTGAGGTGTCTCTTTTCTTACTCTCCTCTATTAATCTCCCCACTCAATATTCCTGATCCCTCATGTTCTCCTCTTCTTCCTTCCTCTTCCTCCTACCTCCCTTCCCCTGCCCCCATGCTCCCAATTTGTTCAGGGACTCCTGCCCCTTTCCCCTTCACCAAGAGACCATGTATGTCTCTTTTACAGTCCTTGTTTCCTGGCTTCTCTGGAGGTGTGGATTATAGTCTGGTAAACCTTTGTTCTATGTCTAAAAACCATATATGAGTGAGTACATACCGTGTTTGTCTTTCTGTAACTAGGTTAACTCACTTAAGATGATTTCTTCTAATTCCATTCATTTGCCTGTGAATTTCAAGGTTTTTGTTTGTGTGGTTGGTTGGTTGTTTTTTTTCCTGCTGAGTAGAACTCCATTATATAAATGTACCAAATTTTCTGTGTCCATTCTTCTGTTGACGGGCATCTAGGTTGCTTTTAGGTTCTGGCTATTACAAATACTGTTGCTATGAATGTAGTTGAACAGATGTCCTTGTTGTATGGATATGAATCCATTGGGTATATGCCTGAGTGGAATTTCTAGATATGGAGGTAGAAAGGTTCCCATTTTCTGGAGAAATTGCCATAATGATTTCCAAAGTGACTGTACAAGTTTGTACTCCCCCCCAGCAGTGGAGAAGTGTTCTGCTTTCTCCATATCCTCTTCAGCATAAACTGTCTTTGGTGTTTTTGATTTTAGCCATTCTGGCAGGTGTGAGATGGTATCTCAGATGGTATTTTGATTAGCATTTCCTTGATGGCTAAAGATGCTGAGCACTTTCTTAAGTGTCTTTCAGCCATTTTGTATTGTTCTATTAAGAATTCTTTGTTTAGTTCTGTACGCTAATTTTTAATTAAATAATTTGGTATTTTGGTGACTAGCTTCTTGAGTTCTTGGTATATTTTTTAAATCAGCCCTTTGTCATATGTGGGGCTGGTAAATAACTTTTCCCATTTTGTGGGCTGCCATTTTGTCTTGTTGACTGTGTCCTTTGCCTTACAGAAGCTTCTCAGCTTCAGGAGGTACCATTTATTTTTTTGTCAATCTCAGTATCTTTGCTACTGGCATTATATTCAAGAAGTGGTCTCCTGTGCCAGTTCTTTCAAGGTTACCTCCCACTTTCTCTTCTAAGAGATTCAGTATGGCTGGATTTATGTTGAGCCCTTTGATCCATTTGAACTTAAGGTTTGTCCATATCCAAGTATCCATTTGTTAAAGATACTTTCTTTTTAACATTGTATAATTTTAGCCTCTTTGCCAAAAATCAGGTGTTCATAGATGTGTAAGTTAATATCAGGGATTTCTATTTGATTTCATTGGTCTACCTGTATGTTTTTGTGCCAATATCAAGCTGTTTTAATCACTATAGCTCTATTGTAGAGCTTGAAGTCAGGGATGGTGATGCCTCCAGAAGTTCCTTTATTGTACAGGGTTGTTTTGGCTATCCTGAGTATTGTCTTTTCAAGGTCTGTGAAGAATTGTGCTGGTATTTTGATGGGGATTGAATTGAATCTGTATATTGCTTTTGGCAAGACTGCCATTTTTTACTATGTTGATCCTACCTATCCAAGAGCATGAGAGATCTTTACATTTTCTGGTGCCTCCTTTAATAACTCCAAGTTCTTGTCATACAGGTCTTTCACCTGTTTGGTTAGAGTTACTCCAAGGTATTTTATGTTCTTTCTGGCTATTGTAAAGAATGATGTTTCTCTGATTTCTTTCTCCGCTCCTTTATTGTCTATATATAGTAGGGCTTCTGATATTTTTTTAGTTAATCTTGTATACTGACACTTTGCTGAAAGTGTTTATCAGCTATAGGAGTTCCCTGGTAGAATTCTTCAGGTCACTTATGTAAACTAGCATAGCATCTGCAAATAGTGAAAGTTGGATTTCTTCTTTTCTAATTTGTATCCCCTTGATCGCCTTTTGTTTTATTGCTCTAGCTAGAACTTCAAGTACAATGTTGAAGAGATATGAAGAAAGTGGACACTTTCTTGTTCCTGATTTTATAGAATCACATTGAGCTTCTCTTCATTTAGTTTGATATTTGCTGTTGGTTTGTTGTATATTGCCTTTATTATGTGTAGGTATGTTCCTGTAATCCCTGATCTCTCCAAGACCTTTATCATAAAGAGGCATTGAAATTTGTCAAAGGCTTTCTCAGCATCTAGTGAGATGATTTTTTTTCATTTTATTTATGTGGTGGATTACATTGATGGATTTTAATATATTGAACCATGCCTGCATCTCTGGGATAAATCCTATTTGAACATGGTGGATAATTTTTCTGATGTGTTCTTGGATTTTATTTGCCAGTATTTTATTGAGTATTTTTGCATCAATATTCATGAGGGATATTAGTCTGTAGTTCTCTATCTTAGCTGTGTCTTTGGGTAATTGTAGCATCATAAAAATAGTCCTTCTGCTTCTATTGTGTTGAAAAATTTGAAGAGTATTGTTATTAGCTCTTCTTTGAATTTCTGGCAGAACTCTGCACGGAAATCATCTGGACCTGGCCTTTTTTTTCTCTCATTGGGAGACTTTTGATGAATGCTTCTATTTCACTAGGGTTTGCATGTCTATTTAAATTGCTTTTCTGTTCTTGATTTAATTTTGGTAAGTAATACCTATCCAGAAAATTGTCCATTTCCTTTAAATTTTCCAATTTTGTGGAGTACAGGTTCAAAGTATGACCTGAAGATTCTCTGGATTTCCTCAGTGTCTGTTGTTATGTCCCCCTTTTCATTTCTGATTTTGTTAAATTGCATGTTCTCTCTCTGCCTTTTAGTTAGGATGAATAAAGGTTTATCTATCTTGTTGATTTTCTTGAAGAACCAACTCTTTGTTTCATTGATTCTTTGTATTGGCTGATTTTGGAGAAGGTTCCATGTGAAGCTGAGAAGAAGGTATATTCTTTTGTGTTTGGATGAAATCTTCTATAGATGTCTGTTAAACCCAATTGGGTCATAACTTCTGTTAGTTCCTTTGTTTCTTTGCTCAGTCTCTGTCTGATGATCCTGTCTAGTGGTGAGAGTAAGGTGTTGAAGTCTCCCACTATAAGTGTGTGGGTTTATATGTGATTTGAGTTTTAATAATGTGGGTGCCTTCATCTTGATGGGTTTTTCTTGTGATGAATATGAAATGACATTCCTCATCTCTTTTGATTAATTTTAGTTTGAAGTCGAATTTGTTAGATATTAGGATAGAAACATCAGATTGCTGCTTAGGACCATTTAATTGGAAAATCATTTCCCAGCCCTTTACTCTGAGGTAACTCTGTCTTTGAAGTTGAGGTGTGTTTCTTATATGCAGCAGGAGGATGAATTTTGTTTTTGTATTCATTCTGTGAGTCTGTGTCTTTTTATAGCTGAGTTAAAACCAGGGATATTAATGACCATTGATTGTTGATTCTTGTTTGTTCTAGATTTGTTTTTGTGGTGGTATTGCATGTGAATTTTCCCCCTTTTTCTGGCTTATGGTAAAGTGGCATATCTATTGCCTATGTCTTTGTGAATGAAGTTAAATTCCTTGGGTTGGAGTTTTCCTTCCAGAACTTTCTATAGGGCTGGATTTGTGGATATGTATTCTGTAAATCTAGTTTTGTCATGGAATATCTTGTTTTCTCTGTCTATAGTGGTTGAGAGTTTTGTTGGGTGTAGTAGTCTGGGCTGGCATCCACGGTTCCTTAGTGTTTGTAGAACATTTATCCAAGACTTTTTGGCTTTCAGAGTTTCCATGGAGAAGTCAAGTGTAATTCTGATAGGTCTGCCTTTATATGTTAATTGGCTTTTTTCCTTTGCTGCTCTTAATATTCTTTCTTTATCCTGTATGTTTGGTGTTTTGATTATTATGTGGCAAAGGGACTTTTTTGGGTGGTCCAGTCTATTTGGTGTTCAGTAAGATTCTTGTACTTTTATAGGCATGTTGTTATTTAGGTTGGAAATTTTTTTTCTATAATTTTGCTGATTATGTTTTCTGACCCTTTGACCTGGGCTTATTCACCTTCTTTATACCTATTATTCTTAGGTTTGGTCTTTTCACAGTGTCCCACATTTCCTGGAGATTTTGTGTTAAGCATTTGTTGGACTTAAGATTTTCTTTGGCCTATGAATCTATTTCCTCTAGTTTACCTTCAGCCCCTGAGATTCTCTCATCCATCTCTTGTATTTTATTGGTTATGCTTGCATCTGTAGTTCCTGATCATTTACCCAGCTTTTCTATTTCCAGCATTCCCTCAGTTTGTATTTTCTTTATTTTCTCTATTTCAGTTTTCAGGTCTTGAACTGTTTGAAATGTTTCCTTCATCTGTTTGATTGTTTTTTCTTGGCTTTCTTTGTTTTCTTTAGAGATTTGTTGATTGCTTACATTTTTGTATTTGTCTTTTCCTTTATTTCTTCCATTTTTTGGTTTGTTTTTTATTCCATTTCTTTAAGTGATTTTCTCATATCCTCTTTGAAAGCCTCTATTATTTTCATGAAGTTGTTTTTAATGTCATTCTCTTCTGCTTCATCTGCTTTGAGATGTTCAGGTCTTGCTGATGTAGAATCCCTAGGCTCTGGTGATATCATATAAGTCTTTCTGTTGTTGAATGTGTTCTTATACTACCATCTTTCATCTCTTCTTCCAGTGGGTACAGGTGGGTCTCTCCCTCTCCTGGTGGGTATGGGTTCAAGGCTCTTTCCTCTCCTCTTTCCCAGAGAGTACATGGGCAAGACAGTAATGGTGGCCAATACTGGATGCTTTGTTTTGTCTCCTGGTCCCACTCTCTACTGGAGGGTGGAGGGGAAAGACAGAAATGGCTGCTGTTGCTGGATGCTTTGTTCTGATGCTGGGTCCCACAGGGGTATTTGATGTCAGGAAGATTTTGGCTGCCACTGGTCAGGGGACTAAAGAGGGAAAAGTGGGCTTGAAGAACCCCTAGCACTTACCTCTCTAACGGAGGAATGACAGGAATGGTGGTGATGCTGGATGCTTTGTTCTGACTCCAGAGTTCTTCTTGGAGATTCGGTGGCAGGAAGCATAAACAATCCTCTTATAACCAATATTATTCCGCATTATTACCAATAATGCGGAATAGAAAAACAAATGACAAAGAAAAAGCTAACAAAATATACTATCTATCAAGAAAATGATTTAAGTCATTTTAGAATCTATTTTTAAAATCTGAAGCTTATCATGATATCTTTACTATTTAAGGAAAATGAGTCAAATGATTCATAAAGTTGCCTATTCTATTAGATAAACTTCCCTCTCATGCCTGGTGTCCAAAGAATTATTAGAGGCTAGATTTTAAAATATCATGGCTTTAAAATATTTCATTAGTAAATAAGAGTGTTGCTGGAGTTTCATGTCTCAGTCTGGTCCTGCTGCCGCTTCAGCCCCAAATAACTACACAGATGCTATATTAGTTATAAAACTGTTGGCCAATGGCTAGGGCTTATTATTGGCTATTTCTGTCCTAATTATTAACCCATTTCTATAAATCTATGTATTTCCATATGGTCTTGGCTTACCAGAGAATACCTGGACCTGTACTCCTTTGGTGGCTACCTGGCATCTCTTGAGGCCTCTCTCCCCAGCATCCTCCTTGTCTCCTAGCCCCACCTATCTTCCTGCCTCTACTGGCAGGAAGTGTTTTATTCATCATCCAATAAGAGAAACATATATACAGAAGGACATTCCCCATCATAAAAGCCTATATATAATTCTTATTATTGATGGTAGTATTTGCAGTGACAACAGTGTGATTGAATACATTGTATCTTTTGAACTCAGTTTGCAATTATATTCTGAAATCTCAGTTTCAAATGAATTCAGTGATTTCATGCAATCACTAAGTAATTACGACAAGGCATAATATGTGATGACTGAGGCACATTGCTAATAAGACTGAATTAATTGTCTTTATTAGTTGGCTAGAACTAATGCTATAAAGCATCACAGTTCCAGAAGCCAAGTATCAATCAACCAATTAATCAATCAGCTGTATCTGAGGCTGTAAGGAAAGCACCTGGCTCAGGTTTCCCCTGACTTCTCCATACTCCCACGTATTCTTCCCTTCCTGCATTCATCTCACCTTGGCTTCTCCATGTCCCCATGTAATCTTCCTGTATTCCTCACCCCTGGGCTTCTCCATGTCGCCATGTAGTCTTCCTTTATTCATCTCCCTCCCCTCGACATCTCCATGTCCTCATGTAGTTTTCCTGTAGTCATATTCCCTTAGCCCATAACAAAATCTGTTTTTCAAATAACTTTCTTTGTCATTTTGACTTTGAACTTTTTGGCCAACTCCTATAAGACCTTGTTATATTGGTTAATGTTGCTGTTATCATATAGTTTTATTACAGAAGTTCAAGATCCTTGCTCACCTAGACATCCCCATATAAGTGTCAAAACATGGCAAGATGCTGTAGGAAAGTGAACAAATGCCCTGACTACTGTGCCACTCTCACCTGTCCCCACAAGGCACCATGACCATCTGACATCCAGACCATGTGAAGGCACTCCCAACTGCACGCAGCTGGACTCCAGTTTTATATCCATGTGAGTTTTCATATTGTTTTCTAGAGCTAGTAGATTGTCCCGTCAGTGTGATCATCTGCTTTAGAGAACTCTGCTGCAAATCACACTTTCTAGAAACAATCTAAACTTTGTCAAGTTCACTAGGAAAGTTATTTATATAAAAAAAAAAAGGGCCTTTGGCTATTCAAAAGGCCATGAAATCTCATTGCAATCAAATCCAATCCAAATGCCCAAAGAGTATGTAACCCTCACTTGTTCTTTTTGTTTTCTCCAGTACACAGACATTTGATTGCTCCTTGAGGCTTAAGGCAGTGGACTTAGAATAATGCAAGCTCCGGGAACACTTCATTATCTCAGAGGATGATGCTGTTCGATCCACACTGTTTGGAACATTTGTTGAAAATGTCATTCAAAAGATATCAACACTGCCTGAGTCATGGTTTTATTGAATTTGTCAAATAGAGTAATAAAAACATCACAAAGTCACAAGACAATAATTATTCAGGTTAGAAATAAAAGATGCCAATAATCTGTTCAATTCAATAAGGTCAGCAGTCCAGCTAATGTCAGTGCTATAGGCATTGGCTGCAGAGGGGTAGTAGAATGTCACCTATTTTCTACAGAGCTTTCAAGTTAATTTGGCCAAGTGTATTCTAGCTGTGGTACCTTAAATGGACACCCAAAAGAACAGCATTGCAGTGGTTGTATTAGCTACTCGTATCATTTCTATACCTGAACACTTGACAGAAACAATTAAGGAAGCATTTACTGTGGCCCCCTAGTCCAGGACACAGTCCATCATGTCAGAAAAGGTACAATGGTAGCACCAGGAGAAAGTGAATCACAGGACATCTACTCTAAAGAGAAAGGTAGATGAGTGCTTCTGTTCAGTTTGCTTTCTAATTTTTATTCAGCCCAACCAGCATTGCAACCCATAAAGCCGCACTGTGCAGATTTAGAGCCAGTCTTCCCATCCAATTAACCTGATCTAGAAAACTCATTCACAGAGGCTTGTCGGGCCAGTGTTTCCAGATTCTATCAAACTGACAACCAGTGTTCACCATCACATATCTATCCCTTCTCAGCTTGACACCTCAATTTATCATTTTCAAGCCATAAACTTCTTACCCCCTTTGTCACCAGGGGCTCCAGGCCATTTTATTGTACAAATGCATTCAGTTCAACCTCAAAGTCCAATAGCTTTTTACAGTGTCAACACTATTTGAATTTCCAAAGTCTCTCCTGAGACTCAACGCAATCTCTTAATGTGAGTTCTTATAAACTAACTAACAGACCACATGTTTACAATAGATAATGGCACAGAATAAATATTAACATTCCAACAAAGACAGACAGTGGCACAGAAAGGAATGGTGAGCCCAAAACAAAACTAAAACCCCATAGGACAACATCAAATCCTGTGGCTCTGTGTCCAGAACTGGGACTTATGATGGAATCATCTGGCTCTTTTTCTCTTGGGTCTGCTCAATGGCTGCAACATTGCCCAATAGTGGTCCAGGTCCTAATAGCTCCAACATCCTGGAGGCTCCATTGAAATGTTGGCTTCTCCTCCTCAGCTTCAAGCCATGGCATCTTTATCTCCTTCTTGCAGAGATTCCCACCATGCCACACATCTTCTGGCATCAAGTAAAGGACTCCATGCTCCTCACAATTCTACACCATTCATGCCTGCAAAACCTAAACACATGAGCAATGCAGGTAAGCTCTGCTATCTGCTTGGAGTCGATAGCCCACTTTACCCACAGCTTCTTCAGCCTTTGTACTTCTTTGAGGCTCACACCAAAGAAATACTTCTTTGGATGATTGTTTTCAAGCAAAGAACACTTCATCAGATTTCTCAGTCTAGGCTACCTCCTTTCAAATGAATTTTCATTTTTACAATATGGAATCCAGTTCAAGATACAGTACCTCTTCCATATGAAACTTTAAGAACAAGTCCATCACTACCAATGCTTTCTCAGCTTTGTCTTATATACTCTAATCAGAATGGCTCATTAAGCTCTGCTCACAGTGTTCTAGGGATTTTATAACCAGCAAACCCCCAAACTCTTCCACATACATCCTACAAACAAATTCTAAAGGCCAAAGAACCACTTGGACTGTTTTAATCACAGCAACAATCACACAACGTGTGTGTGTGCAATGTTCATGCCTATGTATGGAGAGAGAGAGAGATTCCTTGTTTTTATTACTGCGATTAAACACCCAACAAAAATAACTTAAGAAAGGAAGGTTTTCTTGAAGAAAACTGCTTCCTGAGCATTATACCAGTAGCACAGACACTGAGATCAACAATTAATGAATGGGACCTCCCAAAACTGAGAAGCTTCTGTAAAGCAAAGGACACAGTGACAAGACCAAACAGTAGCCCACAGATTGGGAAAACCCCATATCTGAGAGAGGGATGATCTCCAAAATATACAAAGAACTCAAGAAACTAGCCACCAAAACACCAAATAACCCTATTAAAAAGCTGGGCACAGAACTAAATAGAAAATTTTCAATAGAGAAATCTAAAATGGCTGAAAGACACAAGAAAGTACTCAACATCCTTAGCCATCAGGGAAATGGTAATCAAAACAACTCTGAGATACCATCCTATACCTGTCAAAATGGCTAAAATCAAAAACATTAGAGACAGTTTGTGGTGGAGAGAAAGTGGAGAAAGGGGCACATTCCTCCACTGCTGGTGGGAATGCAAACTTGTACAACCATTTCGGAAATCAGTATGGAGGTTCCTCATGCAAAGGGACATCAGTCTACCTCAAGATCCAGTAATTCTACTCTTAGGCATATACCCAAAATATGCCCATTAATACAACAAGAATACATTCAACTATGTTCATAGCACCATTATTTGTAATAGCCAGAAATTGGAAGCAACCAAAATGCCCCTCAACTGAAGAATTAATAAAGAAAATGTGGTACACAATGGAAGACTACTCATTAGAAAAACACAATGGAATCTTAAAATTTGCAGGCAAATGAATGGAATTAGAAGAAACCATCCTGAGTAAGATAACCCATTCACAAAAAGACAAACATGGTATGTACTCACTCATATATGGATTTTAGACATAGAGCAAAGAATTACCTGCCTACAGTCCACACTGCCAGAAAAGCTAGGAAACAAGGAGGACCACAAGAAAAACACATATGTTTCCCTGGAGAAGGGGAAAGGGACAAGACCTCCCAAGCAAATTGGAAGCATGGGGGGGGGGAGTTAGCAGAAAGAGGAGGGGAGAAGAGGACATGAGGGAACAGGAAAATTTAATCAGGGAAAGAATAGAGAAGAGCAAGAAAAGAGAAACCAGAAGAGAAGGAGCCATTATAGGTTTAAAGTGAAATCTGCCACTAGGAAAATGTCCAGGGATCTACAAGGATGACCCCAATTAGAAATCTAAGCAATAATGGAGAGGCTACCTTAAATGACCTTCCCCAATAATGAGATTGATGACTGACTACCTTATATGCTATCCAGTAGCTGATGGAAGCTGAAACAGACACCCACAGCTAAACACTGAGCCGAACTCCTGGAATCCAGTTGCAGAGAGGGAGGAGAGAAGAGCAAAGGGGTCAAGGCCGGAGAAACCCACAGAAACTGCTGACCCGAACAAGGGGGTGCTCATGGACCCCATTCTGATAGCTAGGAAACCACATAGGACCGACCAGGACCCCCTGAATGTGGGTGTTAGTTAGGAGGACTGGGAAGTCTATGGGGCCTCTGGTAATGGATCAACATTTATCCCTAGTATAGAATGGACTTTGGGAGCCCATTCCCCATGGAGGGATACTCTCTCAGCCTAGACACATGGTGTAGGGCCTAGGCCCTGCTCCAAATGATATGACAAACTTTGAAGACTCCCCATGGAAGGCCTCACCCTCTCTGGGGAGCAGAAAGGGGATGGGATGGCGGTTGGTGGGGGGAACAGGGGAGGACAGTAGGGTTAAGGAACTGGGACTGACATGTTAAACAAACTTGTTTCAAATTTAAATTAAAAAAACAATTACAAAAAGAAAGAAAGATTTTTCTTTGGCTTATATCTCCATAACATAGCAGGAGGCAGATGATCACATTGTCAACAGACAAATGCTATGCTCAGCTTGCTTTCTCCTTCTAATTCAGTCCAAAAATCCTGGAATTCAACCACCCACATTTCCACATTTCAGGTGGGCCTTCCAAATTCTGTTAATCTCATCTAGATAATTACTCACAGAAATGCCCAGAGGCTTGACTCCCTTAGAGATTCTAGATCTTGTCAAATTGACAGTATTAACAATCACAGTGTTCAAATGCTGTATTCCTAAGAGATCAGACCCTGCTGAGTTCCCTAGCATCTCAGAGCTGGTCTTATGGCCCTAATACAAAACAGCAACAAAAGCAAACTAAATGAGGAATATGATTATCATTTTTCAGCTCAAAGGACATTCTAGCCCAGCTGAATGACAATTTTCTCTCTGTATTTGGTCATATAAACACCAAGCACAGCAAAGCTTCCATTTTCTATCATACAGTGTTGTGCAGCTTAAACTATCTCACTAACTCTCAAACACACCATGCTACTACAGTGTGTTTCTACACTAGGAATGGCAACTGTGGTAATGTGAGTGAGACCTTCCCCATAGTCATGAGCATATGAACACTTGGTCTTTAGTTAGTGGTACCATTTTTATAGGCTTGGGAAATATGGCCTTGCTGGTGGAAGTGTGTTACTGGGCAGAGTTTTAAGAGTGTAAAGACTTGTACAATTTCCAGTTCACACTTTCTGCTTTGTTTTTGTAGTTTAAGATGTGCATTCTTGACTTCCTGCTTGATCACCATGCATGTTGCCTGCTGCTTCTGGTCTGCCATCATGGACTCTAACCCCTGGGAACCATATATCCAAAGAAACTATTCATTCCTTCAACAAGTTGCCTGGGCCATGGTGTTTTATCACAGCAATAGGAAAAATAATGTACACAATAGTTGAATATTAAGTTTATATCTCTATATCTCTTTTCTATGATATTTATGCTGCCCCATTCAATCCACACTGAACTTATCTCTATTTCACCATACTTATCTCTACAATTATGAGATCTTATCAAAACATGATTTTTAAAAGCCACCCTACTCTACTAGACTGTGTATTTACTAATAACAAGGAACATAAACAATGGAGAAGAAAAATAAAGCATATCATTTGCAGGCATTATAGTTTGACTGTTAAAGTCCACAATATGCTCATGTGCTTAGACCTTGGTCCTCAGCCAACCACTGCTTGAAAGGCTGTGGAACCTTACAAGAGGTGGGCCTTAAGGTTAACAGCCAGGCTCCAGTTCCTGTTCAAAATCCGATTATGACTTCTGACTACAGATGCAATGTGACATCTAGACTTTGGCTTGGACACATGTCCCCCTCCCCAACCTGAATGGATTGTATACTCTAGGACTGTAAGTTAGAACAAGCCCTTTCATCTTTACATTATTCTGTTGGGAGTTTGGCCACAGCAACAAGAAAAACAGCTCATACAGCAGGGAGGGAGATGTGATTTGAGGTTATAATGTAAATAGATATAAGCCAGACTCAGAAAAACAAATAACATGTGATGGGAGATGTCATTCTGTAACTATTTCTCATATTGGTTAATGAATAAAACATTGTTGGCAAGCAAATAGGAAAGCAAGATAGGTGGGACTAAGGAAACAAGAATGATACTGGGAGATGTAGTAGAGAGAAGAGTCAAGATGAAGAGACTTGAGAGGAAGGGGTCCGGGCCCTCTCTCCGGTAAGATAATACAACATGGAAATACTTAGATTGATAGAAATGGTTTAATATTTAAGACAGAGATAGCCAATAAGAAATTCTAGTAACAGGCCAACAGCTTTACATCTAATACAGTGTCTCTGTGTGTTATTTGGGGCTGATGTGGCTGAGGGACCAGGATGGTGGGGAATACTGCTTGTAATAAGCATGTTCTTTTTCAAATGTAGACTCTAGATTTAATAAATATGATATATGATATAATATTCACATATATGGCATCAAAGCAAAAGAGATAATGCTGAGTAGGAAAGGAAGAAGGAAGGAAATGGGGTTGAGTATGAGGGCAGTGAATAGCACATATGTGCAAAAGCATAATGGCACCTATTGCTTTGAATAAATACATCCTGATGTTAAGAAATATCAGGGATCAAAAAAAAAGAAAGAAAGAAAAAAGAAATATCTGATATTTGTTGCTTCCATAGGAACATAGATCTCAGCAGCTAATACAGTTAATAAAGACACAAGAAGCATTTTCATTGATACCTCACAATGAGCTTGTGAGTTTATCAGTACTCTCATTGTAGTGATGAAGGAAGTGGATTAGAGTCAGTAAATGGCTTATTTGTCAAGGTCATAGTGAGCAGGACATCCATCAGGAACTCTTAATGCCAGCCAGGGTTAGTCAGTGTTTTCCTGTTTCCTGCTGCAAAGCTGCACCCTCTAACTGCAGAAGGAAAGACTCAATTTTACCCTGGAATAGGGAACACAGGAGCAAACATCAGGTCAGTGGAAAGGATATGGATTAAAAGGGAAGGCCTGGATGGCTGTCAGCTACACCGTGAGATGAGTTAATGAATAAATGAATGAACATCTGCTAGGCTTTAAGGCAGAGACAGCAATTATCACACAACCATATGACCTGGTGTTGACTTCAGGAGTGGGGCCTCGTGTCTCAACAAGCTCTCAGAATGATATGAGAGAAACTGTATATGATATCAGTAAGTTCACATTAAAAAGAGAACTTTGCCCCAGAAACCAGATACTTTATCATTCAGCTTATGATTGAAATCTTTGTTTTGAGTCTCCTTGAACTGCTCAAAAGACAGACAGGCAGCCTCAGTTTCCAGGACTCACAATGCTTTCTCCCAAGCATTTCTGCCAGGATTCTGGAGTATTCAAATATCCAGAGTAGAGGTGGGGGTGTGGGGGACACTCAGCCAACACATGGATCTGTTCTGGAGTGCTGGTTCCTCTCTTTCACTGATTGTATGGTACTGGGCAAGTTTATTAACCCATCTCTGTCCCAGAGGCCACATCTGTGAAATCCAGTTGATGCTATGGGAGAGCTACTGTGAGAATTTCACGGCGTGAATTGGAGGTTTGGTAACTTTATGGGTGTGACTTCATTTGGAGTCATAATATCTGAGAAAGTCCCCAGATTTCCCAGAATCTGAAAGAATTTTACAATTGTGTTTCTGCTTTGATGATACTGGAACACACCCTTGTCATCTAGGTGAATATGAGACTCTAGCAATGTATGTATTTGTATTCACAATTAGGTGGATGCTGATGTCACCTCACATCAAGTGTAGATATTTCTAGCAATTCAATGTGGAAAAAGCAGTGGACAAATGATGGTCTGGCCTACAACAGTGCTGAACACCTTTCTACAACTGTTGCACTTCTGCTAAGTGTCCCAGGCACATCCCATAAAATATGAAATAAAAACTACTTTGCTGGATGATACTAAAAAAAAAAAATCAATGTGGCAAGTCTATACTCCAAATTGACCAACCCTTAGCAATTTAAAATGACTTTACAATTGAAGTAGCTAAACAATTACAATGGAAACAACCACGATTTAAATAATCCACTTACAAATAGCCATGAAGGAAACCTAATTATGCCCAACATATCCACTTTTACTACACACTCGGTACTGACAGTTAAAGTTCAACAAAAATCTACTCCCCAAACTGTCATTAATTTCAATTATATTAGTTATGGTTTTGTTTTTTATTTAATCTGTAAATTGGGGGCATCATAGCTGTATAAAATATATGCTTAGCTTTGTAATTAGGCATGTTAAGGAATTTTATAATAACTGTTTTACATTCTGGGATATTCGAGAATATGCTTCCATTGGGAGAGCTGTAGTTGCCAACGAAGTCTCAAATCAGATACTGGATGGGAGTCTGAAATCTTCTGATGTGGAAGCTCATGGCCAGGGACAGACAATAGGGTTGGGGACCAGGGTGACCTCATTATGTGATGTTTCATTATGATCTCTGTTCAATATCTCTCCCTCCTTCATTCACTCCCTTTACCTATCTCTGTTTCTGCCTTTCACTCTCCCTTTTCTCTCTCCCTCCCTCTCTCTTCCTAGAGGAAGAAAGAAATATTCTGAAAGAGCAACAATTAAATGCTGTATGCATATGCAAATTCAAACCACAAAAAGAAGAGTCTCACATTGCAACCTAGAAGTATCTAGGGTAAGAACAGGCAGTTACCACTGAGTCACATAGGCATCTTGTCTTTTAAACAGAATCCATTCAGCTGCTATTGACAGTTTTGAACTACAAACTATATGCCTTTGAGTAGATGAGCCAATAGCTTGTCCCAGGAACACAGATGAAAAGTGTTTCCAAGTGACTGACAGCAGCTTCTGTCTTCTCCAAGCCTGAACAAAAACAAAGACATTTTGAAGTTCAAGGGAAGTGTGATACTTAGTCCTAAATAATCAGCCTCTTCCCCCTTCTCCCCCCATATCAATGAGCAACATCTCCTTTCATAGGCTGGCTCTAATCCCAGCACTCTCAGCCTGAACTGGAGTATCTCAAGTTTGATACTGATTTGAGTCACATTTTAAGTTCAAAGTAAACCTGCACTACATATATAGAGATAATGTCTCTAAAAAAAGAATGAAAAAAATTTAAAAACAATTAAATAAAGTTGGTGAGATGGCTCAGCAGGTAAAGATGCTTGCCACCAAATTTGGCAACTTTAGTTCAATTCCCAGGACTCACATGGTAGAAGAACAGAATTGATTCCTGGTTGCCCTAGGACCTCCACATGCTAGTTAGGATGAACACACACACACACACACACACACACACACACACACCAACAAACAAATAAATGTAAAAAAGCTAATATATAAATGGCTCCTTTGTTAACTGAGTGTGATTCCAGATTAAGTAGAAATGACTAAATTGGGGCCCAGGGAAGTGGCTCAGTGAATTAGAGCACTAAATGCTCTTCCAGAGGACCCTGGCCCAATTTGTAGCACCAATATGGCTATCTATAACCATCTGTAATTTCAATCTCAGGGATCCAATCCCTTTGTCTGGCCTCCATGGACTTCAGGCAAACATGTGGTAAACAGACATACATGCAGATAAAATAAAATATACATAAAATGAAATAAATTTTAAGTTTTCTAATTAAAAAAAAAAGAAATGATACGACAAGCATTGTTGTGGACATCATTAATTCTAGCACTCAGGAGGCAGAGGCAGGCAGATCCCTGATTTCAAGACTAACATAGTCTACAGGACTACAGGGCAACCAAGGCTATGCAAATAAATACTGTTTTGCAAAACAAACCCATTAATAATAATAATATAAATAAAAGAAGGAAGAAAGAAGGAGTTCAGAAGTTTCCCCATTTGTATAATGTGTGTGCTAAATTAAAACTTGGTAGGTTGTCATAAAAAATAGGTTTTTGCAAATTGTACACTAAATGTAGATTTAGATACAGAAGGTAAGCAAGGGAAGCTAAAGGAATGTCATGTTTGAAAGGAACATTGCTATGGCTGACTCCAGAGGGTCCTGTAGGTGGTGCAATGTCACAATACTTTAGTTATGACATGAGTGGAGCTTCTGATAGAAGTAAAGAATGTGCTATGGACCACGAGGAGACATCCAAATCCAAACAATAAACACCCAGGTTACACGGATGCCAGGTGGAAGAGGTTGGCCTATTAACCATGACGGTAACTCACCACAGCAATGAATGTCAAACGTTGGACTGGATTTCAGACTTGTGGTATCGAATAATGCATTCAGCTGGAGATATGAAGACACAAACCAAGGACAATTGATGCTTTATTTCGGGGATATTTCCTGGGTCCTAAGAATGCTCTTAACATGATACACCCATTGCTCCCTTCCTATTAAAAAAGAAGAAGCAGCTGCGGGTAGACATCAATGCGTCTGTCTCATTTTCCATAAGAAATCTGAAGTCTAAAGTACCTCACTGTACAATCAGTAAGCCAGGATTCTAACTCAAGTAGTCTCATCCTAAATCTTCCACCACACTGCACTGCTATGTGTATAGAGGGGGAAATGTCTGTATTCCAATAAGAGAAGGTACTAGAAGAAGAAACCATGACCATCAGGATCTGGCTGAGTGGGGCACCAACCTGTTTCATCATTCCAGATGTTCACTAACACTTCACATCCTGGGATGCCTCACTGTGCCTCAGAGATTTACCTCATTGTATGTTTATTTACTGGATTCTCATAGTCTGATCTCTTCACACATATCCTGCCTATACACCCTCTCTGTGGAACATTGTGCGATCTTTCTTACCTCTCAATGCCTACCACTGAGTTAGACTCTAGAAGATCATTCCACAATATTTCTGACTTTGATTCCCATTGGAATCACCTTACAGTTCTGCTAAACAGATTTCTGGGCTCTGTACATGGGACACAAGAATTTTCTTATGATGCTAATGGCACAGATCCAAGGACCAAAGCTTGAGAACAGGGAGTCTGGAGCTTCACCACTCCATCACACTGCAGCAGAAGTGCAGGCTATCACCACTACTGAGACCTTTAATCACAATTGGCATTTTAACAAGATGCCTGGTTACCTTTGGGACTTATTTCAGTTATAGATATGCTGCTAAAGATTCTATAATGATTTTTTAAAGCAATGATGCTGACCTTGATGCTTGTCCTCTTCCTCTAAGACACTATTTAAGCAGTTTGCTTATGTGACCCAGGCACGATTTTAGATTTTTCTAGGCAATTCTAATATTCAGACCAGGCTGTGAGCCACTGATTTTAAGATGATCCATTGACTTTTTTGCAATACACCAATCTATATATGATCTTCCAGAAGGAAAAAAGTCCACAATGTTTATTAAATTGACAAAGAGGAGAAAGGGTGGAAATAGCACTATGTGTGAGATGTCATTTTGAATAAGATATGCTTCCATAAAAACCTAAAGAATAAAGTGAGATCAAGAAAATCATTTTTAATCCCAGCAACATGACTGCCATGCAGCTTTGCTGACCCAGCAGAGAAATCAGGCAGAAAACACTTCCAAATGATTGCTTGTTCTCAGTCTGGAGTGCTTCACTTTGCCTCCTTTCCCACTAGAGCACTCTGCCCCTTGCATTGTTTTGAATTTTATTAGCTGCATTGTTTTAGACAGTTAGTCCAACATTCCGCACATCAAGTTTCTTAATCGAAAAATCACAAAGACTCTCATAAATACAGTATGTGAGGATCAAACTGGATCCCTCATGAAGTCCTAGTTCAAGCAAGGCAATCTGGCAAGAACACAGTGGGCAGTCTACTTGGGAGAACTCCTCAGTTAGGCATCATCATGGTTAGGTAGCTAGCCATCTGCGATTCCCTTCTCCCTCACTGCTAATAGCAGTTTTGTGAGGAAAATGTGCTCAACCTTCTATAGGCAGCCACAGATACTCTTCAGCCAGCAAGGTTGAATCAAGGTTGCATCCAGACCAAAGAGGCTGGAACTTGAAAGTTAAGCATGGAAGTTGTTTCTCAGAGAGGTTTCCTAAAGTTTTAGCAGGCTATAGAGTCACCAGCAGGCAGCCCTTACATCTTACTGTGATCAGAAAGCCCAGGCTGGGAACCCAGGAAGAAAGGGTAAGTGTGGCATTTTAAGGATTATTTCCTCACCAGGAGAGTTGGTGGGCTGGAAAGGCAAAAACTTCCAAATCCTCCTGAGAGCTCATTGGACCTAGGAAACAGAGAAAGACAATATGAAAAGGGTCCTCCTTGTTTGAAAAGATATCTCTTCTAATATAAGTTCTGTGATGTTTTGAAAATGCTCAGAGGTGTTTTAAAACTACAAGATAATATCCTTTGTATACTGATGAGATACTTCAGGGAAAATAATTAGCTGTCTGCAACTAGTTAATTAAGAGACACTGTAATCCCTTGGCCTCAAGCATTAAGTAAGTCTAGCTGATAAGATGAAAATTGGCAAATAATAGGATATACAAGACACAAGGGGGACGATGTGTCACTCACTTAGGAATCTGTTTTGCAATGAGCAGATGAGCTTGGCAGAAAATATTATGGGTGGATCCTTCTTGTGGCCCAGTTACAGTCAGAAAACTAGGATTTCAAACAGTTAGAAAACAGCAAATTTCATTGTTTTCTCTTTGTGCATCATTCCAGAAATCAAGATACTCACTGATGTCAAGGAGCAAGTTAATGCTGACATACTACGTAGATGTGCATCCGGCAGTCCTGTTGTAGACGTTTAAGATGTTATTTCCTTTGACCAAACATAGCCATTGCCCTTGTGCTAGCATGCAGCCTGCTTGAGAAGATGTTGGAATCCAGTTACATGCTCCCTTTGGAAACTAGCAGACTGCACTACCTACATAGGACACTCATCTTTCATTCATATCCTTCCCCCCTCTCAGGTCAAAGGGAGATTAGACTTCAGAGAATCAGTGCTTTGCACTAAAGGTGTGGTTCAGGAGTAGAGGATTGTCTGACATGGGTGAAGCCCTGCATTTAAACCTATATTGCAGAGAGAGGAAGAGGAAGAGAGACAGGCAGGCAGGCAGGCAGACAGACAGACTCTGACCTTTCACCTTTTAAATGGAGGAACACAAGGTTCTGTCTGCTCACCACAATACAATGGTGATTTAAATGTTGGCAAATATCTTCTCACGCTTAGACATTTTCCATCAAGAGACTCCTATTTTGTCCAAGATTCTGAGAGGGCTTACTCAAGCCTTCTACAAGACTGTGATGTGTAAGTATGAGGAATGCATGTTCTCTCATTCCACCTTGCAACTTTTTGTGTAGTGTAAGGATAATAGAATAATATCAACAAGTGAAGAGGGCCTTAGTCAGAGAACAAAATTGGGAGATTAGATTGCCCTTTAATGCCCGTTAATCTAAGCACTGGATCGTCTAAGCAGTTTTCTTCTCTAACCTAGCTGCTTCTCTGTGTTGTAGTCATTAGCAGGGTTAAGCTCACTTGGGGCACACTTCAGAAACACAGTACAGGGCTTACCAAATTGCAATTCTCAGCAGTGGGGCTAGAAATATATTTTTCCTAGTAAGGCCCCCAGGTGAGTTGTATGTGTTCAAAAGTTTTGGAAAGACTAATCTGTCCAGATATGTTTTTATTCATGTAGCTTATCTGTTTATGATATCTTTCACATTTGCCAAAAAAAAAAAAAAGAGAGAGAGAGAGAATAAGTTTCCGTGGTGGTTTGAATGAAAATGACCCCCATAGACCCATGGAGAATGACCCTGTTACAAGGTGTGGCTTTGTTGGAGGAAGTGTATCACTGGGGCTGGGCTTTGAGATCTCAGATGCTCAAGCCAGGGCCATTATCTCATTCTTTTCCCACTGCCTTCAGATCTGGATGTTAAACTCTCAAGAACTATGTTTGCATGCATGCTGATATGCTTCCCTCCTTGATGATAATAGACTAAATCTCTGATCTATAAACCAGCCCCAATTAAATGGTTTCCGTTATGAGAGTTGTTATGGTTATTGTGTCTCTTCACATCAATAAAATCCTAATTAAGACAGTGCCTAATGTCATTTATGCAAACATTTATTACACTAAACCCAGCATAACATAGCTCTACTTGGCTATACAACAAAAAGCTTGTCTCACTTCCACTACCAGAGATAATCTGTCAGAACCTTACACTAAGCTTTATGGGGTAGCAAGCATGCAGTGTATCTTCAGTGCATACCTTGTTAACCTACAGGAGGCCCTTGGTTCTTGAGACAATGGTGACAGGAGCTCTTTACTGGAAAGAAGAGTGAAGGGGTGGCTAAAGTAGAACCAGATGAGTATGCCAATCAAATGATGTGGTCTTTCATGGGGAAGGTCATGTCTTCCTTTCCCAGCTTTCCTCACTTGCCTATAGGTATTTGTGTAGGGTTAAGGTCACATGGATTCTTCTCTGTTCAGTTTGGCATGTTTGTTGGTGCCATCCTTCTTCAGCGCATTTTTGGGCAGTCGTGTTAGTGAGATTTTATGAATGTAGCGTCTGATATTCCTAGCAAACACAATCTCACAGCAAACTTCATGGTCCTCTGGCTCTTAGGATATTTATATCCCCTTATCTTCAATGTTCCTTGAGCCTTAGGTTCAGGAGTACAAAAACACAATGTTATTATTTTACAATTCTGTCTATTAAAATTCTGACCCTGATCTTACTAATTTAAAACCGAGGCACTGGCAAGACTACATTCCATTTGTGAATCCTAGTCTAGGCATTCCTGGAATTTTCCATGTTCCAGAGGTAGCCAACACTTATTTAATCCCTAACTCCCACAGACTGACTTCAAATCCACAAACCCAAGGCAGGGCATCACTGTGACATCCTCTTGTGACTATTCCTATGGTAGAAACCTCATAACTACATTTGGGCAATTTTGATAAGGAAGCATAATTTCCCACTGTACAGCCAGTTAGGTCAAAGTCAATTCCATTGCAATATTAACTTCTTTTTGGACTGTAAGGTAATATATTCACAGGTGTGTTGGGTGGGTAGGAAAATTATTCTGTCTACTATACAGGAGATCTAGGACCCCTAGTCAGGTATATCAACAGATGTCATAAATATCACATGTCAGTTAGACTAGAAACAGGAAAGTATATGCAGGGAACAGAAAAGCATGAAGATTAGAAAAAAATAAGTTTCAGACCACAGAAAATTGAGATAACATGACTTATCCCAAGTAGAAAGTGATACAGTAAAGGGTAAAGCTTCCTTTATGGGGTAGTCCTTACATTGTGACACTGGCCATGAGCTTAAAAGGATATAGAAGTCCAGGTAAATTGTCACTATGTGATTCCATGCTACCTTTCAACCTCATTGATTCTCCTTTTTAGGCACCTGGTCCTCTATCCTGTCTTCTATCTGTCATCATTTAAAAACACTATTATTTTTTCTTAAAAGATGGGTAAACAGAGATAATTTATATACAATTGGAAAAGGGCTGTGTTGTGGAATATTTGTATACTTTATGAAAATTTATTTCTGTGATTGGTATAATAAAAAGCTGAATAGCCAATAGCCAGGCATGAGGTATAGGCAGAACTTCCAGAAGCAGAGAGAACTTTAGGAAAAAGGAGACAGATTACCAGCCAGAGGCAGAGGAAGCAGCATGGGCAGTAATAGTGGAGAGATAAGGTAACAAGCCATGAGGAAGAATGTAGATTTTAAAAATATGGATTCATTTAAGTTATGAGAACTAGTTAGAACAAGCCTAAGCTAAGGCCGAGCCTTTGCAATTAATAATGAAACCAGAAACATTAAAATACATATAGATGGGATGAGAAAAGTGTCAGAAATTTGCCTCTGGGGAATAATAGGAAGTCTGGAATCCACAGTCAAACCAGTCACTGAAAAATTAAAACTAATGTTACTAGGGGAATTGGCTGGCTCTTGGTGGTACAGACAAGCAGCTCTGCCTTGAGCAGTTCTGTTTCTCCTCATTGGAGCAAATTTCAGCATGTGTGTATTTCTGTGCAGAAATCACTCATGACTTCAAGTTGCCATTCTCTGCCTCTCAGTCAAAAATAGCTTTCTAACAATTACTGTTACTAACTTTTATTTTGAGGATATTTGTTAAAAATTTTTCATCACCCCCGCCTGAACTCCCTGGATTGGCCCCTGATCCTGCTGCTCCTGTCTCCGGTCCCCTTTGAGAGCACCCTTGGAGCTCTGATACACCCCCACCCATCCCAACCTCCAGCCTACCCCCCCACCCTGTGCCCTACCCCACCTACGGTCCTGCCGCTCTGGTTGAGCACTGGGACAGAGGGTGGAGCCAACAGTCCACCCTACTTCGGAGACCTCTCGGAGCAACTCCGAACAAAGGAGACCTGACTATCCACGTGGGACCACCTGTAATTTCCACCGGCTTGGTCCCTGACCCCGCCTCCAGTCCTCTGCTGGAGTCCCAGGCCCCTCCCAGAGATCCGCCTATCTCTGCGGGTCCACTTGGAGTTCCTGCAGGCAAGATCCTTGACCCCCAAATCCGGGCCCTGCCAAAGAACGAGGTCTCAGCTGGAGAGCGCCAGTTTCCAGTGAGATCCCACTACCCTGCAAAACCTTCTCAAGTTCCAGTCCAGCCCTCGTCCTCTTCTCCCGGCTATTGGCCAGAGAGAAGCCTCCTAGAGAGCTTGGACCACACAGAGATACAGACATTGAATCTTTGATCCACATAAGCCCATCTGGGAAGGACCATAGAGAGAGGGAAGAGACACCACCAACACCTACAGGAAGAAACTATGGGAAGAAGGCAATACAAGAGAACACCTAACAACAGAAAGACAAACATGACACCACCAGAATCTAGGGAATCTACACCAACTAGAATGGAACACAACAACAAAGCAGAGGAAGCAGAAGGGTATGACTTAAAAATCACCATCATAAAAATGATAGAGGCCCTCAAAGAAGATATGAGAAAATCCCTTAAAGAAATAGAGGAAAAAACAAACAAAAAAGTGGAAGAAATGAACAAATTCCTTAAGGAAAGTACAGAAAGCCAAGAAAAAACAATTAACCAGGTGAAGGAAATGGTTCAAGATTTGAAAACCGAAATTGAGAAAATAAAGGCAACACAAATGGAAGGAAAGCTGGAAATTGAAAAGCTGGGCAAAAAATCGGAAACCACGGACACAAGCATAACCAATAGAATTCAAGAGATGGAAGAGAGAATCTCAGGCGCAGAAGATAAACTAGAAGAAATAGATTCATCGACCAAAGAAAACCATAAATCCAACAAATCCTTAACATACAATATCCAGGAAATGTGGGACACCATGAAAAGGCCAAACCTAAGAATAATAGGCATAGAGGAAGGTGAGGAAGCCCAGCTCAAAGGTGCTGAAAACATATTCAACAAAATCATCGAGGAAAACTTTCCAAATCTGAAGAAGGACATGCCCATGAAAGTACAAGAAGCATACCGAACCCCAAATAGGCTGGACCAAAGAAAAAAGACCCCTCGACATATAATAATCAAAACACCTAGCATACAGAATAAAGAAAAAAATATTAAGAGCAGCGAAGGAAAAAGGAGAGGTAACATATAAAGGCAGACCTATCAAAATTACACCTGACTTCTCCATGGAAACCCTCAAGGCCAGAAGGTCCTGGATAGATGTTCTAAAAGTATTAAGAGAACACGGATGCCAGCCTAGGCTACTATATCCAGCAAAACTCTCAGTCAATATAGATGGAGAGAACAAGATATTCAATGACAAAACCAGATTTTCCCAATATGTATCTACAAATCCAGCCCTACAGAAAGTATTGGAAGGAAAATTCCAACCCAAGGAAGGTAACTACGCCCACAAAAATGTAGGCAACAGATAATCCAACTACACCAGAAACCTAGGGTGAAGCAGAACAAATATATTCACAATACCACTGCCAACAACAAACCTAAATCAAACAACCATCAACAATCAATGGTCCTTACTCACCCTCAACATTAATGGTCTTAACTCACCTATAAAAAGACACAGATTAACAGAATGGATACGAAGACAGAATCCATCCTTCTGCTGCATACAAGAAACACATCTTAGCTCCAAAGATAGACATTACCTCAGGGTAAAGGGTTGGGAAAAGATTTTCCAATCAAATGGAAATAAGAAGCAAGCAGGCGTAGCTATCCTAATATCTAACAAGCTAGACTTCAAACCAAAACTAGTCAAAAGAGATGAAGATGGTCATTTCATATTCATCTCAGGAGAAATCCATCAACACAAAGTCTCAATTCTGAACATCTATGCCCCTAATACAAAGCCACCCACATTCGTAAAAGAAACACTACTAAAACTCAAAGCTCATATAAAACCTCACACACTTATAGTGGGAGACTTCAATACACCACTCTCAACACTAGACAGGACCACAAATCAGAAACTCAACAAAGAAACAAAAGAATTAACAGAAGTTATGTCTCAACTGGGGCTAACAGACATCTATAGAACATTCCATCCAAAGACAAAAGAATATACCTTCTTCTCTGCTCCACATGGAACCTTCTCTAAAATCGACCACATACTAGGAGACATAACAAACCTCAACAGATACAAGAGAATAGAAATAGTCCCCTGTATCTTATCGGACCACCATGCTTTAAAATTGGAATTCAACAACAATACAAATAGCAGAAAACCTGCAAACTCATGGAAACTGAACAATGTGCAATTGCACCACTCCTGGGTCAAAGAAGAAATAAAGAAAGAAATTAAAGACTTTCTAATATTCAACGAGAATGAGGATACAACATACCCGAACTTATGGGACACCTTGAAAGCAGTGCTACGAGGGAAGTTCATTGCACTAAGTGCCCATATGAAGAAAACAGAGGATAGTCACATAAATGAATTAACAGCGCAACTGAAAACCTTAGAACAGAGAGAAGCGAATTCACCCCGCAGGAGCAGACGCCAGGAAATAATCAACTTGAGGGCTGAAATCAACAAAATAGAAACCAGGAAAACAATACAAAAAATCAATGCAACAAAGAGTTGGTTTTTTGAGAAAATCAACAAGATTGATAAACCTTTATCCAAATTAACGAAAAAGCAGAGACAGAACATGCAAATTAACAAAATCAGAAATGAAATGGGGAACATAACAACAGACACAGAGGAAATCCAGACAGTTTTCAGGTCATACTTCGAAAATCTGTATTCCACAAAAATTGAAAATTCAAAGGAAATGGACAAGTTTCTGGATAACTATCACTTACCAAAATTAAATCAAGAACAGACAAACAACTTAAATAGACCTATAACCCGAAATGAAATAGAAGCAGTCATCGAAAGCCTTCCAACGAAAAAAAGTCCAGGGCCAGATGGATTCAGTGCAGAATTCTACCAGACATTCAAGGAAGAACTAATACCACTACTCCTCAAACTGTTCCACAAGATAGAAACAGAAGGTTTATTGCCAATCTCTTTTTATGAGGCCACAATAACTTTGGTACCCAAACCTCACAAAGACACAACTAAGAAAGAAAACTACAGACCAATATCCCTGATGAACATCGATGCAAAAATACTCAATAAAATAATGGCAAACCGAATTCAAAAATACATCAGAGAAATCATCCACCATGATCAAGTAGGCTTCATACCTGGATTGCAGGGATGGTTTAACATACGAAAATCTATCAACGTGATCCACCATATAAACAAACTGAAAAAGAAAAACCATATGATTATCTCCCTAGATGCAGAAAAAGCCTTCGATAAAATTCAACACCCTTTCATGATAAAGGTATTAGAGAGGTCAGGGATAACAGGAACATACCTAAACATAATAAGAGCAATATACAGCAAACCAACTGCCAACATCAAACTGAATGGAGAGAAACTTAAGCCAATTCCTCTAAAATCAGGAACAAGACAAGGCTGTCCTCTCTCTCCATATCTCTTCAATATCGTACTAGAAGTTCTAGCTAATGCTATAAGACAACAAAAGGAGATCAAGGGCATCCAAATTGGAAAGGAAGAAGTCAAACTGTCTCTATTTGCAGATGATATGATAGTTTACATAAGCGACCCAATAAACTCTACCAGGGAACTCCTACAGCTGATAAACACCTTCAGCAAACTAGCAGGATACAAGATAAACTCAAAAAAATCAGTAGCCCTATTTTTTTCAGACGACAAAGAGGCAGAGAAAGAAATCAGAGAAACATCACCCTTTACAATAGCCACAAGCAACATAAAGTATCTTGGTGTAACGCTTACCAAACAAGTAAAAGATCTATATAATAAGAACTTTGTGACTCTAAAGAAAGAAATTAAAGAAGATACCAGAAAATGGAAAGACCTCCCATGCTCTTGGATAGGTAGGATAAACATAGTAAAAATGGCAATCTTACCAAAAGCAATCTACAGATTCATTAAAATCCCACCACAATTCTTCACCGACCTTGAAAGGATAATAATTAACTTTATATGGAAAAACAAAAGACCCAGGATAGCCAAAACAACCCTATACAATAAAAAAACTTCAGGAAGCATCACTATTCCTGACTTTAAGCTCTACTACAGAGCTATAGTTCTGAAAACAGCCTGGTATTGGCATAAAAATAGACAGGTAGACCAATGGAATCGAATTGAAAATCCTGATATTAATCCATGCACCTATGAACACCTGATTTTCGACAAAACAGCTAAAATGATACAATGGGGCAAAGACAGCATCTTCAACAAATGGTGCTGGCACAATTGGATGAGGGTGTGTAGAAGACTGCAGATAGACCCATGTCTGTCGCCATGCACAAAACTCAAGTCCAAATGGATCAAAGACCTCAACATCAATCCAGCCACATTGAACCTCTTAGAAGAGAAAGTAGGAGGTACCCTTGAACAAATTGGTATAGGAGACCGCTTCTTGAACATAACTCCAGGGGCACAGACACTGAAAGAAACAATTAATAAATGGGACCTCTTCAAACTTAGAAGCTTCTGTAAGGCAAAGGACACAGTTGACAAGACCAAACGGCAGCCCACTGACTGGGAAAAGATTTTCACTAATCCTATATCCGACAAAGGGCTGATCTCCAAAATATACAAAGAACTCAAGAAACTAGTCAACAAAACACCAAATAACCCTATTAAAAAATGGGGTACAGAACTGAAGAAAGAATTCTCAATGGAGGAAATCAAAAAGGCTGAAAGACACTTAAGAAAATGCTCCACATCCTTAGCTATCAGGGAAATGCAAATCAAAACAACTTTGAGATACCATCTTACCCCTGCCAGAATGGCTAAAATTAGAAACACCAGTGATGACTTATGTTGGAGAGGGTGTGGAGAAAGTGGAACACTCCTCCACTGCTGGTGGGAGTGCAAACTCATACAGCCACTTTGGAGATCAGTATGGCGGTTCCTCAGGAAAATGGGAATTAGTTTACCACAGGACCCGGCAATCCCCCTCTTAGGCATATACCCAAAGGATTCACATCAATGCAACAAAGACATCTGTTCAACTATGTTCATAGCAGCACTATTTGTAATAGCAAGAACCTGGAAGCAACCTAGATGCCCTTCAATTGAAGAATGGTTAATGAAGATGTGGCACATCTACACAATGGAATACTACTCTGCAGAAAAAAATAATGGTATCTTGAAATTCGCAGGCAAGTGGATGGCACTTGAAGAAACCATCCTGAATGAGGTAACCCAGTCACAAAAAGAGGAACACAGTATGTACTCACTCATATATGGATTTTAGACCTAGATCAAATGATCACCAGCCTATAATTCACATCACCAGAGGAACTAGGATACAAGTTGTATTCTAAGAGATTCATATAAAGTCCCTCACAGAACTGGGAAGGGACAAGTCCCCCAGACCTCAGGTATAGTGGGGGAGGACAGCTAATGGAGAGAGAAGTAGGAGAAAATGAGAGGGAGGAGAGGAAGGCATGTGTGACTAGGAGGATTGAGCCTGGTTAGGAATGGAAAATAGGAAAGAGAGAGAGAGACAGAGACAGAGAGAGAGAACATAAAAGAGGGAGCCAATATTGGTTTGAAGATAAAGTTGAACACAAAGAAAGGTCGAGGGAACTACAAGACTGCTCCCAACTAACAATCTCAGCTTCCGTGGAAAGGCTATCATAAATGCCCTTCCCGGAGAGTGAGATCAACAACTAACTTCTCCGTGGAGTCCTCAACTAATGCCTGTTGAAAACAGGAGCAAACACCCATACATAAACACTGAGTCAAACTAGAACCCAGAAGCAGATGGAGAGGACAAGACCATGCGGTAGAAGTACATAGAGACAGCTTACCTGAACAAGGAGGAGCTAAGGGCCACTAGACTGATAGCTGGGAAGCCAACAGAGGTCTGACTTGGACTCCCCTGAATATGGGTCTCAGCCAGAAGGTCTGAGCAGTCTAAGAGACCTCAGACAGTGGAGCCAGGATGTATCCCTGGTGCACAAAAGGACTTTGCAAACATATCCCCCATGGAGGGATAACTGCCTTATTCTAGAGATAGGAGAGAAGCCCTAGTCCCTACTTCACAGGACCTGTCAGATCTACATGACCCCAACTGGATGGCATTCCCCTACATATTGTATTGTGGTGGGGGGTTGGGAGGGGAGGGTGTTTAGAGTGCATGGGAGAGGGTAGAGAGGGCAAAAGGGAGGGAAGGAGGGAGGGAGGGCTTGGGGGGAGGGAGGGAGGGAGGGAGAGGGAACTGGGATCGACATGTAAAATAATAATAATAATAAAAAAAAAAAAAAAATCGCTTTGACTCCAAAATTTAAGTTGAAGAACAAGTTACTGGGGAAAAGTATTTCTATTTTTGTTTCCACAGAAAATGAAAAGATGTGGATTCCTTCCAGACTAATGTGGTTTGATCACGCCAGACCGCCTGAAACAGAGTACAAGCTGATCCTACATTCCAAACAGCTGGACAAAACAGCCCTACAGACTACAGCTAGGATATCTGAATCTTCTTCGAATCCCCCAAGACAGCGCCCCTTACCAGCAGGAAGTAGTTTGGAAAGAACGACGCCCAAATTCCCAAATATTGTGTATAAATGTTTGTTTTCATTTAATTGGACTTTGTTATATAAAATTAAATAAAAAATACTCTATATGCAAAAAAAAAAAAATTTTTTCATCACATTTCTTTATTGACTGTGTGCACACTGTGTTTACATGTGGAGGTCAGAGCACAATTTGCAGGAGCCAGTTATTCCCTTCCACCATGTGGGCTCACGGACTGAACTCAGGTTATCAGAACTGCTGTCAGGCACATTTACCTGCTGAATCATCTCTCTAGCCCTAAGTTTACAAGATTTGAAGGAAGGAAAGGGAATGAGGGAAATGATGTATTTGTATTTTAATTAAAAATAAATGAATAAATTACATCAATAAATGATGAATCCCCAAATATAAACCACACAGAAATATGTAAAAACACTGTGGATCATCAAATCTTACTCCTTCCACACCTCACTTTCTTTCCCTGAAATGACCATTCAATGGAGTATGCCCTTGCAGGCCTTTCTTTGTATGCATTTGAACACATAAGTCTATCATCATGGGTTCTAATGAGCTTTTTTTTCTTTTTTGGCACTTGATATATTCTTGGAATATGTGTAGTCCAACTACATATTTTATTTTCCTTCATAGTACTCCATGGGGGAAAGTGACTTATAATTTAACTCATGAATAAATACTTGCTTTCAAATTTTTAAAAGTATATGATCATGTGTCATTATATAGCATCTCTACAAATTTGCATCATTATTTCTATAGAAGTAGGTAAAAATTCTGGGCAAACCAAGGGCATTTAAATGATGGGTGCCAACTTTCTTTTCTGCTACCAATAAACCAGAGTTATGTTATTTTTATATTCTTGAAAATTTTTCTCCATACAGTCTATAAAAAAATCTCTATAATATTTCTCCTTCTTAAGCCACAGGATAGTATCTAAGAATTCATTTGACTTTCTTTTATCTGATCACCTACAAGATGGGACATCTTGTTTGTTTTCATTTCCACATATAGGTTCACAGGAACCCATTGTGTTCTTATCTAAGTCCTATAAGCCATGGAGTAAGAAGCAAAAGCACATTTCTTACTCATTTGTCACTTTTTCTCCCCTGTTAGATCCTGGTACATTTTCTTCTCCCAGAGCTGTAGTAGTTTGTCAGTATATAAGGTAACTCTCCAAGAGAGCCTACTGGATAAATGATAGCACAACATCCCTTCCTAACAATAAGAAAGGATGCTAAAAATTTCCACTATCTCCGTAGATCAAGTCTAGACCTCACATAGATAAGCCAGATTTTTACCTTTTTACATCTCCGTATCTTGGGGATTTCTGAAGTGTGTATATATGATTGCCAGAGTCACCAAGGTACAAAGTTAAGCATTCTATTTTCATTAGCATATATCCTATTATAACTTCCTATCTCATTTTATTACTAAGACATGTGTGCTTTCATATACTAAATAATCATAATGATAAGAATTATAGGTGTATGTATTTCTCACGTTGACTATCTGTATTACGACATTAGCTCAGCTGTTCAACCAGGGCCAAATCAGAATGACTGGGAGCAAGATAAAAGTCACTTCTCTACTTAAATTTTACTTGGCTGATTCTGCAGAAGCAACACTCCATAAGATTTGAGAGAGAGCCAAGCAGTGGTAATATACACCTTTAATCCAAGCACTCCAGAAACAGAGGCAAGAGGATCTCTGTGAGTTTAAGACCAGTCTGGTCTACATACAAAGCAGGTTGTTCCAGGACAGCCAAGGCTGTTACATTGGGAATCCCTGCCTTACAAAAAACATATACCCAAAAAAAAAAAAAAAAAAAAAAAAAAAAAAAAATTTAGCAAAACATATACCTCTGTTTGTTTTGGGGTTTTTTTGTTTGTTTTGTTTTGTTTTGTTGTCATTTCTTAGAATTCATTCTTTCCCTCATGGTCAAATTCAGCATCTCCTGCTGACACAGCCATGCATCAGTCTAGGACGTATTTTCAAAAACTGATGCTGGAAAAATGAATTGGACTCACATCCTATCATCCTGCACAACAATTAGATCCAAGTGGATAAAGACTTCAATTTGTGATTCTAGAAGTTCTAAAAGAATGCATAGGCAGTGTCCTGTGAGACATTGGTGAAGGTAGGAATGTTCTGAATAGAACTCTATTTTTCCAGGGATTACTAAAATTAACAACTGAAACCTCATGAAACTAAAAGCTTCTGAGCAGCTAAGGAAACCCTCAGTTGAGAGAAGAAGAAACTACCAAATGAAAAAGAACCTCTGCCAGATATACAACCAATTAAGGTTAATATTTAGAACATGCAAAGAACCCCCCCTCCAAAGAACATCATTTCTTTTAAATGGAGGTTGAGAGGTCTAAACAGAGGTCACAATACAATAAGGAAGAATGACTAAGAAATACCTCAGAAGGTGTTTATCATCCTTAGCAGTTAGGAATATATAAATCAAAAGAACTTCACAATTTCATCTCACCCCAGTCAGAATGCCAAAGAGCAACAAAACAATTGACAACAAATGCTGGAGAAAATAGAACCATCCTTCATTGTTGTTGGGATTGAAGCTAGTGTCACCTCTCTGGAAATCAGTCTGTAGAATTCTCAGAAAACTAAAAGTAAGTCTGTTATATGACTTAGGTACTGCCAAATGCCCGAACCACACACACACACACACACACACACACACACACACACACACACACACACTAAAATGTAAACCAAACCATGAACTTTGCAGGTAAATGAATGGAACTAAAAAGATCACACTGAGTGAGGTAACCCAGGCACAGAAAGACAAACATCAAACATCCTCTCTCATTGGAGACTCCTAGCTCCAAATCATCAGATTTGAGTTGATAATCTGTAGTAACTACAGAAACCAAGAAAATAAAATGAGATCATTGCCAGGATAGACAAGCTGGGGAGTAATAAAGAGAAGAATAGCAGAATACCAGAAATCTCATCAGTGAAGTAGGGATGAAGCTTTTCAGGCAGGGGAGAAGAGAGGTAAATACAAAAGAAGGGGGGAAAGAGATATAAAGAGAACCAACAGAATACAAGTTATCTGATAGGGAAGTAGGGAAAGGAAGGCTCTTTAAGCACAATAAAAGGCTCTGACATACCAGGGTGACCCACATCTTTCTAATTGGGCTCCTGAGTCTGGTGGGCAATAATGCTTGGTACTAGAAACCTAGACCACTTCTTGGAACTAATAGAATTATGGATCTCAGAAGAGAATCTACCACTGCCATTTTGCTAGACTAGACCAGCATAATTCCTAACTACATTCTCAATCTTATCCTTATACTCACAGATAAGTGTAACTATCACCCCTCATCATTGACGCTTTTCTTTACAGCAAATGGAAGCCATCACAGAAAACCCCAACTTGACAAAATGCAGAGAGATCCATGGATCGAGGGACAGGTCCTGTATCTGTGGCTCAGGGAACATTGTGGAAGAGGGAGTTGAAATAATGTAAGACTTGGAATGCCAGGATGTCTATTGTAAAATAGTCTTTCACATAAATGGCTGCATAAATGAGACATGAGCAGTGACAATCAGAAGACAAACGAGCATGCAATGCAAGGGGGAGGGAGTTCTCACTGGGCTCTACCTCTAGACAAAGAACTACAAGCAACTTATAACTGCAGAGAGAATTGGTCTCTCCCTGAGATGAGCACCCTAAATGGTTGTTCAATACAAAATGACCCTAAAACTATATGCATACAAACAAACAAAAACAAACTCAGCATGTGCATTTACCCATTTGTGCACACAATGCATACATATCTAGCAAAATCAACCAAAGCTGTTGTTTATGTAAGAGTGAAGGAGAGACATGGAAAGAGTTGAGGGAAGGAAGTTAGGAGGGTTTAGAGGGAAGAAATAAAAGGGAAAAGGTAAGTTATGTAATAATAAGTTTAAAATGCATAAAGTTAGAGAAAGGAAAGAGAAATTAAAAGAAAGAAGAAAAGAGGCAATGCTTGATCTCTCAGGTAAAGAGAATGTTAAATCCCTAAGCAAGCAGCAGGCTGTCGATAACAGGGAGCACTTCTATATCTTCTGGAAACTGTGTAATTTTGCAAGACATTGGGTGGGATAAATGGAGCCTAAACTGTGTTTCTCAGTAGAACAGCATTGCTGTGACAAAAAAAAAAAAAAAGGAATCCTACCCATCTCCACCTTATAATTTTCCTGTATTCTGCTTAGAAAAGGTGCTGCACCTACAAACATACTAGTATGCTTTGAGAGGAATTTTCATGGGCAAATTTCCTTTACTCAAGAGAGGACAAATGGGATACTTCTAATGGTAGTGTGTGCATATTCACCATGTGTGTGAGCATACAGAGTTCAGTGAGAAGGTAAGTATAGGGCTTGGTATATGCTACCAAAGAAAGCCCCTACTGTGGAGCCACATCTCCACTCTGGCACTTCTAACTTTAAATTTATTTTCTTTACCATGCAATAAGAACCATTGTGCATTTTCTTAGATATTTATGTTATTATTACTCCTGTTGTTTCAGAATTATTTTGGTTATTTTCAAATGTATTTTAATATTTCAAAACTTTAGTAATAACTGCTATGATCTTGAGACAAAGCAATGAAGTCATTAGTTTTCAGCATTTCTTTGACAAATTAATACCTAGGAAGCTTAGCGTGGTAGTGCACACCTTTAATCCCAACATCCAGGAGACAGAGACAGGCAGGTTTCTTTGAGTTCGAGGCCAGCCTGACATAAATTATGAGTTCCAATACAGCCAGGGCTCAGTAGAGAGACCTTGTCTCAAAAAGGAAGAAAAAAAAAAAGAAGAAGAAGAAGAAGAAGAAACAAAACAAGAAAAAAAACTCATGAATTGGTTTTTGGAGCAGTCTCAACCTCAGTTCTTTCTGTCTTCAAACAAAGACAAGACTGTCTTTTCCTTTTCCATTTAAGGTTCGCTCTGATCACATGGGAAGAGTGCATGCTACTTTCATGGCAGCCATGTTTTCAGTGGCTTGGAGCATCCTTGGAAGAGAAGGAGTTTCTAGTTGTCAACCAATCCAGCTTCTTCATTTGTGGCATCCTGGGACCATGACAGATACTCCTTGGCAAACTAAGTTGCTTCTTCAGTCGCTTATGAATCATGCCAGGGATTGGCATCTGGAAAGCAAGGGTAGAACAGGCTAAGAATAATTTGGTGGCTTACTGTGGATGCTTACTGTGATGGAAAAGGCATTGACATGAAAAGTAACCAAAAAAGCTCCAGTCAGAAACACTGTGACAGGCTGTATTCACCCCAAATCCTGGGACCCTGCTATCATTTAAATGGTGAAAGCCATTCAGCAAGTCAAAATGACCTTCAAAAACTGGTGACCTAACACTTGCCTGTTCTCTAACAGGCCCAAGCATCACAAACATGGCGCTGGCCAGTCTTGCCCTCCCTAGTTCCCTCTTCCTTGATAACTGCCAGAGTGCATTCCTAAAGCTAACCACCAAGGTCCATTCCCTTATTTGGCCATTTTCTTATGCCCACCTCATTCCTGAGGATGATCACCATTGTCCAGCTATCAAAACACCAAAGTTCAGCAATCAAAATTCTGGATTTGTTCTGTGAGGCCTCTGAAGCCTCTTTTGATACTAAGATCTCAAGATTTAACTACTGTTATTAAGGGACATTGATTTATAAAGTGTAGAAAATCTGAGGAACTTGTATGACTGTGAAACAGACCTTACAAAATGTGTCCTGTTCTGAGTTGTATGGAAATAGATGACGGAGAAAATGGTTGTTAAGAAAACCTATTATTCTTGCCTCAGGAAGTATCTACAATACTAATACAGTGATTCAGAGGAATAAAACACCAGTGTTGGTGCACAGCACATCTTAGCACACAAGACTGGAGAAAATAAAGTGGTATAAGATACATAAAATTACAAAACAGCTGCTCAGAAAGAGATTTGACAGTCTCGAAGTTCTTAGTTGATAAGACAATGTTTAAAGTTTTAGGACAAATGTCCGTATCAGCAGGGCCCATCCTGGTGTCTCACAAATGGCAAGGATTCACTTTAGTCAGAACTACTTTTTCCATAGCATTTTAAGAGACACGAAACCTCAGATGTTCTCAGATTATTCTTTAGAAGAGTTCAAAGGAACAGCTTTGATAGTGATAGCTTTGAATGTGGGCACATTTCCTTCTAAAAGGAAATCTAAAGCTAGGTTGAAATAGTGACAGCAATGAGCACATGGGGTCCCTGAGCCTATTAGCAAGGTCACTGATGGGAAGGGCAGTCTCAGCAAGCAGGTTTCAGTCCCCCTCCTATACATAAAGGAATGCTTCTGGGGCCTTCAAGTATTCCAGAAAGAGATCTCACAGTCTGCTCTGGACGTGTTTCCTTATGTGGAAATACTTTCTTATTTCAGTCTCAATGTTTGTCCTTTGTCCTCTCTCTCTTTCTCTGTCACTGACTATAAATGTGTCTGTCTCACTGTCTCTCTCAGTCTTTCTGTGTGTGTGTGTGTGTGTGTGTGTGTGTGTGTGTGTGTGTGTGTGCATGTGTCTCTATGTTTCTCCCCATCTAGGTTCTCCAACCCCACCCGACCCCTGCCATCATGTGTGTATGTTATGGAATCTGCCAGCACCACTACTACATCTGTCGCCTGTGGAAAGAGAATATATTGCAGTCTGCAGGTGCAAACAGAACTATTGCTCTGTGCCAGATGTGAGTCATGAGCTGCAGGCATACCTACCACTGAAGCTCATTTTATACAATCTTTATGAGTTATATCTATGCCGTTTTCCCCCTTAATAAGTTGTAGTGGGCAAAACTGGCCCAGACATCTGCTCCTACAACAGCCAAATGGTATTTCATGCTCACTCCAGCCTCATAGGTACCCTCAGATGAGAACAAGATGAGGGTTTAAGGTAAGCTGCATAAACATATGAGATGTTAAGTTATCCTGCAAGAGCTTCCAACACAGTGGGGAGATTGCTCCAGTGAGTTCATCTGAACTTTGAATAGAAATCCCTAGGAGAGCAATTTAGGAGGAGAATTTGTGACCTGATCTATGAACAAACCATAAACACTGCCATGCAATACAGGCCAGGTCATCTAAGGGCCTTACATCAGGGTCTTCAAAGGCCAGCCTTTCACACAACTGCAATAGAAAAGTTTTAAAATTTGAATTTTCAGATCTTGACATGAGGGCTTCCATCTTACTGACTCTAGACTTAATTTCTTTTTTTTTTTGGATCATTATTTGTTTATTAAAAAAATGTTCCTGAAAAAAAAAAAAACAGGTAAGATTGAAATGTAACACTTTTTTAGATAGAGGGCCCATTCTAGCAAATCAAATCACAGTACTATGTATTTCATTTGGGATTGATACTGCTGGTTAATTTTTACTCATAAGCATTAAATATCAGTATGTGTTCTAAATTAAGTATACAAAAATATTTACTTAGACTTAATTTCATATCTACTTTTGACCACCTCTAAGATGGACAAAGCAGCTTATAAAGAAAATAGTAGGTAAGACCAGCAGATTGGCCCAATAGAATGACTGGCCCATGTGTTGCCTGGTCGCTTGTTCTTGGTGGGCAGTGGCCCACCCTCCATGTAGAAGTGCTGTCAAACGGTGATCAAAACAGGTACCCCAGCAAGTGCCTGGGCCATGACAGCATGTGTCGTCCAATCTGACAGGGAAGGCAGCAATGTGAATTCAAAGGTAGTCAATTGCTTGTTTTTATTTTTAAATCTATTATTTTTAAAAAATCTGGGTTACATTGTCATTTTTAAAGTGTAGAATAATTCTTATCCAACATAGTTTGAACATAGAGTACATGACAATATCAGTGTCTAAAAGGAATTTCCTAGTTCTTGAAGGGAAATTCTAAACTCAGGTTTTATTATTTTACAATATTGTATGTTCATAACCATACCACAGCTGTCCATAAATGGCTAACTTCCATGCCTAGTCCTTTTCTTTCTCCTTAAGGCATATTCTTCCTTGGTAGGTCAGACTGACCTCAAACTGATAATCCCCTTGCCTCAAACTCCATTGCCCTGGGATTAAGGGTAAACACCACCAATGACACCTGGCTCTTCAGCTTTTTCAGACCTGGGTGTATCCAGTCATACTATCTGCATCAAATGTATTTCTTACCATTTCCACATTGTCTGCACTCCTGGCAAACATCTCAGATGTACACTGGTTCCTCTCCATTCATTATGCTGTGAGGAGGTTGAATTTATGTGACTTCCTGCTTCCTGAAAAGTGGCCGATACCTGTGTAGCATTGTCTCAAAATGGCACTGCACTTAGTATTTTGTTGCCATTGTTTCTTTTAATCACCAATGTCACTCTTCGAGAAGCTACAGCAATTTTAGCCTTTTCTGCCAAGCAGAAAGCTGTGGCTCTGAAGAAAAGGTGTAGTATACAGGGAGCAACATGTTTAGTAATTGGCAGAACCATGGTTTAGTCTCCTGGACATCTAGGACTAGGACTGAATCCTTTCTGGTCTCTGTGCTCTACTATGCTGTCTGTCATTCAAAGCTGCACTAACCTCCACTGTCTCCCCGAAATAGAGGGACGCTTCAGGCTTCACTGGATCAAAGGCAGCACCAAAAAAAAAAAAAATGTATTTAAACACATCAAAGCCTGGAAGAAAACAGAGGACCAGTGAGAACACTTCATTATCCCTTACAAAAGGCACCCTCCGGACAAACCGCACATCAGCAAAGCCAGCTGAATACTTGAGTCTTTTCCCAAGCAGGCATTAGCCAAGTCTCACTTTTTTGATAGTTAGGAGCATGAAAACAAGTAGTGATAAATGCTTTGGGAAAATCACTCCAAACTTGGTTTTCCACCACTTTATATGGAAAGGGTATTTAGGATGAATAACTCAAAATCTGCCTCATTCTCATCTTTCCTCTTTCTTATGTATGCATTAAATCTTCATCATTGCTGTTGCTGACCTAGTCTGGGACTCCCAGTGCTCACACAGGAGATGACAGTTCAGTGTTCCATTCCACACTTCCTGACTGAGAACTGCAGCCATTTGATACTTATGCTGCTCTGGCCTGATCTTACACAGGGTTTCAAAAGCAAATAGATAAGTTAATGTAATAATACACATATGCATACATCAATCATTTTTATAAAGAGACCTATATATCTGTCACCTCATAGGTAATTTGTCACAGTTAAACCCTGAAGAAGGTTAGCAGCTAAGGCTAAAGTTATCAGAATAGAGTCTCACCTGTAAGAGTGGGAACATGTATATGACCTATTACGGTGGCACATGCCTTTAATCCCAGTACTTAAAAGGCTAATGCAGTTAAATCTGTGTGAGTTCAAGGCCAGCCTGGTCTACAGAGCTAGTTCTATAATAGCTAGGAATACACAAAGAAATCCTATTTCTAAACAAAACAAAGAAACAATAAAAAGAAAAAAGTAATTTTAAAAAAAGATTGTAAAAAAGAATATTATCTATTCCTGATGCTGACACATCTCCAGGAGAGAAATCAGTGCCAGAGATAAAGCATAACCTTGCTTTATTCAATCAGGTATAACATTCCAGCTGTCTTCAATATGATCCTACCTTGATTAGTCTGAGAAAATAGGAATTAAAAGGTTCCTTCTGTGAAAGTTGTAAATTCATCCAAATAATTTAATAAGGAAGGAACAGTTGGTTCTAAAAGCAAATGCCCAGGGCCAGAGAAATAACTCAGTCTGTAAAGCCTGTCGGCATAATAAACATGAGATTGAGTTTGGTTCTCGGCATCCAGGAACACACAGTGGGCATGGTAGCTCTTATGTGATCTCAGCACTGGAGAGGTAGAAACAGGCACATTTCCAGTGATCCCTAGATGAATCAGCAAATCCCAGAGCATCGAGGATACCCTGTCTCAGATGGACAAGGTAAACAGTTTCTCAAAAATGATACCCGAGGTAGTTTTTCTGGCCTCCATGTACCCAGGCACCTATATACCCCCACCCCCCCACACACACAAGCATGTACACACACGTGCAAAGAGAAAGATCACTAATATGATGCAAAAATTAATTTTATGTGTTTTTTTTACAAGGTTAATGAATTTAAATGAAAAATCTGTTGTTAAAATTTTGTCTACTCCTTTGGTTTGTACTTGTTTGTTTTTCCTTTATAATAATGGTAATAGTTTAAATGTTCCTTAGAGGAAGACTGGTATTACTATATTTTATTTTCAAGTTAATTTTGTACTCTGGTACTATTCTATCACATTTCCTTATATGGTGGGTGTGGGATATTAAATGCTATTGGCCCCCATAAGCCCATAGACAGAGTCATAATTCCAAGGTGTAACTTTGATGGAGTATATATATGGCCTTTTTGGAAGAAGTATATCAATATGGGGGTGGGCTTGAGGTCTCATATATGCTCAAGCCATGCCCAGTATCTCAGTTCACTTCCTGTTGCCTAAGAGTCAAAATGTAGGAATCTCAGCAACTTCTCCAGCACCATGTGTGCCTGCATGCCACCATGTCACATCATGATGACAATTAGAAACGCTAATTAAGACAGTAGTTTTTACCCGGGACTAGGGTATTGCTGTGATAGCCTGGCCATGCATTTGCTTGAAGTAATATGGACCTCAGGACTGTGGATTAGAAAAGCTGTGGAAGACTTTAAAACTGCTTAAAGGACTATGCTAGTAGGGACATGGAAGATTGTGATGCTAATAGTCATTTGAACTGTGAAGGCCTGGCTCAAGAGGTTTCAGAGGAGAATATTAATATGTGGTCTAGAGATCATTTTTGTAACATTTTGGTGAAGAAAGTAGCTGCTTTTTGCTACTGCCTGAAGAGTCTGACCAAGACTAAAGTGAAGATATTTGGACTAATTCTGTTGGCAGAGGAAATCTTGAAACACTGTACAATTGACTCCGTGGTTGTTGTGGTTACTAATGTTCACTCATAAGATATATTTTTGGAGCAAAGTCCTGTTTTCAAAGAGATAAACAGATTAAGAAATGGAATAAAGGGAGTGGTGACCTCAGGGCAAGATCTCACCCAGCTAAATTTCCAACTTGTGAAAAGGAATTAAAGCAAAGTTTAGAGCTGGGTGTGGTGGCACATGCCTTTAATCCCAGAACTAGACAGCAGAGACTAGTGGATCCCTGCGTTTGAGGCAAACCTGGTCTTTAGATCCAGTTTCAATACAGTCAAGCTTAGGTCGCAAAGGAAACCATGGGAAACAGAATGATGGCTAAGATGTAACTGAAAGAGGGGTCCATGTTCCAGCTCCAGTAAGCGGCAGAACTTGGCATACTTAGCCACTTGGTTCTCAAATTAAGGAATTTGCCTTCGTAACTAAGGAAGGTCACTGAGGCCAGGCATGTGTCAGGGGTGTCCCTGAATTGAGGCCTAGAGATAACATTGTGTGACACTCGGACGTTGAAGCCTGTATTGCCTTGGAGACCCCAAGATGTTAGAGATGCCAGAGCCTAAGAATACCTGCTGAAGAGAGCGTCTAACAGAAAGTGGAACCAGCCCACAAAGAAGTTTGCTGGAGTCAAAGCTGAAAGGAGTTATAGTAGCTCTGAACAACATTTTGACAGCAAAGATGGAGATAAAGAGTTTGGAGTTTGTCTAGCTGGTTTTCAGTCTTACTTTGTTCCCATATTTCCTCACCATGATCCCTTCTGATGGGAGATGCCATTATGTATGTATGTTTCTCATACTGGTTAATGAATAAAGCACTGTTGGCCAATAGGAAAGGAAGATAGGAGGGACTAGGAGACAAGAAGGAAAGAAGAAGTAGGAAGGAGGAGTCAAGATGGAGAGTCTGGAGAGAACAGAACCGCCGTTCCTCCGCTCTCGGTAAGACCATGTGGAAATACATAGAAATGGGTTAATACTTAAGACAGAGCTAGCCGATAAGAAAAAAGTAACTGGCCAACAGCATAATATCAAATACAGAGTCTCTGTGCATTATTTGGGGCTGGCGCGGCGGCGGGACAAGACCAGCAGTGGGAGGAAAAACCTTACTCCTTACACCCTTCCCTACATTTTGGAGTGGCAATGTAATGTGTGTCCTGTGCCATTATATGTTGGAAGTATATGAGCTGTTTTTCGATTTTGATTTATTGGGGTGGGGTTACAGTTAAGAAATTGCATGAATGTCAAAGAGGGCTTTGAATTTTGGACTTTTAAACTTTATTGAGACTATGGGAATATTAGTAGTTGTACAAATATATTTTACATTATGATATTGTTACAAGCTTATGGGGATCATGGAATGAAATGTGGTGGTTTGGATATAATTGGCCCCCATCATAAGAAATGGCACTATTAGGAGCTGTGCCTTGTTGAACACTAGGGTTCTGCTCAGGAAGGGATATTTATTATTTCAGAGTGGGGAAGAGGATCTGGTCGTAATTTATCTCTCAGCCTACCCTAACATTCATAGTGAACAGCATTACTTTGCCTTTGTTTGATCCTTGTCTGACCTCTCAATCGCTCTTCAGTGCAGGACTCTTATGGCCAGAGGTAAGCCATAAATTCTCAGCAGACTACAAAGGTGAAAATTGCCCAAAGTCTGGCATCAGCATAGCTGCCTTACAGTAGGGTTCCTGAATGCCTTTGTAAATCATGTATATAAGCAACAGCAAGAAGCCTAAGCCTCTTCAGCCATTTGTTTTAAGACAGGAAACTTCTACCTTAGCTCCTATGTGTTAAAATAAGGGGCTTCACACAAAACACTGCAGGAAAGAAAACAAAGAAACAAACAAACAAACAAAAAAAAAAAAACCTATTTCCAACCATGGCTTAGACCAGCACAGTTATATAATCTAAAGTGAAGTCTACGCATCACACACACACAGAGTTAATTTGTGAAAGTCTCTGATAATCTGGTAAATCATTCAGTCATTTCCTCCTTGTTTACTGAGCTCCATATTTGACATTATATCTGACCACAGATCAGCACAGAAACATACCAGAAGTAGAAACCTAGGACATGTACAGATATGGTTCACAGTCTTCCTGCACACATGTAAGCATCAAGCATCAGAATTCTCATACCACCTAGCCCCAGATTCAAGGTAACAATGGCTGCTTCTGCAGAAATTCTTTCACCTTTGAAGGAGAAACTGCTGTTACAGGCATCCCTTTGGTAAATTTCACTCTGCTATGTAGAAAATCTAATTAGAGGATTACCTGATTGTACACATTGATCTCTTCCCTAATAGGTATTGATTATCTGACATGCTAAGGCTTTCTTTTAGGTGCACTACAGAGAGAAGCCAACAGTCATTTTTCTCACACCAGGATAGTAGCTTAATCTATTACTTTAGAGGTGGCCAAGGCAGCCTGATTAATGTAGTTCAGCCACATTCAGACCTTGGTTGGAAAGGCAGAGAAAACAAAAACCATTGCAGTACTTTACAAATGGCCGTGACTCAAGCACATGAAAAGGATGCTTTAGAAAACAGCAGGCTAGAAGAAATAAACTGTACTTCTATTCTCCTTAAAGTCTGCAGCTGAGAGAGTTAATCAGACATAAAATCAGACTAATAGAATAAAGACAGACAGACTTACCTGATAAGAGTTTTCTATGACTTGGGATCCTTCATAAGGAAATAAAGATCCAAAGTAGTGGCAAAATTGGCATGCTTTTATACTAGTTTGCACAGAGAGTAAAGCATCTAAACTATGAGAAGTTAAGGAAAGTAGGAATTGCCATTTAATTTTTATTCATGTAAGTGTGCATATACATATGTACATACATACGCATGCGCCTGTGTGTGTGTGTGTGTGTGTGTGTGTGTGTGTGTGTGTGTGTGTGTGTGTGTGTGTTTCTTCTGGAGATGGTCACCAAAGTTTTTGAGCAGGGTCTCTCGATAGCCTGGAGATAACCAGTACAGCTTGGTGGTCTGGTCAACAAGTCACAGTATCCTCTTGTCTCCATCCTCATAGTGCTAGAATATCAAGTGAACGCCACCACATCTAATATTTCACATGAGTTCTGGAGACCAAACTCAAGTTCATGTGCTTGAACATCAAGGACTTTACTCCAACCCCATGGAAAGAAGTTTTTGTTTTAGTATTAAAAGAAAACTGTTCCCCCACCCGGACCCAAGAAATCATTGGTTGCCTTGCTCTTGGGAAGAAAAACAAAAGGATCAGGTAATTTAAAATTACCAGAATGTCTTAGTGGCATCTTCTGCTTCCCTCCAATGGGATCAGATGGAGGCCAGTACAGGTTCATGTTTGTACATGTTCCTAAGTAGAATGAGCAAACATGCCCACATGTGCCCTTGAGACCTGTCAATAGTTGGCTTTGAAGCAGGCACCATTTTATCTTTTTTCTTCAATGAGACTGCATTCCCTCCTTCCCTCCCCCCTCCCAGGAATGGGTCCTACTGGCTTCTGGTGATTTTAGCCTTACTTATAAGCATGAAGGAATATATTCCACAATATGGGAGGAAAAGTTCCCAACTGTGACTGACAGATCCAGGTATCCTCCACCTCCTTGCTTGGTCAATAGCCAGCCCCATTGTTCCATTTGCAGAACAAGCTTTCCAGGCTGGTCTCAGTATATCCAATAACCAAAGTGGACAGTTACTATAAGATATTTCAAGTAATTCGCTGTCCTTTAGATGGGAAGCAAACATACACATAAAAGCAGCCAGAGCTGCTTTTCCACTAAGAGGAAGGAGGCAAGTAGTTCAACCATGACTGCAACTACCACTCCCACCTCCCACAGTAAACAGTGTGCACAATTTCCAATACTTCTTTTACTGAACTAAGTGTCTTACACTAAAGAAAAAGTTTAGCTGCCTGAATTATACAGTATTTCTCTTAAAATGTCTATTTCGCATATGTAGCAATAACCTCTTAAAGCCGTGTCTCAGCATTAGCAAATTAGTAAATAAGACAATTTATATAACATCACAACTTACCCTTGGCATTAATTTCTAAATAAAGCAAATTACTATGCTATGTTCACCCAGTGGAACCTCAGAAGGTCACAAAATGTCTCTGGGCTCTAGCTAAGGGGTTAAGATTCAAAGTCTTCCAGACGATATGTCTCTGTGTGTCCAGTGGTTTGTTCAGTATGAGACAATCTTGGGATTTCCACAGGATGCCTGCAAAGATCAGCAACTTAGTCCTGTGGCTACATCTGTTCACACACATACACCAGGGTCCCAATAAATTACAATACCTCAGACGTGGAGAAGCTTTGAGGAATTTTATTGTCATTATAGGTTCTGCAAAGAGTTTGTGAAAGTTTTCAACCCAATCAAAAGGACAAGAGGATGGTAGTCCAGCTTTTCACATGTAGTTTATATATTATTTACAGGGAAAAAAATGAAAGTTACAGACTTGCTGAATCTTCTCTTTGAAATAATCCTATCTCTCTTACTGTTCAGACCTTTGATGCATCTTTCTGGAACTCTGTCCCTCTCAACTTACAAGACAGATTTAACCCCAACTATTCCTACAACTCAGGTAAAGTCACTTAGCATGACAACCACCGTCTCTTCATGATGTGGGTCATTTTAATGTTCAGTAGTTACTGGGGATTTTAACTTGAAACTCTTCACTTCTACTTCTACTATTACCCTAGTGGAAGACAAAGCTCTAAATGTCATCATATAAAACTCCCAAAGATAACCTAATTGCCTAGGAAAAGTGTTGCTTCTAGAAGTGCCTTCTGTTGAAGTGCGAAGATATTGAACAAATGTGACAGTACAAACTTCTACCTACTTCTGCTACTATTCCAGGAGCCATACACAGCTCCAGGAAGCTGTCAAACTCAACATTAAGTCTCATAAACTTTAGAATTCAAATATCTTATAATTTATAGCATAAGACTTAACATAAACCTTTCCAGTAGTCACATTCTCCCCTTTTAGGGCTTAAAAAGACTCTTTATCCAAGCAGATTTACCTAAGGGTAAATTTACCTACCCCTTTAACTGCTCATCTCAGATCCCAGACATCATGTCTATCTATTCTCCTGTTCAGGCTAACCTTTGATTTTGAGCAGAGAAACCCTGTCCCGGAAAAAAAAATACATATGTTCCTGAAAACAAACAAACAAACAAACAAACAAAAGGATATAAAAGAACACTCTAGTCTTTTGACATATAGGACTTTTCTTTTGTCAAATTTTTATAAAATTTGATGTCATTTGAACTACACCAAGAGCCCAGTATTATATTTATGTTCGCAATTCCAGACCAGTAAACAATAAATTGTAGGTTGGACAGTGGTTACTGCTTTTAATCCCAGCACACAGGATGCAGAAACAGGAGAATCTCTGTGAGTTCAAGGCCAGCCTGGTCTACAGATGAAATTCCAGGACAGCCAGAGCTATTACACAGATAAACCCTGTTTCAAAAAGCAAAACATGCCAACAATAACAACAACAACAACCAAATAATTTGTTTTATAAATTGAAATAGAAGCAAGGCACAGAAAAATGCAATAAAATTGAGACCAGTGTTAAAGTTGTACTCGTTGTAACAAAAAAAATGTCAAAATATTGTGACTACATATTAGGTTTTAGTTATTTGTGGTGGGAAAATGTCATCATAGAACCATTCAAGCCTTCAATTAAGTATGCACATGTGTGTGTGTGTGTGTGTGTGTGTGTGTATATATGTATGTATGTATGTATGTATGTATGTATGTATATATATATATATGCATATATTATATTAAGTTGTAGTACTGCATACCACGTTTACTGAGGCCTTGAGGTGCCCAAACACTGATCTGCTAGTTCTCAAGGAACTGTTAATGTTTATCAGAATCAAGAGAAGAAAATGGAAAGAGAGATAGAGAATGCATAATTATTTTGAAGCTATCATAGTCTTCCTCTCAAAGACCTTTGTGTTCTTCCTATTATTTTTTTAAAGTTATCTTTCCTCTTATGAAATGACAGAAATCAGTTTTGTTTTTCGTTGTTCTTTGGGTTCTTTCTTTTTGGAAAAGACCCTGTTACATATTTCAAATTACTTCCAACTTTTCTTCTTCCTGTCTTGGTATTACAACTAGTTATGATGACAGGTATTTATACTATGACTAAAGTGGATTGCTTTTATTTTGAAAAGCAAATTTATTTCTAAACTACAAAGTGATGTGAATATTTTATTCAACCTTAAAATTTATACTTCAGAGGGATACCATCTAGAAGAATACCTTATGCTGATGCCAATGGTTTATAATAATTCTTCTCTATAAATGTTGTTCTACCTCTTGTTCTCACATGGACTCATGTTTTCCACACCAAAGTCTTTCCTACAGACAATGCCTCTATTCCCTCTAAGATATTTCTTCTTCAACGTCAGAAATCTTTTATTGTCTTCAACTGTCCGTTGGAGCCAAACCCTAAAATAGAGCCTGGGAAGAGGAAAATTTAGTCTTGAAGGAGGAAAAAAAAGACTTGGAAGAAAATCACATATATAACATACTGGTATTATTTAAGGCAAGGGATGAAATTCCCTCTAGATTTTATAAATGAATTAATCTGGGTAGTCAAAGGTTTAATTACGATCAAACAGTTTGAGCCGGGCATTGGTGTCACATGTCTTTAGTCCCAGCACTCCAAAGACAGAGGCAGGCAAATTCAGATTTCTGTGAGTTTGAGTCCAGCCTGGTCTACAGAGCTAGTTCCAGGACAGATTCTAAAACAATACAGAGAAACCCTGCCTTGAAAAACAAAACAAAACAAACAAAAAGGCCTAGAAATAGACCCCACAGACATTTTCAGTGTCCAAATTATGCTGTGTATTTCTGTTACTGTAAAGAGACTAAACAGACACCCTGCTTCCAAAGAACACAAAATCATGAAACGGTGTAAAAGTAAGATGGCAGGATAAAAACACCACACAAAATTACAGAAAAAAAAGAACAATGCCCAAATTCCCAAATATTATCTATAAATGTTTGTTTTCATTTAAATGGACTTTGTTATATAAAATAAATTTTAAAAAATTAAAATAAAATGAGAATCTAGAATTCCATATAGATAATATAAAAAAATAAATAAAAGCTGTTTCCAAGAAAAAAAAAAAAGAAAAGAAACAGCCATATCTACTTGAAGAAACTAGAAAATCGTGAGAAAAGAAGCAATATTTAATCTTGGAGAGGAAGAATATGTAGGACTTGTCCGGGGGGGGGGCTAATTATTACTTAAGACATTTGTTGGCTGCTAAGAAAAACAATGTTTTGAGGGAGAATATAATGATCTCAACTCTAAAGCATTAAACTTCAGGAAAGTTTGAGACACCCCAAGAAGACAGCTCAAAAGCAATTATACCACATGAAATATGATTTTTTTTTTTTAAAGAGCAAACTAACAAAAGCAGGCTTACATGGTCAATCAGCCCAGAGAGTGGAGCTGGAAGAAAGCATGTGCACTCTTCACCACATTATACACATTATAAAATTCTTTCCATAAAAGTTCAATATGGGATCTGGAGACATGACTTAGTGACCAATAATGCATACTGCTACTGAGAGGATCTGAGTTAGGTTCCCAGCATCTATGGCAGCTTGCCCAGAAATGTGTGTAATTCCAGTTCCAGTAGATCTGATGCCATCTACCCTTCTTGGGCACCTGCCTACATGAGTACATATCTACACACTAACCTAATTAAAAATAACATAAATTTTTGTTTGTTGTTAAGCTCAGAATGAGTTTACTTTGAACTATAGCTGGAGAGATCTTTCGTTTTTTTAAATCCTGGTGCAGAACTCAGCTTTCATTGACAATAACAATGACATAAGAGGCACACTTAGAAGAAGATACTCTAAAGCCATGAGTTTTAACACTCTAAGAATGATATAATTCAACACAGACCTGCTATTTATAAATCACAGACATTTGCAATTAACCGGCAGCCAAAAAGTTTACCAGCATATAAAGAATATTTACCTTAGTTTATGAATACTAGGAAAACACAAACAATATTTAACCAGAATATTTTGACCTCTCTTGAGAGAGCACGCATACAGAATGACCCTGTAGCACTTGATAAGCACTTGGCCATTTTGTCCATGTTAGCAAAGGCAGAAAGCTTTGTTTGTGGTCTGGACCATTCTGCAGTGAAAGCAGATACTTACCTTATGACAGACTCCATCAGCACGGGACAGTTCTTGGCATGATTCCCTTTCTAAGCCTACTAACTCCAGATTCCCAGCAACACCCACTTTTAGTGCACAAATTTGGACCTCATTATCTTAGCCTCCAGCTATCATTAAACATATGATGCAGATAGTAGTAGCTCAACTCTATTTTGTTTAATAAATGCAGCCCAAAATATATAAAAAATAAATGAGTTTGAGCCAACGATACCTAGCAACACTGTCAGCCCACATGCTTGGAATACATGTATGGAAGTTCCCGGAAGACAGACATGGATTCCAGAAGAACCTTACTATAAGTATTCTCTGTTATTTTTATTATTAATATTTTAACTTAAAAGTTTCAGCCTACAAGTTTGAAAAATAGTCAGGATGGTCAATTTAGTTTATAATGACCTCTGATGCTACACTTAAACTTACTGCACAAAATGATCTCTCTCTGTCCTGAGGCATCTATTTTGAGTTTCTTGGCACTATCTTAGCATGCATTAAAACTGGGATTTTTTTTTTAACTTGGAAGAGATTTGGAATAATTTTCTGTTATACATGCCTGAGAAGCAAAGAAATATTTTAGAGAAAGACAGTTATAGGGAGGATTTGAAATAAGACTGATACAGAATTTCGTTTTAGTGGTATTAATTTACAGAACAAAGTGCCAAAATGCTGCTTTCATACCCCACCTTGTTACCAGTAAACATACCCAGCATCTGTGACCTCTGCATATCTCAGCTGCATCTAAATAATTCTTGTCTATATTCCTGAGTAATTATGAAATATAATTCCAGAGAATTTCAGATTATGCTGTTTTGTCTCCTCCCTTGGCCACCAACAAAATCCAGGGAGAGCCCTTTCTAAACATGCTCCAGTAAGCAGCCTAGGGGATTTAATCCATGTACAAAATTACCATAATTATTTCTCTTCATAGCTTGTTTTACCCATTCATAACCAGAAAATAAGGAGTCTCCACCAAAAAGACAGAGATCAAACTGTAAAATAAATAAATAAAGGAGTGGGGAACCCTTATTTGAAGATACTTTTGAGTTAAGCTGTTGGTCTGCCTTTCTCCAGCTCAATCTGCCTCTCAGCAGAATACACCAAGATAGTACCAGAGAACACCACACTAAAAATAATGCTTCTATATATATATTGGCATGATGCATTGTTTGAGAAGAATATCATCTTATCCCAGAAGCCTGCAGAAACTGTTCAGTGAAAAAAATATTGAAATGAATCCAATGTGGCAAACCAAGACAATGACAGTCACAGAATGGCTTACAGAGGTTCTAGAGCAAATCTGAAGTTTCAGTTTGAAATTTCTGACACCAGCAGAGACTCTGTTCTTTGAGGGGTAGCAAGAAAATTGGAACGGATTTTTGAAACCATAGGATGGGATTTTTGAAATCAAAGGATGACCCATTTTAAAACTAATTATGAAATAGGGCCATAATTTTAAAGGAAACCCCAACAGACAATTATCTGATTGCCCATAAAATCTAGGTATTTCTTGTTCTCTTTCTTCTTGACTTCTTTGTCAACTAAGGGGGAGAGGTGTAAGGAGTAAGGTTTTTCCTCCCTTGGCTGGTCTTGTCCAGCCGCTGGGCTCTCCTCTGGTCTTAGTGCTTGCTTTGTTTCTATACATCTTCTTTGTTATCACTTAGATCATTAATTAGCTCTCTGACAAAGTCTGAGGTGTATAAGGCTCCAATTCCAAGAACTGTTTCCTCTTACAACTTTCCACATGAAACTTAACTTCTAAAACCATATACATGAACCCAGCATGGAGGTACATATCTTTAATTCTAGTACTTCAGTGACAAGCAAAGTCATACAGAGCTCCCTGGATTAAAGCCCAGCGTGGTCTACACACACACACACACACACACAGAGAGAGAGAGAGAGAGAGAGAGAGAGAGAGAAACACACATTGTGGGTGATTGCTATGTTATAAAAGTATATAATGTATATAAACATACATGTACACATACATATATTTCGTACTTTGTTCTTGAAACTCTTCCATCTTGAAGACATCATGCTTTCTAGATATCAAAAATGTTTCAGGTTTGGGTATGCTTTTGTTTTTATTCCTTAAATATGAAGCCTCATAAAATCTAACCATTAACTATTTCCTTCTGTCTGCATATTCTCCTTTAAAAGAATTCCTATATGTGCTTGGCTAGAAAAAAAAATCTGTATCTTGTCTTTCTCTCTTAAATCCAGGTCACTAGTAGTCACTTCCAAATAGCTCTGTTTGGTGTTTTGCCAGAACCTCAAACACATATTCAAAATGTAATTTATCACCTTCTCTTTAAACTCATTTCCTTACCTGAATTTCATAATCTAGAAGATTTATTCTATTCTCTCTCTGAAAAGTTCAACTGCTACTTCATATCTATTTCATATCATCATTAGTAGACCAGCTCTGGTTTTTGCTTCTAGCTATGAAAATAGTGCATAAGTTTTCAAGTTTGGGGGCAAAGTCCATGTATTTACATGACAGAATAACTTCCTTACTTCTCTCTTCTACCTACTACATCATTAGCCTGAGAACCCCATGCTCACTCAGTGATAGAGATCATACCAAGGTTATCCTCCTGCTTACGCTGCTAGGCAAAAGATCTTTGCCACTGTGCTCTACCCCAAGTTTAGTCTACTGTTTTTGTTAGCACTGAACAAGATTTTACATCTGCTTCATTTGTAGCTGTGTTAGATTGCCATTTGTCTTTTTATATGTCTGTAATTACTCAATTACAAGTTTAAGGAATCCTCATCCATTCTATTTCTTCAGTCAATCTACTACATATCTATAATGTGTTTGGTTTAGTTTCTTTTTAAGAGTGCCATAAGAAAATATATAGTTGGTCACTTATAACAGAAAGTTTGTTTTTATCAGTTTAAATGCTTCAAAGGCCAAGGCCAAAATGCTGCTAGATATCCATCAAGATGGCTCAGCAGGTAAAGTAACTGATGCCAGGTCTGATGACCTGACTTCACTCCCCCTGGGATCCACATAATAGGGGAGAACCACCATGTACATGTTCACACACAACCCTCGAGTGAGTAAACAAATACACACTGCTAGATGTGGTATGGATGAGGCCTTTTTCACAGTTCATAGCTGGCTTCCTTTTATTAGAAGCTGGCAGAAAGGAAATAGGATCTTCAGAATCTTATATAAGGGTGCTAATCATATTCACAAGAGTTTCCTCCCTCATATGATCACTTCACAAAGGCCTCACTTCCTAAGCTATCACCTATTTGGATTAAAATGGATTCATTAAAAATGAATCTGGGGGGAGAGGTGATGCTAGCCCATAACAATAGAGTCAGGTATGGTTTAACAATGGGCATGCATTCTGATACATCTATTGTTGATTTGCTATGGGATAAATATCACAGGGAATGCTTAACACAAAGCAAGGTAGCTATTATATCGCTAGGTATGTAATTTTATGAGAATACCAACCACTCATGGTTCATCATCATCATCTGAAATGTGTCATTATGTAGCATCTGACAATACTTTTATACCAAATACAAAGATATGTCCCTAGATATAGAGTCAGAAATGATGTAACAAAGAAACAAGTGTTGTATTTCAAGTAAAAATTCTACAAAAAGCTATCACTTCAAATTTTTCCTATAGGAATAAAAATAATAGCTAAAAAGGCAAACAATGGCAAAGGGCATTTTAAGCAAAGGAAGGCAAATGGTCCAGAAAAACACATTTATTTGCTGCAAACAACTAAATATGCCTAGGTCGATTGGGTTGTGACAGGAATTGGCAAGTTGAAAATCACAAGGGCTTCAAACATCAAGACAAGAATTTGTACTTTAACCTGGAAAGAATGTACACCTTTAATGAGTTTTCATAAAACAAACACACCTGGATAACCATCACTTAGAGAAGCTTCCTCCTACAGTAGATGCAGCTAACACAGAGACCTACGGCTGGACAATGTGCACAGAGTGAGAAACTTCGGAGCACTTGGTCCTAAATTGGATGGCTCCATCAAACCCTCTCCCCAGGGCTCAGGGATCTATGAGAGAGAGGAAGCAGAAAGATTGTGGGAGCCAGACGGGATTGATGACTGCAGATGCAATAGGACACAATTATGAACTCACAAAGATGGGGGCTACACGCATAGAGACTGCATAAGTTCAAGCCACATGGGGTCCTAGCACTGAGAGAGGGAAATGGGCACTGGTTTCAACCTCTAACCAACAATCTATCTGTCATTTGATATTGGCAAATGAAAAACTACTTTTCTCCAGAAGAGTCTACTGTGGTTTTGTAGACTTTTTATCTCGTTTTGCTTTATTTGAGCATTTCTTCTCCTCCTCCTCCTCCTCCTGCTTCTTATTCTTATTCTTCGGCTTCTTATTCTTATTCTTCTGCTTCTTATTCTTATTATTAGTCTTTTGCTTGTATATTTTGAGTTTTGATTTTGTGGGGCTTGTGTTTTTTAAGTATTTATTTCTTTTTGTCTGTTTTTTAAAGAAAGAAAAGATAAAATTGAATAAATAAGGAGCAGGGATGGTCTGAAATGAGTAGGGGAAGGGAAAAAACATTTTTTTTTCAATTAAATGAAAAAAGGAGACAAGACGTGGAAACAAAGGAAAGAACAGGCAAAATCTGCAGACATGTTAATAGAAAAGTTCATGAGCTTGTGTAGAGAGGTAGATTAGGGAAAATTAAGGAAGCAGTGTGCTTTAATCAATAAGCAAGTTCTCCTTGCAACAGGGGAAACTATTTGGCAGTCAGCTGGACTGCCAAACCTGATGCAGTTTAGGTGTTGTTCTTTGTGTGCCTTCTAAATGTATATACTAATACTCTGGTAGGAATGAATATAGGCAACCCAATATTTCTTAATTTACAAGTATTTGGAACAGGATTCATGTCCCAGATACTTAATGTGCATTTGATTTATGTCTAGATTTCTTTTTAATATAGGGTCTTATTATGTACCCATGGCTGGCTTTGAACTCACAGAGATCTCCCTGACTTTATCGCTTGAGTGTTGGAATTAAAGGTGTGAGCCACCATACCTGACCAAGGTGATAATTTTTATTTTGAGTTATAATTAAATCAAGAACAGATAAGCTACATGAGTATGTATTTTTAATACATATAAATCATGGGTTCCATGGAAAGTCTTCATTTTTAAGCACACAGAGGCTAAGATCCCTTTAAAAACTGTGATACCCAGGGCTGGAGAGATGGCTCAGCAGTTAAGAGCACTGCCTGTTCTTCCAAAGATCCTGAGTTCAGTTCCCAGCAATCACTTGGTGGCTCATAACCACCTATAATTATATTTGGTACCCTCTTCTGACCTGCAAGCGTATGTGTAGGTAAACACTGTATACATAACAAATAAATAAATCTTTAAAAAAACAGAAAAACTGTGGTAACCTTTTATGGCAGTTTGAATGAAAATGGCCCTGTAGGCTCATATGTTTGAATACTTGGTCAGCACTTCGTGGAACTGTTTGAGAAGGTTTAGAGGAGGGATTTGCTAGAGGAGATATGCCACAGGCTTTGAGGTTACAAAATCCCATGCCATTCTCAGTTAGCTCTCCCTCTCTCTCTTCTCTCTCCCTATCCCTATCCCACTCCCCATTTCCATCCTCCTACCCCTCCTTCCAACTTGCAGATAAGAATCAGGATGAAAGTCCTCAGCTACTGTTCCAGTACCTCACCTGCCTGTTGTCATGTTTCTCACCATGGTGGCCATGCACTCTAACCCTCTGGAACTATGAGCCCCCAAATTAAATGCTACCTTGGTCATGGTCTTTTGTCACAGAACTAGAAAAGTAAATAGGATACCCTTTCTTCTTCAAATGAAGGTATCCTGGCAAGTTTTAACTTTAACATATGAATTGTCTTAAAATAATAATTACACCATACTATAAAAATAATTACTTTCTCCATTTAGTGGTCATGATTGTTTATTTTGAATTGAGTAATAGTTTGTCTTCCTCTTCTCTCTTTACATTAAACAGTTTGGGAATGCTGTGTATCATCTGTCAGCTCTGACTGCTGGTTTGGAAATAAAATTAGCTCAAATGCTTGCTACTCTAATCCAGTGTTCCTAGCAGCACTTTCTGTGAAGATAGAAATGTGCTATCTCTTGTGTCTGATCATAAGGCACTCAGCATACAGGCAACAGAGCCCTTGAAATGTGTCTCCTGGCCACCAAGAGGTTAAATTGTTTTGCTTTGTTTTGATTAGAGGAATATAAATTGAAATGGTAACATACAGATTATAGTTAGCAAGTTAGCAGTATAACACTTTAGTATTCAGAAATCAACTCTAGACATTTCAATCCCCAACATTCTTTTATGTATCTCTCTTCATTTAAAATATTATTATATTTAATGTCTGGGAAGTGGTCATTTTCATTTTCTTTAACATTCATTCACAGTTCCTGAAAAAGAGTTGAACGACTTCTTTTTTTTTTTTTTGAATCAGTGAGAATGGCACACATCCAAAAACATAAAATCAGAATGCTGTAGATAACTGACTATCTGTAGATAACTGACTATCAGACTCCTTAACCATCACAGTTTCTGACACAGTATTTGGCAGTTAATGGTTAATATAATCATATAAGAATTGAGGAGAAATGGGTGTATACAACCATTTCCAGAGCACAGGGACAGGCAATTCCAAGTACAAATACAATTGTCTTTAATGCTTAGTTACAGAAAAAAAAATGGCCACAACGTTCTTATTTCGAGCATGCATCACTACAATTATCACAATCCATATATTTTATTTTATATTCTTCATTTGTGTGTGTGTGTGTGTGTGTGTGTGTGTGTAAGCACATATATGCCAGTGTGTGTGGGCATGAGTGTGTGTGAGAGAGGAGTGTGTCTGTGTTGTATGTGTGTGTTTATGAGAGAGAGAGAGAGAGAGAGAGAGAGAGAGAGAGAGAGAGAGAGAGAGAAGATCAGAAAATAACTTGGAGGAGCTGGTTCTTTCCTATTATAATATGGGTCTTGGGGATCAAACTCAAATATTGGGTTGGCAACAGAAACCTTTCCAGTCAAACCAACTTGCTGGGCCCAGTTTATAGTTTTTGAAAATGTATTAGTGATTGATCAAAGTAAGTCAAACTTGACAATGATGAACAAAACAACAATTGTTCACACTTGTGTGCCACAGGAACTTAATACTTTGACAATCAATGCCATACTTACTTCCTAGAAAATAATAGATTTAATTTTACTTCATAAACACAAAATGTGAGACCTCATTTGAGAGAGCAGTCAAACTGTATGTAAATTTACTATCCACAAAAATTGTTCCTCATTCACTGGAAGAACATCTCAAAAGTTGATCCACATCTCAAAAGAAGTACTCTCAGGCTTTGAGAACCCCTATCTAATGAAGAACTTAGCTATATTTGGACACTAGTTCAGCATTCTTCTCACTTGGGTTACATTAACCAAATCAAACAGATATTTAAGACTAACACAAGGGACTTAAAGAGGTTGAACATAAAAGTACATTAGTGACTACAGTTAACACAGTTTTTTCATTCTTTTCACATATAATTTTCTATATCATGAAATGCAATTTATTGCTATGTTGAAAACAGGGGGGATAGATGAAAATGTATAAGTAAGAGTCATAAGTAATATCAGAACCACAGAGAAAGACTAATGTAATATAGGCTTACAGCAAATACACTTAAGGCTTTCTCTCTTCTGGGACATTATTCATGAAAGTCAGATCTCCCATACAAAAAGCCATGTAATCATTCATTCATTTGTTCAACAGTAAGCATCATGTTCTCTCTTAGTAGCCTCACTAAAAGAGTATGGCTTTATCTCATGTTGATTACTAGTCAGTCAATGACACAGTTTACCTAACCAGTTCTTAGCCTGAAGTATAAATACTAAAACCCTCGGTGTTTAGGGTAAATACAACAGCTATATGATCTGTAAGTTCTGATTCACTTAAACTTTTTTCTACTAATACTGTACTAAATCACATGAAATACCTAAAGAAGCATTTAGTCAACCCACATCTGACGGAGGGCTGATCTCCAAAATATACAAATAACTCAAGAAGCTAGTCACCAAAACACCAAATAATTCAATTAAAAAGTGGGGTACAGAACTAAACAGAGAATTCTCAATAGAGGAATCTAAAATTACTGAAAGACACTTAAGAAAGCCTTCAACATCCTTAGCCCTCAGGGAAATGCATATCGAAACAACTCTGAGATACCATCTCACTCCTGTCAGAATGGATAAAATCAAAAACATGCTGGAGAGGATATGAAGAAAGGGGAACACTCCTCCACTGATGATGGGAGTACAGCCACTTTGGAAATCAGTATGATGGTTCCTCAGAAAACGGGAATCAGTCTACCTCAAGATCCAGTAATTCCACTCTTAAGCATATACCCAAAAGATGCATATTCATGCAACAAAGACTATGTTCATAGCAGCATTATTTGTAATAGCCAGAACTTGGAAACAACCTACATGGCCCTCAGCTGAAAAACGGATGAAGAAAATGTAGTACATTTACATAATGGAGTAGTACTCATCTGAAAAAAAAATGGAATCTTGAAATTCATAGGCAAATGGATGGAACTAGAACAAACCATCTTGAGTGAGGTAACCCAGTCACAGAAAGACAAACCTGGTGTGTACTCACTCATTTATGGACATTAGACACAGAGAAAAGTATTAGCAGCCTTTGATGCAAACCTCCAGAGAAGCTAGGAAACAAGGAGGACCCCAACATGGTCTCCAACAGAGGGGGAAAGGACAAGATATCCCCAGCACATTGGGAGCATGGGCGGGGGAGGAGAGATGGATTTAGAAGGAAGAGGAGGGGAGAAGTGGTCATGAGGGAGCAAGAAGAATGAGTCAGGGAAAGAGTATAGGAGAGCAAGAAAGAGACACCAGAATAGAGGGAGCCATTATAGGTTTTAAGAGAAACCTGGCACTAGGGAAATGTCCAGAGATCTACAAGGATAACCTCAACTAACAATCTAAGCAATAGTGGAAAGGCTACCTTAAATGCCCTTCCCTGATAGTGAGATTGATGTCTACCTTAAATGCCATCCTAGAGCCTCCATCTAGTAGTTGATGGAAGCAGAGCAGATACCCACAGCTAAACACTGAGTCAAACTCCTGAAATCCATTTGCAGAATTGGAGGAGTGATGAGGAAAGGGGTCAAGACCAGGCTGGAGAACCCCACATAAACAGCTGACCTGAAAAGAGGGAGCTCATGACTCCAGTCTGATAGCTCTGAAACCAGCATATGACCAACCTGGACCCCCTGAATGTGGATGTTAGTTAGGAGGACTGGGCAGACTATGGGGACTCTGATAGTGGATCAGTATTTGTCCCTGGTATATGAATGGACTTTTGGATCCCATTTCACATAGAGGGATACTCTCTCAACTTAGACAAATGGGGGGAGGGACTAGGCCCTGCTCCAAATGATATGACAGACTTTGAAAACTCCCCATGGAAGTCATTAACCCTCCCTGGGGAGCAGAAAGGGAATGGGATGGGGTTTGGTGGGTGTGGGACAGGGAAGGACAGGCTGGTTCAGGAACTGGGATTGACATGTAAAATAAGCTTGTTTTAAATACAAAAAGAGAAGCATTTAGTCAAAGCAACAGAAACTATGAGAATAAACTGGGTAAAAAAATGTTTCTATGATAAAAATAAGTAAAAATCAACTTTAAACATCTAGAAATTTCTGTAATCATAATGAAATTATCTTTCATAGTCTCTTATTTTTAAAGTGCTGTGTAAAAATCCAGTGAATCAAGATTATTTCCACAGTCAGAATATTGATCTAATTTTAAACTTTCTGTATGGAAAAGGCAGTGTCCTGTGTGAAGAATTAATAAAATATTAGGTTAGTTCTCTTGAATCTTACTTGCTCTGGGCAGTTCAATAATATGGATGGTTTGCAAGAATTTACATGCAGTATTTCCTTCTAATATCTGGAGGCAAAAAAAAAAAAAATACATACAACTTCAGGGATAAAGGGTTTCTTTCAACCTAGAATGACTGTTGACAGCCCATCATTGTAGAGTAGAGAGTTAAGACAGGACATTCAAACAGCTAGTCACATTCCATCCACAGTCAAGAGCAGAGAAAAGTAAATGCATGTGCTTTTGCTTGCTTGCTCAGCCGAATTTTTATATTATTCATTAGCCCTGTTAAGGGAATGATGCCCCTGCCACAGTGATATAGGGCTTCCAATATCAATTAACTTTATTGAGACAACCCCCCATACAGACACACCCACAGGCCAATTCAATGTAGACAATCTTTCATTCAGATTCCTTTTTACTGTGATCCTAGGGTGTGTCAAGTTGTAAATTAAACATATTGATTGATGCCTTCTTAATTTCTCCTTGCTTTAGTTATCTCATCTGTAAAATGAAAATGAAATTACTTTAATATGTCTATAAAATCAAATTAGTAAATATTTGCAAAGTGCTTAACAGTAAGCTCCTCAGATAAACAATAGACGATAGATAGATGATAGATAGATAGATAGATAGACAGACAGAAAGACACACACACACACACACACACATTTTATGCTAATGAGTATCATCCCTAAAAATAATTTGTACTGTGCAGAGGTACATTATCTAGTGGCAAAGCATTTAGAACTCCAAGCTAAGAGAAAACTACACCCCCCTTTTATTTATATTTATTATATGCATTTTATATGCATTACTTTTCAATGGTAGAACCTTTAAAATTTACTGATTCATAGTCTGTAAAACAAAAACCTCACAAAACTCACAAAATGATCAGAAAAAAAGTTTTTGGAAAACTAGAAAAAATACTTCATTCTTTTAATCATGCATTACACAAAGAAAATCTTTAGTTACAAAATAAAATTAAGCACATCCCATCATCCAATTGTGCCAAGACCATTTGTTGAAGATGCTGTCCTCGACCCACTGTATTCTTTTTGCTGTTTTGTCAAAAATCAGGTGTTCATAGGTGTGTGGGTTAATATCAGGATTTTCAATTTGATTCCATTGGTCTACCTGTCTATTTTTGTGCTAATATCAGGCTGTTTTCAGAAGTATAGCTCTGTAGTAGAGCTTAAAGTCAGGGATGGTGATGCCTCCTAAAGTTGTTTTATTGTACAGGTTTGTTTTGGCTATCCTGGGTTTTTGTTTTTCCATATAAGGTTGATTATTATCCTTTCAAGGTCAGTGAAGAATTGTGGTGGGATTTTAATGGGGATTGCATTGAATCTGTAGATTGCTGTCTGATGTCATGCACAAAACTCAAGTCCAAATGGATCAAAAACCTCAACATCAATCCAGCCACATTGAACCTCTTAGAAGAGAAAGAAGAAGGTACCCTTGAACAAATTGGTATAGGAGACTGCTCCCTGAACATAATTCCAGGAGCACAGACACTGAGATCACCAATTAATAAATGGGACCTCTTCAAACTCAGAAGCTTCTGTAAGGCAGAGGACACAGTGGACAAGACCAAACAGCAGCCCACACACTGGGAAAAGATTTTCACCAATCCTACATCCAACAAAGGGTTGATCTCCAAAATATACAAAGAACTCAAGAAACTCGTGAACAAAACACCAAATAACCCTTTTAAAAATGGAGTACAGAATTGAAGAGAGAATTCTCAATAGAGGAAATCAAAAAGACTGAAAGACACTTAAGAAAGTGCTCAACATCCTTAGCTATCAGGGAAATGCAAATCAAAACAACTTTGAGATACCATCTTACTCCTGCCAGAATGGCTAAAATTAGAAACACCAATGACAACTTGTGCTGGAGAGGATGTGGAGAAAGGGGGACACTCCTCTACTGCTGGTGGGAGTGCAAACTCGTACAGCCATTTTGGAGATCAGTATGGTGGTTCCTCAGGAAAATGGGAATTAGTCTACCACAGGACCCAGCAATCCTCCTTTTAGGCATATACCCAAATGATCCACATCCATGCAACAAAGACATGTGCTCAACTATGTTCATAACAGCATTATTTGTAATAGCAAGAACCTGGAAGCAACCTAGATATCCCTCAACTGAAGAATGGATAGAGAAGATGTGGCACATCCACACAATGGAATACTACTATGCAGAAAAACATAATGGTATCTTGAAATTCACAGGCAAGTGGATGGCCCTTGAAGAAACCATCCTGAATGAGGTAACCCAGTCACAAAAAGAGGAACATGGTATGTACTCACTCATATATGGATTTTAGACCTAGAGCAAAGGATCACCAGAGGAACTAGGATACAAGGTGTATTCTAAGAGATTCCTATAAAGCCCCTCACAGAAGGGGGAAGGGACAAGTCCCGCAGAGCACATGGGAAGTGGTGGGGCAGTGAATGGAGAGAGAAGTAGGAGAAAGAGAAGGGGAGGAGAGGAAAGCACGTGCGACTAGGAAGATTTAGTCAGGGTAGGAATAGAAGACAGGAGAGAGAGAGAGAGAGAGAGAGAGAGAGAGAGAGAGAGAGAGAGAGAGAATGAACATAAAAGAGGGAGCCATTATTGGTTTGAATCAAAAACTGAACCTAAAGAAAGGTCTAGAGACCTACAAGACTGCTGCCAACTAACAGTTTGAGCAACCTTGGAAAGGCTACCATAAATGTCCTTCCCAGATAGTGAGATCAACAACTAACTTATCCACTATCATGGAGCCCTCATCTAGTACCTGTTGGAAACACCCATAACTAAACACTGAGTCGAACTAGAATCCAGATGCAGAGAGAGAGGACAAGAAGACCAGGTTGCAGAAACACATAGAGACAGCAGACCTGAACAAGGAGGAACTAACGGGCCCTCAGACTGATAGCTGGGAATCCAGCATGGGACTGACTCAGGTCCCCCTGAATATGGGTCTCAGCCAGAAGGACTGAGCAGTCTAAGGGACCTCAGACACTGGGACCAAGATGTTTTCCTGGTGCACAAAAGTACCTTGTGGACACATCCCCCATGGAGGGATACTGCCTTAACCTAGAGACAGGAGAGAAGTCCTAGTCCCTACTTCAAATGACTTGACAGATCTACATGACCCCACCTGGATGTCATTGTCATACATGTGGAATTGGGTTGTGGAAGGGGTGGGAGGCGTGGGTGGTCAGGTTGCATGTAAGGGGGCAAAGAGGGTAAGAGGGAGGAAGGGAGAGAGGGAGGCAGGGAGGGAGTGAGGCAGGCAGGGAGAGAGGCAGGGAGGCAGGGAGGGAGGGAGAGGGAACTGGGATCGACATGTAAAATAAAAAATAAATAAAAAAAATTTTTAAAAAAATACATTGAACTGAAATGGAAAAGAACTGAGAGACAGGAGCCAAAAAAAAAAAAAAAAAAAAAAAAAAAAATAAGCACATCTAAGAAAATAAATCAGGGACAGGGAAAACTAGTCCAATCCCTGCCGAATTCTGAATCCTGATTCAATGTTTTAAAATATATGTAAAGGCAATATTCTTCAATTATTTTTAAAACTAGATCATTTTGTTTTGGAATCATGGTTAATCAAGATAATATCTTGGGGGAAAATTTGTTTGTAACTTTAACTATAAAATATTCCATTTTTACAGAAGCAGGCCTAGGCCCTACCCCAAATGACTTGACAGATTTTGATGATCCCTTATGGAAGACCTCACTCTCCCTGGGGAGTTAATGGGGGGGTGGTATGGGGAGGTCTGTGGGGGCAGGGGAGGAAGGGCGGAAGAGGGTACTGGGATTGATATGTAAGATAAGATTGTTTCTTGTTATGAGTAGTTTTTCCTACCAGTCTTGTCCCTCTGCTGTGCCAGCCCTAATTAACACACAGAGACTCTGTATTAGATATAAATGCTGTTGGCCAGTTACTTGTTTCTTGTTGGCTAGCTCTGTCTTAAATATTAACCCATTTCTATTAATCGAAGTATTTCCACGTAGTCTGCTGGCGTTCTTCTCTCTCCTCTCCATCCTACATCTTGGATCTCCTCCCTACTACTTCCTCTCTCCTCCTAGTCTCCTAGTCCCACCTATCTTGCTTTCCTATTGGCCAACAGTGCTTTATTCATTAACCAATGCGAGAAACATATTTACAGAATGACATCTCCTATCAGTTTCTAATTTAAATAAAATTTATTGTTCAAACAAAGAGTGTACTACATCATTTTCTATTACAGAAATGACACATGCTCCAAATTAATTAATCTTTTCTATGTGAGAAGCGATCATTACTACTTCAGCATCCTAGCAAACATAAAGGGGGGAGAAAATGGAACATGATCATGTTCTCTGTGATGACAAGTTCATGTCAGTGGTAACTGTCCTCTAGATAGCTTTAACTTGTTCAAAAGAAAATTAAATTTAAATTGTTCAAGGAAAGTAGAATACAACCACAAATGAGTCTGCATTTATGAAGGGTTATCGGTTGCCAATGACTATTGAGGAAGGGAGAATCAGCTTCCCCTGGGACTAGCTCCCATATGGGTTCTCTAATCTCAAATGGTCAGCCCTGGACATGTGTACATACAAGCAATGCTAAATGGACTCAGTAAGTTATATATACATGTGTCTACATATGTATAACAATATTCCTTAAAGAAGAGAAGAGGAATTGGAGATAAGGGACATCTAAGGAGCTTGAGGGTGGGGTAGAGAGGGAGGAATGGAAATGATGTACAAGTTTCAGAACATAAAATTATATAAAAATAATACATACTTAATATTTTTATTTTTGTCTTTTCCAAAAAATGTTAACACTGTATGCACATGCTATGTTAGTCTAAAAATAAAATGTCTATATTTTTTTCCTTTTTTAAATTTTGAATTAGAAACAAGCTTGTTTTACATGTGAATCCCAATTCCCTCTCCTTCCCCTCTACCCTACCAACTTGCTACTCCATCCCCTTTCTGCTCCCCAGGAAAAGTGAGGCCTTCCATGAGGGATCTTTAAAGTCTATCATATCATTTGGATAATGGCCTAGGCCTTCCCCGATGTGTTTTAGTGACTAGGTTCTTGAGTTCTTTGTATTTTGGAGAGCAGCCCTCTGTCAGATGTGGAGTTGGTAAAGATATTTCTTTTCCCATTCTGTAGGCTGCTGTGTTTGTTTGTTTGTTTGTTTTTGTTTTTGTTTTTGTTGACTGTGTCCTTTGCCTTACAGAAGCTTCTCAGTTTCAGGAGGTCCCATTTATTAATTGACTATCTCAGTTACTGTGCCTATGTTATTGTTGTTATATTCAAGTAGTGGTCTTCTGTACCAATTGTTCAAGGGTTCCTCCCACCTTCTCTTCTAAGAGGTTCAATGTGGCTGGATTTATGTTGAGGTCTTTGATCCATTTGGACTTAGGTTTTGTGCATGGTGATAATTTATTTTTAAATTACTGTGATAGAGTATTCACCTAGTATTTATAAGATCCTGGGATTGGTATTTGGCATTAACAAAAGAAATAAATAGGCCTATATGATAAAAGATGTTCTTTGTGTTTCTCAATTTTTTTTGTTACTTTTTAAATATCCACCATTTTCATGTCTAGATACAATTACCAAGATTTCCCTATGCTTATGATACATGATCTTATTTAATTGTCATGTTACCCCTAAGAGACAGGATCTTGTTTTATACATAGTTTTCAGAATAGTAAACTCCTGTTAAAGAAGTTAAATTATTTTGGCAGAACCTTCATAAATATTACTGACTGAATAAGAACAGATTCCCACTGGTCTCCACTGAAGTACACAAAATCAGAATACTTTTACTTATATAAAGCACTTCCTCAAGGGTTATAATACTATGTACTGTGAACTTTTATTTATTGTAGTGCCTTTTCATTTCCATGAGAAGTTATAAAGCTGATGGCATGAGCTCTTTAAGATGCCTAATTTGAGCTGGGCAGTGGTGGCATATGCCTTTAATCACAGTCCTAGGGAGGCAGAGGTAGGCAGCTCTCTGTGTTCCAGGCCAGCCTGCTCTACTACAGAGCAAGTTCCAGGACAGCCAGGGCTACACAGAGAAAAAGCCTGTATAAAAAATGTTTTTTTAAAAAATTCTTAATTTGATTTCAAAGTATATATATTTGTTTGACAATAGTAAATGATTAGTGTTCTTTTTATCACAGTGGATTAAGGCTGGTTTTTGAGCAAATGGAAAATAAGAAAGCAGGGAATGAAAGAAAAAGTGACTGAGGATTTTATTTAGAAAAAGATTTTTTAAAAAGGAGAGGATAATTTGATAAGTAATAGCATTTTGTGTTTGTAAAACCAAAACACTGTCTTTGATAACTTTGTATGACACGGTGAGTAGTAAAGACATGACATATGCTTGTTCAAGCCCATGCATTGTAGTTCTTTTGAGTACCGATTACCTCCATGTATTGCAATTTTATTCCATGTGTTTGTGTGATGTAGTGAACACATGTACCAGTGTCACCAGTTCTAGGACAGTTGATGGGCAACAGAGATGAGCAGGGAGTAGATGAATGAGTCAGATGCTGGGAGTCTCTGATGCCAAAATAGTGTCAAGGTAACTTGAAGATCAGGAATGGCCAATGCCAAATGAGGGTTTTAAATACAGGAAGTGTTTATGATGCAGCATTGCTATTTTGCCAGTGAATTACATGTGCTGTGTCCACTGAATGAACTACTTGATAAACCATCCTTTCAAATCACACAGTCTTCTATAGCGCCAAAGAAAAGCATGACATTTGGGAAGGTTGTCTGAAACTAGGACTTTCCCTTTATCTTTAAGAGAAACACACTTGATTTATTGTACATGTCAGCCTACCAGATGGATGGCTGGACTTTGAAATACATTGACCACATCTTTATATATATATATATATATATATATATATATAGATAGATATATAGATATATAGATATAGATATATACATATATACATACATATATATGTTTATTAATTTAATGTCTTGGTCCTTGTCTTAACTAACCTTGATATAGGGCATAGTTTATCCTTTTCTGCCTTGAAACTCTGTTTCACTCAGCCCTTTACTCTCTCCTACTTTTTAAAACATGGCTTCCACTTTCCTTGATGTTTGCTACACCTCTAAATTTAAACACCATTTAGCATTCTTCCTTTGGCTCTTTTTTTTTCCTTACAATGTTTCTTGAAATGTTACCCAAATACAATTTGAATGATTACCACCATTGCATAACTTCTTAATGGGAAGCTCTATATCTTTCCTATTTATAACTTGTGCCCCTAAAATGCCAGGTATTTTCATCTATATCAGGTGGAAAGTCAGTTTGCTGAGTCCAGCAGCTAATTTTTCCTCAATGATTTTTCTACACAATCTCTTTATCCATCCTTACTCTCACCTGAGCTATCAAAAGACAAAGATTACTTCAGTCCTGGACTCTTGGACAGTATACACAAATATAATGACTCTTCTTCTGGATTATCACTCTGAGATCTGACGTCCAAGGAATCACCCAACTACCATTTTGTAAAGTGTGTGTGTGTGTGTTTGTTTCTGTAAGTCTGAGAATAAAACCTAGGGCCTCACATATGATACGCAAACACTCTGCTACTGAGCTAGATTTCCCCAACCATCTGCAAGAATTTTCTGGGAATACTAGACTCTATTTTAAAAGCATTTGATCTATCTATATGCTATATACTAACTACAGAAAAGAATTTCCTTTCTTTTTGTTATATCATACTCTATTGTCATCATATGGCAAAAGCCTAAGTTTAGACTGAGCAGTTTTAGCATTTACTTAGTGTTGGAAACTACTTGATTGATTTGTGACTATGATACACACAATTCTGCCGCAGCACCTAGCCTCTGACACACACATACATCTTCTCCCACTTATCTTATCAAACAACAATCTAGGATTTAATACTTGTAGTTGGATTCCCAAATTTGTCAGCGCAATTTCCTTGCCCTTGCTGTGCCATGTCATACAAAGGAGAGTCAGCTCTCCTGCTCTTATGCCCGTGGATCTGGTTCACCTATACCTCCTGCAACAAGGTCAGCTCTAGTGTGCTGCCCAGGCAATGTGCAGGGCCCATTCTCTTTAGTTCTGCAGCCAGTGAGAGTCAGGATCAGCTCTGCTACTCTCAAGACCCCGGAAGCAGCTTTTCCTGGGGTGGCAAAGGGTGAGGGACAAGGGGCAAGTGTACCTCTCCCTTGCCGGCACCACTGTAAGGAATAAGGCTTTTCCTCCCACTGCTGGTCTTGTCCCACCACCGCGCCAGCCCCAAGTAACACACCAAGACTCTGTATTTGATATAATGCTGTTGGCCAGTTACTTGTTTCTTATCGGCTAGCTCTGTCTTAATTATTAACCCATTTCTGTTAATCTATTTATTTCCACATGGTCTTACCAGAGAGTTTGCTGGCATCCTGCTCTCTCCAGACTCTCCATCTTGACTCCTCCCTACTACTACCTCTTTCCTCCTTGTCTCCTAGTCCCTCCTCTCTTACTTTCCTATTGGCCAACAGTGCTTTATTCATTAACCAGTATGAGAAACATATTTACAGAGTGACATCTCCCATCACACCATTGTGTGACAGACCGCAGGGCTTCTTCTTCAGGGCTAGCTTACCCACACCCCAGCTAGCAGGGACAGTTCTACTGTACTGCCCTAAGGAGGAGCAGGGCCTGTACTCCTGAGTGCTATTGTTGGTGAGGGGCAGGGCCAGTTCTCCCTAGTGCTGCAGCTAGTGAGAGGTGGGGTCGACTGTTCAGTCCTATCCTCACTGCTTCGGCAGTAACAGGAGCCACAGAGATCAAAATAGACTATAGCTACTGCAGGGCCACAGACCCAGATATGACCCTGGCAGCAGCCCAGACCCAGAAAACACATTACAGCAACAGGCAGCTTAGAAGATATCTGTGGCTCTAGAAAAGGTTCTTCTCTGAAACACTAGCCCAGGCCTATGATATTTTGGAGGAACTACAGACATGAATACAGATCCCAGCTGTGGTTGAGCCATGGGTCCAGACGTGGTCTTAGGTAGCAGCCCGGGACTGGATGTCACTATGACACTGGTCACTCAGATCAGCATAGATGCAAGAGCAGCATAGCCCTTGAACCCCCACACTGCCCCACAGGTGTCAGCCCAGATCCCAGGCATCTGCAAGACCTTCCATGGCAACAGGAGCCTGGGACACCAGTGCAGGTCCTAGATGCGGCAGGTCAACAGACCCAAACATGCCCCGCCTGTAGCTCAGTCCCATACACTGCTCTGGCCCAGGGTAGAAACACATGTCACTCGGGTATGTATGGGCTCAGCAGCAGCCCAGGCATCTGTACTGCCTTCGATGGCAACAGGAGCCTAGGACATCAGTGCGTGTCCTGTCTTCGGGAGGGCCACAGACAAATTGGTCAGTCTTATGATGGAAAGATCATCCAAATGGTGCTGACATAATAAAAGGAACTCTTCAAAAGTCTCAGGATGGAGAAGGGGTTCCGTTGGTAACATGTTTGTAAAAGCCACAACATGAGGTCCTGAGTTCAGATCACCAGCACTTATTCTATATTCCCTAGCACTGCCTGGGGGGAGACAAGTGGATGCCTGGAACTTAGTGGCCCACCAGTCCAGCAATTGGTCAACTCTGGTCTCCGTGAGAGATAAACCTTATCTCAGCGATTAAGGTAGAGAGTGATAAAGTTATCTGTGATGTTCATCTCTGATCTGCAACATATAGACACAGACACGGCAGGCACATGTTCACATACATACGCACACACACACACACACACACACACACACACACTGAGAGAGAGAGAGAGAGAGAGTATTTTCTTGTAATAAAAAAGCAAGTCAGAGATTCAAAACTCGAAAAAGATGCAGCTGACTAACAATGCGTTGAAGATAAAAGAGGCCACATGGCCAGGAGTAAAATTTAGCCTCAGGAAACTGAGAGCAACCCTCTGACAGCAGCCAACAGGGAACAAGGAAACTGGACCTGAGACTTCGAGTTACAGAGATTTCAACTCCCTGATCCTTATAATCCTACCAGGGATGATATGAAGAGTTTATTTTCCTTGAATGCTCCAGGTGAGAACCACTGTTCCCAACACCATAGTTTCAGTTTTGTGATATCCTGAGTACTGGCCATGACACACTAAACTTCTGACCCACAGAACTGTAAACTAATACATGGGTGCTTTTTTTAGGCTGCCAAAAGTGTCTGTGTATGGTACAGGAATAGAAAACTAATACTGTTTTCATGACATAACAGCACAGTTCTCCCACAGTAGGGAACTCATGAGATTTCAAAGAGGCAGTAACATGCTTTTTGTAGAGAAATAATATGTGTTAGAAGCCAGTGGGTCATTATACCCAGCCCCAACTTATGGGGAGAGAAGTCAGGTTGTGCCTCTTTAAAGGGAGGAATTTCAAAGAATTTATAGGGCTATTTCAATTATTAGTAATAATAGCAATGATGAATGCTTTCTTTTAAACTATTGATAGATAGTAACTTATTTAAATGACAAAGCTCAAAAAGTTCATTGTAGTTTGCATAGTTTTAAGGAAGAAGAAATTGAAGCACAGATGTAATTTGCCCAAGGTCATGTCTGTCCCCTGGCTTTGCTAAATGCCAGTTTTGCTATATTAACTCAAAGCCTGAGCTTATAGTTACTATAAGTTTTCGTCATGCATTTAAAAATGTGCTTCCTAATAAAAGTCCATGAACAAAATAATAAAATGCTGAATGATAAAATGTGTGATTGAGTGAATTCACTATCAGTTTAATGACCATTCCCAGAGATGAATGGTAAATGAATAATTCAGTCTACCTGGAAGGAAATATACAATGGTTTGCTCCAACCCCTTTATTACCTCCAGCTTTCTCTGAAACAATCCATTAATGCCAATATCAAATACATGCTTACAAAATTAATGAAGTGGGGAGAGTAGCTTGTATAACAGATGCCAAGATCAAGATGTTAAACATTTTCATTGTAGATATTAGGCGAATCTAACACAATGAAAATTGGGATTTTGGTTTTTGTTTTGTCTCACATAATCCCTCTGCTTCTACTTTCCAGGTGATAGTGTTAAAGAGGTGAGCCACCATGTCTCGATTTTAATGATAGGCTTAGACACTCAGCATTGGAGTCAGACTGAATTTGGACGAAGAGACTTAATATTAATTCTTTTAACATTTTAATTAATTAGTTAAACATTTCCGTCCTCACCTCCCTCCACCTCCCTTCTCCCCCATCCACTCCTCCTCTGTTTCTATTCAGAAAGGGACAAGCCTCCCTCCCATAGGTATCAACAAAGCATGGTATATCAAGTTGCACTAATACTAAGCATCCTCCCTGTATTAAGGTTTGGTAAGCAATCTAGTATGAAGAATAAGTTCCCAAGAGCCCGTCAAAGCGTTGGGACATCCCTTGTCTCCATGGTTAGGAGTCCAACAATGAGAGCAAGCTACACAACTGTTGCATGTATGTAAAGGGTCTTGGTCAGTCTCATGCAGGCTCCCTGGTTATTGTCAGTCTCTATGGGTTCCTTTGAGCTAGATCACTTGTTTCTGTGGGGTTTCATATGATGCTTTGACCCCTTTTCCTCCCTCTGTTCAGCAGGATTACCCAAGCTCAGCCTAATGTTTGGCTATAAGTCTGCATGTTTCCATCCATTACTGGAGGAAGTTTGTCCAATGACATCTGGGATAGTCACCAATCTGATCCCAGGTGATGGATGTTAATTCTTACAACCACAAAAGCAGATGGAAGTTGATCTTAAGCTTAGCATTTACTAACTCTGATTGCTAGAAGCATGAATTGAACTTCTGGCTATATTCAAAGCAGAGTGATTTAAAGCTAGTTTGACAAAACCTAGAGAAACACATTAAGTACTGGTTGATATACCCACGAATAGTTGCAAAAGTTCACAGAGAACAAATTAACCATAACTTCCGCAGGTGTACAAAGCATCTCAAAAAAGAAGAACATGACCTGCAATGTGTGGCTTGAAAAGAGAATGTAAATTCTGCCTTGGCTATTAGAAAAGCTTAGCATGGAAGGGTTCTTTCATGCCATTTTGTGTAGTTTGTTAAATCAAGACTAAGATGAGTGGGTAAAAATTGTGTGTGTGGGGGGGGAAGATCTTTGATCAGCCTAAGAAGTCTCAAAACTTCTGTCGCCTAATAAGAGTCCTGGCTGCCTTAGCAAACTTTGGGCAAATCCTCCAATTAGAAGATTTACAGAAGCAGCTGAAAGATGTACTGTGTACATGGAACATCTGGATGAACTGCTTCTGGATCACCTTCAAATTCTAAATGCCTTCATCCAGTCCTACTGTACACTGACACCTCCTCACTCTATCTTACTCTGGGTGCCCTGACAAACAATGTCACTCAGCTAAGCACAGGCACTCTGTTCTCTAAACTACTTTTCATCTCCTGGTTCTGTACTTTGCCCCATCTTCTTTTCACCTGGAGTCATCCTTGTCGTTTCACAGGACTGTCAAAGTCAGACCGGTAAGTGCAAGTAACAAAGGCACAGCATTCCTGAGACTTTCCAAAAATTAATCTCATTCTCCTCTTGGCTCTTCCAGTACCACATTTTTTTCTCTCACTCTAATCTAGCATCTATAACATTGTGTTTTATATAATGTACTTTTACTGTCTTCATTCCCCATGAAATGGAAAAGTACTTGGGGGAAAAAACCATGAATTACACATTTTAGCATTCCTATTCAGGTTTTCATACAATGATTTTCTGTGAATTACTAGTAACACATGCCCATGGACAGTTTCTTACATAACACCAGCAGACAGATCAGTAAATACAATTTAAGGGAGGACAACTTAAATATATAGTTGACTAAATGAACTTCTGAAACAGGGCATTTAGTTTCTGCACTGATCCCACTAGCTCTAAGTATCTTTACCTAAGCTTTTATTGCAGTAAAATGCACAGTATCCCTTTTAATTGTACAATAGAGTGGCATCGTCTCTTTCATTATGTTGTACAATAATTCCTGAAGATGTAGGTTTCTGTCCTGCCTGGTCCCACAGCCCCTTTGCCCCAAATAAAAACACAGATACTATATTAGCTATTAAACTATTCGCCAATGGCTAGGGCTTCTTACTGGTTATCTCACTGTTAATTACTAACCCACAACTACTCCATAACTACTAATCTATGTATTTCTACATGGTCTTATCTTACCAGAGAACCCCCGGCACATCCTATCTTCTGGGTCTCTACATGGTATCTCCTAGCAGCAGCCTCTCTCTGCCTCCCACCTTCTTCTATGCTTTCTGCTTGGCTATTGGCCAAACAGTATTTTATTCATTAACCAATAAGAGACACATATATACAGAAGGACATCTCCCATCAAATTACCACTATGTAGTTCTGGAATTTTTTCACTGCCCCTCCTGTAGCTCCTGGCAACTCCTCACCTGTCAGCTAGTTCTGTCACAGGGATCGCTAGCAGCTCTGGATAAAGCCTTGTACCAAGGGCTTATTCAAATATTGCTGAAACAAATTTGAATTAAAAAAAAAATTGCTGTCAGAAAATGTACACAATGAAAGAGAAACATAGTGCAAGAGACAAATTGCTTAGTGTATTGTTTATAAAATGGTGTTTCTAAGTTTGAAACTGTACAGAAAAATGGGAGTCAAGCATTAAAAGTGTTAAAGTATAAAGTTTACATAAATTTTTTAAAAACAGCGTAGTTGGCTTTGTATTGCTGTAATAAAGACTGTGACCAGCGGCTGTTTAAAAGAAGAAAGGATTTCTATTTCAGTTTATAGTTGTAATCCATAAAGAGAAGTTGGGGCCCCAACTCAAGGCAGGAACCAGGAGGCAGGAACTAAGGAAGGGGCCATGGAGGAAACTCTCAACTATCTTCTAAGTTGGGCTACCCATTGTGGGTTGGACTAACCCATATCAATCATCAACCAAGTCCCCACAGACTTGCCTGCAAACCCATCTACCACACATCTTGTCGTTGTGTGACAAGGCTTTTCCTGGAGAGACATAATATACACTTTATTCACCCCAGATAGGGAGCCCACAACAGAACAAAATACAGCTACCATCAAACCAATGAGTTTTCTTGGGATTGCTTACAGAAGTATTCATGAAGGATTACTTACATTAGCAGTAATGACTCAACAACAGCTGTACCACCAAAACCCACCCTAGTACAAAGAGGGCTCCTAAAAGTAAGGAACCTAGAACATACTGCACAGCACAGCCCAAGGGCAGCTCAACAGGTTGGAGAGTGTCCCTTCCAAGGAACTCAGTTGCTCTGAACTTCTTCAGGCAGCTGGTTTTGCTTTTACCAAGCATTTGTCTGTTTCTTTTATTTATTTATTTATTTTTATTTATTTATCTATTTATTATCTCTTTTAATTCTCAGCTTGGTTTTTTTTGCTGTTCAGAAGATGGGGCCCTAGAGAATTTGGTCAGTTTTAGGGACTTCCAGGATCTATTTTGAGTTATTTACCTTCTGGCTTAAAAAGCGTCCTTGAAAGATAAGAGGAACCTCGGAGGAAATGGATATACAACAAACAACAGACACTTTCCTCTTCTCAGATGACCCTAGTTTATGTCAAGTAGACAAAAATCTACCCAGCATAATAGTCATAAAAGCAAATCAAGAATGAGCTCCACAGCTGTAAACCCCCCCCCCCCAGTGTGTTTGTAAACTCTACTGTAATTCTTCAAAAGCCAGAGGCTGACACTGGAGTATCTTCTTCCTCAGTGCCACTTCTTCACTGTATTTTTTGAGACAGGATCGTTCACTGATCCTAAAACTCTAGCTGGCCAGCAAATCCCCTGCTTTACCTGACTTTACCTATCAGAGCCAAGGTTGAAACAGGCACTGTGACGTTGACTTTCTTTTTACCTGGGGTCTGGGGATCCTAACTCAGGTTACTATGTTTGCACAGCAAGCAATTGACCTACTAAGCCATCTGTTTCCCCAGCCCCAGAGAATATTCCAAATTATAATTTCCCTCTAGATATGTATGGATGACTAGAGGATTAAAAAAAATCATAATAATTATTCTTGAAGCAACCTTAAATGTTCATATCTTCCCCAATTTTCAGCTTATTTTTAATATTAAAGATATTGTTTATTATTTCACCTTCCTAAAATGAAGCCACTCAGTAAAGGATGGCTTCTGCATTACCTCGTTTAAGATTTCTAGAGATTTGAGAATGCAAAGGAGTACCCAAGCCACTTGCCACTTGCCACTTGCCCCCAGTTGAGTTCTGGAACTGGTTTGTAATGTCATCCATTAGCAACTGAACATCACTCAGTTTGATTCATGACAATACTTGCTAAAGTTAGTATGCTTTCCTCCATGGGAGCTTTGGCGCTTTTATGACTTTATATTCTTTACCCCTGTGACTAAAAGGTCTACTTTGTACCTTAATTTCTCTACCTATGAGCCTGGTTCATTGGTTCATGCCACTTAGAGGAACTGTGTATTTTTGTTGTTCCAAGCTAAGTGCTTCCTGACTAAGGGAAGTTTTCCAAAGTGTAATGTTATACAAATGAGATTTAAGTTAATTAAATTCGGTGACATTAAACTAACCATAAAACTCCCAATGTGTACAAAATGACTCATTTCCAGCAAGCCCTATTTAATAACACTAAATTGTAAAAGGTTATGAATTAGTTAGGTGCCATGCCAAACAAACAATCTTAAGACTAAAGAAAACTGAATTGCAAAAACGATTTTTATTTTTTTTGCTTTTTCTTCCCAGATAAGACATTGTTAATGTCTTAAGTATTTTACTCATATATCACAAGAAAATGGAATGAAAGGATATCTCAAAATGTTGTAGAATTTGAGAAATAGAACATATGTTAGTATTGTAGTAGGGAACTAGCTACTGAATTGATTTCTTTCTAAAACCAACACTGGAAGTTGATTAGAGGTGAAAGCAACCTTCCTGCAGAACATGTTAATTGATCTTTTCTGTTCTTTGTTCATCAAGGCTTCAGACATGCAAACACGTTTTGCCATAGCAACCTCACTTGCCAGAATTAATATTAAGGAAAAGATTGAGGAAGAATAAAAAAGTTCATAAATAATATGTTCATCATTTTCTGCTGTTGCTCTTAGCAAGATAAAGTGACTGAACTCCTGATTCTCCTGCCCCCAGTACTGAGGTTACAGATGTGTGCCACCATATTGAACAACAATAGTCATTGGAGTGGCTATTCATAATGGAAAAGAAATAAAGCTGGGAATAAAGTAAACTTCCACCCACAGGGCTGTAAAATGGGAGACAGCCTTGAAAATGGTTATGCAACTTCATATTACTGCTATTGAGAGAGGTTGAGACATAACACTTAGTAATGAAAGCCATTTGCAGAGCAGAATGCTCAGGGTCAATCTGTGTATAAACTGTCAATGTGTATTAATGATGTAAAAGCTTTGCAAATAGAAATCATGAAATTCTAGCAGATTATAACTGATATATTAATGAGCTTTTTGTTTTGTTTTGTTTTGTTTTCCAATTTGGAGATCTGTAGTTTCTAAATGTCTGCAATGATCAGGGATTTTTTTTAATTATTATTATTAACTTGAATGTGAAATTTTCAAATAGTTTGTTGGTAATTATCTAAAAACCTCAGCCAGGGCATTGATGGCACACGCCTTTAGTTTCAGCACTTGGGAGACAGAGGCAGGTGATCTCTGTAAGTTTGAGGCCAGCCTGGTCTGCAGAGCTGCTTCTAGGACAGACTCCAAAGCAATAAAAAGAAACCCTGTCTCGAAAAATAAATAAATAAACCCTAAAAATTTTCCAAATGATTATACAAACTACAAAAATAATAAATAAATGGGCAGATAATGTGGAAAATTGTTCTACTCATAACATGTCACAGTTCTTCTACTCATAAGAGTATTTCTAGTTTGACTACGCCAAATGTCTTTTCTGTGTCTATTAAGATTATCATGTGATTTTTGTCCTTATATTGATTTGTTATTACATTTCTTGATTTATGTATATTGAATCAACCTTGCATTTGTGGAATGAATCTTAGACACTATATATTAGTTTCTTAATGTTTTGGTTTGTATTTCACTATTTTCATCTATATTCATCAAAAAATTTGGTCAATTGTTCACCTTTTTTGCTATACCATATTTAGTTTTGGTATCAAACTAGTACTGGAGTCATACAGTTTGGTTCAGGTTCCTTCCCTCTTGTGTGGAACAGTTTGAGAACTACTAGTATTAATAGCTTTAAGCATGTGTTTGTTTGTTTTATACTCAGCAGTAAATTCATCAGTTCTGGTCTTTGTAGTAATTTTTACTGTCTCAATTTAATTGGGTATTCCTGCTTGTCTATGTCTTTTTATTTAATATTGGGAGATCATTGACATTTAAGACACATATATTTCTTCTTGGTTTCCAATATTTAGAAACATGAAAATTTTCAAAATATTGTCTAACGAATCTCTGAACAACTAATTCTCCTATAACATTCTCCCTTGTCTCTCTAATCATTGTCTCCTCTCTCTCTCTCTCTCTCTCTCTCTCTCTCTCTCTCTCCCTCTCTCTTTCTTTCACGCGCGTTCATTTGGGTAGGGATATGTCAATCCTGTCAATTTTTCAAAGACCCAATTCTGATCAATTCTATGTGTTGTTTTGATCTCCATTTCATTAATTTTGACCCTAATCTTCATTATTTTTTGGCACCGACTACAACTGGAGTTGGTTTTCTCTCTGTTTTGTTTACTAAGCTATGAAATTTCCTCTTAGAACTGCCTTAGCTTCATCCTCGATGTTGTAGGCTGGAATTCAGGTCACAGGTAGGAGAGAGAAGGGAGTCAGGCAATGCCTGGAAATTTAGAAGGGTAAATGCCCTGGTGACAAAAATATTGTTCTGAGAGCATCTCTAAGCAGATGGAGACTTGTCAGAGAAAAATGTCACTGTATCACAATGGAGAGGTGTCCATTTTCATGGGATGGGTGCCCAGAAGGGTGAAAGAAGATGCCTGATAACACTGGTGTCAGTGTGACTTTTGTAATAGTAGAGCAGAGACAGAGACAGAGAGGGAGAGACTTCAGTGGGCCAGTGAGAGAGACAGAGACTTAGCAGGCAGTCTGAGGTGGCACTTATTAAAGTAGACTAGGAGAGACAGGGATTTAGATCAGGTGGAGGAGAAGCAGCCAGAGAGGTGGGTTCCAAAGTTTCTAGTCCAATATGATGGGTAGCAGAAATAAACTATTTGTACCTTAGAGTCAAATGCACGCTTTTAATCCCAGCATTCTGGAAGCAAAAAGCAGGCATATCTCTGTGACTTTGAAAACAGCCTGGTCTACAGAATGAGTTCCAAGACAGTCAGGGCTACATAGTGAAACCTATCTCAAAAAAAAAACCAAATACAAACAAACAAACCCCATAGATCAGCTTAGTTTTATTAGGAGAGACCCAGTCCCTGAGGAAGGGCAGCTCATTGTTTTCCCCCCTGGTTTTTTTTTTTTTTTTTGTTTGTTTGTTTGTTTTTGTTTGTTTTGTTTTGTTTTGGCACCAGATATAAGCCAGAGAACACTAAAGAAACTACAGAAATGGTTGGCGGGGCAGGCTTTTATTGTAGGTAATAGAAAGAAAGGTCAGAGGCATCTAGAAGAGTACAGAAAAGTGGAATGGAGCAGGGCAGACTGGATATGGTCAGACCCATCTTCCAGAGAAGCTAGAATAGCAGGGTTGGTGGGTGATGGGGCGGGATGGGGGTGGGACAGGGTGGGAATAGGGTGGCTTAGGGGGTGTGGGGCTGCAGCACACAACACCAGTTGACCTGTTGAAAGAGAATGGATCTGGGAGGAGATAAGTCTGTAAAGTGAAACAACTTGGAAGCTCTCATAGAGGAGGAGCAGTAGGGAAGGTGGGAAGGGCCAGATGGATAGCCTGACCTTTGAAATGTGTTAACAAATATGTGTGAATAGGGACTAATGGAGCCTGGAGGCTGGCAAGGTCTTTGATAGGCAACCACAGGTGGGGAAGTAGCCTTTTCTGACAGGCAGAAACCTGTTTGGGCAGGTTCCCTTGAAATGCTAACCATGGGATTTTATCTGTGTGCCAGAAATCTTTCCATAGTTCAATTTGAACTAAACCTAGCATGTCATTTCTGGATATATGCTCTTATCTTTGGAATTGGGGGAATTGGAGTTTCCTTTGGAACTTGCAGATGTGTTACCATTTTTGTTTAACTGTAGGAAATTTTAAGATTCATAAATTGTTCTCTCTGATTTCTTCAGTGATGAACTGTTCATCCAAAACTGTACTGTTCATTACCCAAGTATGTAGTTCCTTTTTTGGCAATTTTTTGTTTTATTCCACTGTGCCCCATTAATACATAGATCTAATTTGATTTATTTGTATTTGTTAAAACATGCTTAGTGGTCTAGGATGTCATCTTTTAGAAGAGGTTCCATGGGCTGTTGTTCCGTGTCTGTTGGGTGGAGTATTCTATAGCTACCTAATAAACATAATTGATTCTTGGTATAGTTTATGTCAGAAGATTCTTAGGTTCTTTTAACCTGTAGTGTATATCTAACAATAAAAGAGACAGCACATTTTCCTGAGATCTATTACATCATGCACAGTGACTAAGAGAAGAATAACTTTAAAAAATGGAAAAACAATAATGAATGACAAGAAGATATTGTGTTTTATGAGGTTATCCTGGCAGAGCCTTTGGACAGGATAAATATTACAGAGCTGTAGACGGTTACAGGAGACAATCTTCATGAATCTGAATACTTGCCAAAAAAAAAAAAAATCTGTTTTTAAGGAAAGAATACCATATAATGATATAATTAGTTATATTATTATTATATTACTACTAATACTACTATTATTTATTATAGTAAAAAGGAAGTCAGTGGAGTCCTGACAGTTGAGTCTAGTACTTTTAAAGACTCCTTCCTCTTTCCTGCTTTGATTTCATAACTATGTAGGGTGGTGGTATTCTGAATCATAAAAAAAAAAATGTATAGCTCAGCTATTTAGCAGAGGACAGGAATAAGGAGCTAGTGGGATTGCCTAGTTGCACCCTGCCCCAAACTGTTAAGAAAAAACAATTCCAGTTCAAATCATCTCCACTTCCTACTTCCTTTTTTGGGGTCTTAAATATCAGAATATTAATATATATTATATATATATATATATATATATTGTTCTGGTATCTTGTTTCTCTTATGTATATTTGTCAGAGAAGTCATCTGAATAGGGTAAGTTATTGTAGTATATGTTGTTTGTAATCCAACAAATAAAGCTTGCCTGAAATTAATATTACTTCCATCTTGGGTCTCTGAGGTGGCTGTAGACTAGATAGTTATAGTTTTACTTGATTACCAGATGCAGAAAATAAACTCACTACATAAGGTTGTATAAGGTTGAGAGATATCTAAAGATAGTTTTGGATGGTAATACAAATTATGGTAGAAAGCAAATTAGGTACAACCTTTTAGACTCACCAAGATAGGATAGATAATGAAGTATTTTCTCTGAAGTTGTCAAATGCAAATAGACTAGACATTGTTGATATACTTACTACCTGTATATATTATATAAACTACTTATTGTATATAGTTTTCATATATTAGTTATACCCTTTTTGTGTATTAGACAAAAGGGCAGTTGTGGTGATATTTTATTTATGACCTAATGAAGTTTGTCTGAAGCTCAGCATGTAATGCTAGCCACAGCCATAGAGGCCAGGGGTGGTACATTCCTTTAATCCCAACACCAGAGGGGAATATAAGACAGGAGCTCAGGGTTTCAGTCTGTATTCAGTCTTCAGTCACCCCGAGAACAGGATCACCACAGCCTTGGCAGGGATAAGAACTCTTTAGTGACTGACTGCTGTAATGAGTAAGGTTTTTCCTGCCAGCCTGGACCCACCGTGGTACCAGCCCCAAATAACACACAGAGACACTGTATTGGACATAATGCTGTTGGCCAGGTACTAGTTTCTTATCGGCTAGCTCTGTCTTAATTATTAACCCATTTTTATTAATCTAAGTATTTCCACGTGGTCTCAGGAGAGTGGGCCCGGACCTCTGTTCTCTCCTGTCTCTACATGCTGACTCCTCCCTACTACTTCCTCAAATCCCCCTTGTCTCCTAGTCCCACCTATCTTGCTTTCCTAATGGCCAACAGTGCTTTATTCATTAACCAGTATGAGAAACATATTTACAGAATGACATCTCCCATCATCTCCTCTTTTCTGTCTAGATAAAAAGAAGGGTTTTAACCTTAACATAGCAAAATATATCACACAACAGTTATCAAGTAAGAATCACAGTTAACAATATTTAGTCCATTAACATTTAGCAAGATTAAGAAAATATTCCATCATCTATTCTATCTTTGTGAGTCTAAAGTCCTATATGTAACTTAATTTTAATCCTAACTAAGAAAAACTATAACCATAACTATCTGTCTTCAACTCCTTCAAAGACCACAGAAGGATAGTATATAAACTCTAGAAATGAAAGAGACTACTCATTGCCTGGTCAGGCACCTGAAGTTCTTCTGTAATGTTTTATCTTCAGCCCATAGGCTGTAGTGTGTCTGGCAGACTCCTCAGCAAAGCAGGAAACTGTAAACTGTCCATCTGTAGTGGCAGTTTGTCAGTCACTTTTCTCTTTGTCCTGCATACTGTCTGGCAGACTCTTCCATGAAGCAGGAACTCTGTAGCAATGTTCATCTTGAATCAGCAGTCACTTTCCTATGGGTCCTACATGTCCAGTTTATACAGCATAAAGTCAAACAGTCTAGACAGTTTCTTGTCCAAATGGCTAGTCTTGCCATATTGGAAGTAAACTTCATAACGAGTTTCTTTAATGTCCATCTTCCTTTCTGACGCAGGTGGTGTTGCCAGGAGCAATTGTGCCTCATTGTCAAGAAAAACCCTAAACCATTTTAAATGCCATATTTTGTAGGTCTTTGAAAGGTTTGAAGAATACCTATTTATCTCAAATACATCTCTGTATATCTAGAAATCTTAACTAACCTAACTATAAGATCTGACTATCAAAGGTACTATCTATAATCTGTATTGTGATGGGAGATGTCATTCTGTATATGTTTCTCATACTGGTTAATAATAAAGCACTGTTGGCCAATAGGAAAGGAAGATAGAAGGGACTAGGAGACAAGGAGGAAATAGGAAGTAGTAAGGAGGAGTCAAGATGGAGAGACTGGGGGAGACCAGATGCCTGCCCCACTCCCCGGTAAGGAGGCCACGTGGAAATACATAGATCAACAGAAATGGGTTAATAATTAAAGGCAGAGCTAGCCGATAAGAAACAAGTAACTGGGCCAACAGTATTGTATCAAATACAGAGTCTCTGTGTATTATTTGGGGCTGGCGGCATGGCGGCGAGGGACTAGGAGACAAGGAGGAAATAGGAAGTAGTGAGGAGGAGTCAAGATGGAGAGTCTGAAGAAAGCAGTATGCCGCCGGCTCCCCGGTAAGAGAAAAACATAGATCAGCAGAAATAGGTTAATAATTAAAGGCAGAGCTAGCCGATAAGAAACAAGTAACTGGGCCAACAGTATTGTATCAAATACAGAGTCTCTGTGTATTATTTGGGGCTGGCGGCATGGCGGCGGGACAAGACCGGGAGGCGGCAGGCGGAAAAACCGTACTCGTTACAAATGGCACCCACGTGGCTAATAAGAACTTCCACTTAAAATTTAACAAAAGCTTTAAAAAGAGTTTTAGAAACAAAAGAACAGAGACAAACAACATTTCTTGGTAGCAGCATTTTTCTCGGTTGGACTCTGACTTGCTAGAGACAAGCAGATATTCGCGCGGCTCCTTTAAGGGAAGGTTCCTAACTCATCATAAACGGCAAAAAACCCCACAGCTTTTAAATAACTCTGCTAACAGTTTATTGGTGTGTATGAGAGATGGCAATGGCAGTGACCACATCTCCAAGCCGGCAGCATGCTTTCTGGGTGGCAGCGCAGACCAAGGCGGTGAGCACAGCTTTCCGTGCTGGCCGGTAAAAGTACCCGCCACCATCTTTGGTAAACCGCGGCAGAAACAAAGACTTTCATCTTAACAATGTTGTTGTTTAACAGATAAAGACTCATGGCCAGAAAAAGATAAAGATTTACAGTAGAGACAGATTCACATTAAGAAAAGGTGCTAAAGGTTTACAGTGTGTTTTAAAATATACGTAGACATGAAAAAAATGGTTTTAAAGAGACAAAGAGGAACTGGGTGTTGTAGCACACGCCTTTAATCCCAGCACTTGAGAGACAGAGGCAAGCAGAGCTCTGTGATTTGCAAAGTAAACCTGGTATACAGAGTAAATTCCAGGACAGATAAGAGTTACAAGGAGAAACCCTGTCTCAAAAAATAGAAAAGAAACAGAATAATAAAAAGCCACAGATGGAGAAAATTTGTATACTGTACGGTATTATGTTGTCTTTGTATTGTTTGACTGCTGAGGAAACAACAACTGTTAAAGGAAATGCTGCTGGATTAATTCAATTTATATATTTTAAAAATGCTTTGACTCAACAATTTAAGTTCAAGGACAAGTTACTGGGAAAAAGGATTTCTATTTTTGTTTCCACAGAAAATGAAAAGCTGTGGATTCTTTCCAGACTAATGTGGTTTGATCAAGCCAGGCCCCCTGAAACAGAGTTCCTGGCAATCCAACATTCAAAACAGCTTGGACAAAGCAGCCTCAAAGACTACAGCCAAGATTTCTGCAACTTCTTAGGATCCCCATGACAGCGCCCCCTATCAGCAGGAAGTAGTTTGGAAAGAACGACGCCCAAATTCCCAAATATTGTTTATAAATGTTTGTTTTCATTTAATGGGGTTGGTTATAAATGGTTAATGATCACAGCCAGTTCTTTTTAAAGGTAAAAAGGGAATTATGGTATAGATATGAATACTTTGTTTTGGAATGGATTTTCATTTATTGATTACTTTGTTTTGTAATGGATTTTCATTTATTGATACAATTTAAGGTCAATTTTGTGATGTATATATTTCTCTTTTTGTTTAGGTATTGTGTTTATATAGTTCATTCAGAAACATATTGTATAATGTAGTACAGATTATAGATAATTACTTATGATAGTCAAAGCTTAGAGTTAAGTTAGTTAGGTTGTTCAAGATACACAGAGATGTATTTGAGATAGATAGGCATTCTTCAAACCTTTCAAAGACCTACAGAATATGGCATTTAAAATGGTTTAGGGTTTTCGTGACAGTGAGACATAATTGCTCTTGGCAATACCACCTGCAACAGAAAGGAAGATGGACATTGAAGAAACTCGTTATGGAGTTTGCTTTCAATATGGCAAGTCTAGCCATGTGGACAAGATACTGTTCTTGTCTGGACTGTTTGACTTTGTGCTGTATAAACTGGACATGCAGGATTCACAGAAAAGTGACTGCTGATTCAAGATGGACATTGCTACAGAGTTCCTGCTTCATGGAAGAGTCTGCGAGACAGTATGCAGGACACAGACAAAAGTGACTGACAAACTGCCAATACAAGAAGACAGTTTAAAGTTTCCCGCGTTGCTGAAGAGTCTGCCAGACACACTATGGCCTATGGGCTGAAGATGGAAGATTACAAAAGAACTTCGGGTGACCAGGCAATGAGTTGTCTCTGTCATTTCTAGAGTTTATATACTATCCTTCTGTGGTCTTTGATGGAGTTGAAGACAAATAGTTATGGTTATAGTTTTCCTTAGTTAGGTTTAAAGATAAGATACATATAGGACTGTAGATTCACAAATATAGGATAGATGATAGAATAGTTTCCTTTAATCTTGCTAAATGTCAATGGACTAAATATTGTTAATTGTGATTCTTATTGGATAACTGTTGTGTTATATATTTTGCTATGTTAATGTTAAACCCCTTCTTTTTATTTAAACAGAAAAGAGGAGATGATGGGAGATGTCATTCTGTATATGTTTCTCATACTGGTTAATAATAAAGCACTGTTGGCCAATAGGAAAGGAAGATAGAAGGGACTAGGAGACAAGGAGGAAATAGGAAGTAGTAAGGAGGAGTCAAGATGGAGAGACTGGGGAGACCAGATGCCTGCCCCACTCCCGGTAAGGAGGCCACGTGGAAATACATAGATCAACAGAAATGGGTTAATAATTAAAGGCAGAGCTAGCCGATAAGAAACAAGTAACTGGGCCAACAGTATTGTATCAAATACAGAGTCTCTGTGTATTATTTGGGGCTGGCGGCATGGCGGCGGGACAAGACCGGGAGGCGGCAGGCGGAAAAACCGTACTCGTTACAGTATTGAATTATACATTACATTTTAAAACAATATCTAAACAAGAGGAGAAAGATACATATCACAAAATTGACTTTAAATTGTATCAATAAATGAAAATCCATTCCAACACAAAGTATTCATATCTATACCGTAATTACCTTTTTACCTTTAAAAAGAGATTGGTTGTTGTCATTAACCATTTATAACCAACCCCACTTAAATGAAAACAAACATTTATAAACAATGTTTGGGAATTCTGGCATCATTCTTTCCAAGCTGCTGGTAGGGGGCGCTGTCATGGGGATCCTAAGAAGATGCAGATATCCTGGATGTAGTCTGCAAGACTGCCTTGTTCAAGTTTTTTTGAATGTTGGATCACCAGGAACTCTGTTTCACGGGGTCTGGCTTGATCAAACCACTTTAGTCTGGAAGGAATCCACAGCTTTTCATTTTCTGTGGAAACAAAATTAGAAATCATTTTCCCCAGTAACTTGTCCTTGGACTTAAATTTTGAAGTCAAAGAATGTTTAAAATATATAAATTGGATTGATCCAGCAGCATTTGTTTTAACAGTTGTTGTCCCAGCAGTCCAGCAGTCAAACGATAGAAAGACAATATAATACCGTACAATATCCAAATTTTTTTCATCTTTATGTGGCTTTTTTATTACTCTGTTTTTTTGTTTTGTTTTGTTTTTTGTATTTTTGTATTTTTTATGTTTTTGGTGTGAGCCTAGCCTTTAACGGCTGAGCCATCTCTCCAGCCCATATTTTTGTATTTTTTGAGACAGGTTTCTCTGTGTAACTTTTTATCTGTCCTGGAATTCACTTTGCATACCAGGTTTACTTTGCAATCCCAGAGATCTGCTTGCCTCTGTCTCCCGAGTGCTAGGATTAAAGGCATGTGCCACCACACCCAGCTCCTATCTGTTTTTTTAAAATCATTTTATTTCTTTTCTCTCCCAAGCCTATGTATATTTTAAAACACACTGGAAACCTTTAGAAGTTTTCTTCATGTGAATCTGTCTTCACTATAAATCTTTATCTTTTTCTGGCCACGCGTCTTTTATCTGATAAACATGAATATTACTAAAATGAAAGCCATAGCTGTATTAGCCACAGTCTAACAAAGATGGCAGCGGGTACTTTTGCTGCCAGAACTGAGAGCTGTGCTCACTGCCTTGGTCTACACTGCACCCAGCAGCATGTTGCCGGCTTGGGGATGTGGTCATTGCCATTGCCAGCTCTCGTACACACCAATAAATTGTTAGCAGCGCTTCTTCAAAGCCATGCAGTTTTTCGAGGCTTATGCTGAGACAGGAAATCTCCCTTAAAGGAGCCGCGCAAATCTCTGTTTGATTTTGTGATCTTCAGGAAAGCTTTATTAGATCACAAACAAAATATCATCGCTGGTTATGGCTGGGAAGAGTCTCCTTGGGCAAACTTTATGAACAAAGGAATAAATGAACAATTTACAGAATATTATTCCAACTGTCTTTTATGTAACAAATTGCCTTCTATGTGGTCTCTTTCATCCAAAGCAGGATTCTATGAATTTAGAAGCCATGCTCTTAAGATAGATAACTGGTCAGGTTTCAAAGTTGTAAACATTTTATTCTAAATTGGAGAGAAGAGAACTTAATATATGAGTAAATGGAGACATGCTAGAAGTAATTGTCCCAAGGAGTAAAATGGAATTTATGGGAGACATTGATTTAGATGTAGACCTTGCTCAAATTCCCAAAAGTTCAAGCTCTGTGTTATCATCATCCATCTAAAATTTCAAGTCTTCAAACTGAAGCTTAGTTGTTTATCTGTCCTTATTTAAAAAAAAAAAAAAAAAAAAAAGACAGAGAGAAATGATAGCCAAAGTCACAAGCAGGGCAATCATGACAAGGAAGCCTACTCTGCTTTCACTCTGTGGCATAAGGAAAATAAGCTGAGCCACAAGATACCAACCAATCTGACGTCTGTACTGTACTGTTTCCTTGTTCCTGAGGCAGCCACTTTTCAAAAACTAAGTGTTTTGCCACAAAGAATAGAATGTGTTTTCCACATCTGGAGATGAGGCCCTGCACAGTTAATGAATCTTTACATTAGGTGAAATTATATGTGTTTGTGGACAGTATAGTTTTAAAAAATGTTTTATAATATCCTACTTGTAAATATTGCATTGTGGTCACATTCATCCCCACTACCCCCACCACTCCACTCCCTCAGCTAGTCCCCCCTCCTCCTACCCTCATGTCTCTCTTGTTTTCTTTTGTTTTAAAAGCTTTATTTCTTTATTTTCTTTTCTGTTTCTTTTTCTTTTTTTCTTTCTTTCTTTCTTCCTTTCTTTTTTTTTTTTTTTTTTTTTTTTTTTGGTAAGAGGGCCCCATACATGTGGTCACTGCTCCTGTGTGTTCATAATTATAATAATAATGTCACATCCAGGTGACAGCACTTCGTAGCACTCCTCCACGTCCTTTGGTTTCTGAAATCCTTCCACTCTCTCTTCTGTGGTATTCCTTAGAAAGGTAGACATAGTTGTGTCATTTGGGGCCAGGCACTCATTAGTTCCTTTTTCTCCTCACTTTGGCCAGTTGTGTGTCCTGACTTTGAATGTCACCTACTGTCAGAAGAGGTTTCTCTGACCAAGTCTGCACTAGTCTGATTTTAAACAAATTCAACTTGGAAGCTGCCATTGCTGCACCAGTGGCCATTTCACCAGGTAGTTCAATACTCCATCACATGGGGTCCGTAGCTGGATGTGATATTTGATAACTTTCGTACCCCAATAGCCTGCATAGAACCTTCCAGCACTATGAATGCTAGTGAACAGGAAGGGAGCTTGCAGCTCAGTTCCACTTTGGTTCTTGTGTCCAGGGTGTGCAATCATCAGGAATAGGCACTTTATGCCCAGTTCTGCTAAGCACCAAGAGCAATGACAATAGCATGTATTATTGTGGAAGCTTCTACAGGCTTCCTGGCAACAATACATGGGGAAGTATCACTCACTTGGCACTGGGCACTGGGATTTACCTGTGACTTCTGGTATTTACCACCAATTCAGAGTATTTCTAATAATGTTCATTTAAAATAAAAAACACCTTTGCTTTAGTTAGTTATGAAATGGAAGGCTTCTAAGTGGTTCTTTTATACAACTTCAGGTTTGGTTGATCCCAATCCCCCCATTCCCAAATTTCTCTTCTCCTTTTACTCCCATCAGCTTTGAAACTTTCCTCACCTAGTATCCTCCATTTCTACTTTCATGCTGCTTGTATATGCTAATCATCCCACCCAGACATATTTTGATTAAGAAAAGGTGTCATAGGTATTGCTGCAATGAAGCTATCAAAAATAATCATAAACTGTGTTAAACAAAATGTAGTCAGGCAATGGTAGGTCGATTGGATGAAATTGTAGCTTGATTTAGGCGCCCTGGAATTGTGTCAGTTTTGAGACCTAGAGATGGTACATCTCATGAGTGGAGTACATCTTCAGATGAAATTAGTATATGAATTGGAAATTCTGTAGGTAATATCACTCAATATACCACACTTGGGAGGCATGAGAGGCAGAGGCAGGTGGGTCTCTGTGAGTTCGAAGCCAACCTAGTCCACATAGTGACTTCCAGGACAGGCTCCAAACATACACAGAGAAACCCTGTCTTGAAAACACACACACACACACACACACACACATATGCACACACATATATATAGCCTCATTCTATAGTCCAGACTGGCCTGGAAATTACTCTGTTGCACAGGCTGGCCTTGAACTTAAGGAGATACTCCTGCCTCAGTCTTCTGGGATTACACATATGAACTACCGTGTCTGGCTAAGTTCCCATTATTAAATAAAACTTAAACATTATACAACTATTTCTAAAACTACCATGCTAATGTGGAAAAAATCCCTGCTTTTTGCCATAGGAGAACATTTTGTATCTACTTTCACTCAGAAGGTCACCCACTTTTTTGTTCTGTAACTCTGTTTACTTTGTTCTAGAAAGCTAAACCCTCTTCCAGCATGGACGTCACCTTTGGCACTCCCTCTTCTAAACAAGTCTGCTTAAAGCTGTAATTCCTTGGGGCTGACAAATGTGAGCTTTCCTTAATCACCCCATAATCATTCATCTAGTGTTGATATCATTTCTAAATGGATCCACTTTCTGACTCCCATACTGGGACATTAAACAGTCTGTCTCATTTCTTTTGCTTGGTTCTCTGATATCTCAAATGCATGACCAAAATGGATTTGTCAGTTATTTTCTGCATTAATTTCTAAAGTCAAGGATCATCTGGCTGGTGGTTTAAGGAAGAGAGTGTATGTATCTATTAGTAAGTTTTACCTGTCCTACCCCTGGAAGAAACTCAGCATGTTTTCCTCATTTATCAGGTTTCAAATCAGTTCTAAACCAGTTATACCTGCCTCAGCTGGACTACGGTGTTCTTCAGCCACTTTCCCTTTTTCTGCTCCTCACTTACTTTAATCCATTTAACCACACACCCTAAGTGTGGCCTATGTAGACAGGTCCTTGCCAGTCCTTTGCTCACAAGGGTTCTGTGGCTTCTTAGATCATTGAAAAGTACCTCTTGAAGACCCATGCTCTGTACTCCACCCCCACAACACAGAGCTCCCTCATAATTCTCTCACTGTGCTCCAATCACTCTGGACCTTCTCTTGTTTCTTGATAGCTACAAACCCTCTCCCTCCTCTGTGTTTTTTCCTCCTATCCTCTCTTCCCAGTCTTCCATCAACTGTTTCTTCCTTTACTTCTTCAAAAGCTTCAAATGATGAACACTCCCCCTGCCACAAACTTAGGTTCTTCCATTACATATTGCATAACAGGAGACAGTCTGTAGTTGTGTATTTACCTTGCTTACATACCATGAAGGCTCACATGTGAGGATTTATGTTCATTAAGATTCCTACGTCAGGAATTACATTCATTGGTATTCACACATCAGGACTGGATTCACACATGAGGTCTAGGGGTTTACTGCAACATTCCTAGTATCTAGCACAGTGCCTAGCCTAGAGTAAGCTTCTGCTATTGAATATATAATTAACTGCAATAATGCCTTCATATGGTTTTATGTTCTGAGTTTTCTTAGTTGAGCTGGCTTTAACTACTTTCACTAGTTATCTCATTTATTTTTATAGCATATATGCACTCATATACATTGCATTAAATTGGTGGGATAAAATACTTAATTATATGCACAGTTTCTGAAAAATGTTACCGATTTTTCCCAGTATAATTAACATTACTATAATAGAACTTTCTCACTGAAGGGAACTTACAGAGGTAGGATTGTGGCTGCTGAACACTTTGTCCCATGGATCACAATGTATCCTTTGAAAATATAACATAGTAACTGCAAAATAACTAATCTTAGATAAATTAGTCAGACGTTTTCTTGTTTTATTGTATTTACTTACTTCTGAGATGGAGTCTCATGCAAGCAAAGTTCAATAGATCCTCTTGCTTCAGCCTCGTAAGTACATAAGTAAAGGCACAGGACACAGACACTGCCTGGGCTATACCTTGTAAAAAGCTTAGGAAAGGAAATGTGCCTATCCTTTGTAAAGCCCAGCTCCTGTCAGGAAATAAACCCTCTCCGATTTTATGAGTTGCAGCACAATTGACACTATTGAAGTCTAATTTATTTTTGTCTTAGAAATACTTTCCATTTTATCTTCTATGTATTGAGACTACAGTTACCCCAAGAAACCAGTTAGAAGATATGATTGTTGTGAATATGACATCTTGCATCTGACATCTTGCATTTATTACATCCATCTATCAATGAATGTCATAAATGATTAGTTCTTTCAACTTGAGTGGCAGTCAGAAATTCATTTTCTTTACTCAAAGAAGTAATACCAGTACTTGGATTATGAATTCCAAGGAGTTTTCAAAAATAAATTTATGAAAATTCCAGACTCTAAAAAGAGTATTTTTTAAAAGTACATTCTTATTTAGAAAATAAGTGAATATATTAACTCTCAGTGGGAAATGGACAGGAAGAAAAAGGCCATCTTTTTAGAGCCTACAGCAGGCTTGCTGCAGGGTCAAGGCCACAACAAAGAGAACTGATTCAATCTCTAGAAAGAGGTCAACTTTGGGTGAGCTCTTATTCAAGGTCAGTCCCAGTATCTTCTGAAAATACAGAGCCACTCGTGCCCTCAAATGCCCTCGGGGCTCTTCTAGAGCAGGTGTGGCACGAATCTTAACAGTTTATATCCAACAGGCTCGAGTTTGCTGTATGGCTGAACTTTGGTTTCCAGACTTATTCTCTCCTTCGCTGAAGCTCTCTCTCTTTGTCCTCCCTTCTTTCTTTCTTATAAATAATTCTTTTCTCCAGGCTGCCTCAGTCTACTGTTAGCCACTGCTCAGTAACATTTGCCCCAAGTATGCGTACACATACAGTGTTAGCCAAAGAAGGCACGGATACAGGTGAGGGAGTGGATAAGGGCTCTGGCTGATACCAGTACAGTTTTTCACAGAGAAGGCTTTGCAGACAGCTCAAAGAAAGACAGGGTAGGATATATATATAGTCCAGGGGCCTGGAGATTATAGTTAGACAGGACACCATGGGCAAGGAAAACTGATTTCACCTTTAAAGCACTTTTTGTTTTGCTGCAGTCCTTCTCTACTAGGTATTCTTGGACAGTGATTTTTAAATTTTCATGTATGTGTACATGAATTACCTGGAGAGCTTGTTAAAGTGCAGACTCTGATCTCGCAGGTCTGATATGGGCAGAAGAGTACATTCCTAACAAGCTTCTAGGTTATGCCTAATCTACCAGTCCAAGAAGAGAAGTTCATGCATGTAATCACATCTACCTACTTCTCCTCCCAGACCTCATCCCTTCACCCCACCCACCTCCAAACTTCCTCTTCTCTGAGAAGTATATTTTAAACTACTGTGTCCTAGGCCTTATATTTCCAAGACTAGGCAAGAGCTCTGGGGGACTTCAGAATGTCATCATGTTCAGGCTCCATGAGCCGGAGAACCTTCTGGGTAGCAGGTGGCATAAGGTGCTTTCACTGATAATCCCACAGCGTGTTCAAGGAACATAATGAAAAAGGAAATGCTGCCTTGGGCAGCATGAAGACCTCTCCCTCTGTCTCAGATTGAGCATGGATTGCGTTGGTTGTTCTGTCATCTCTAAATCTGTGCCACAGAAATGCTGAGACAGTAGCTTTGTGTGGCTAGTGACTCATGTGTTTCCTGGCAGAATAGGAACTTCTTTGTTAGCTAGAAATCTAACAGTTTTTCTGGATCATGGTGGAGACAGGGTAGTTTTATACTACAATCAGGAATCAGTAGCTAGCATTGTTTATTTACCCAGCTGGATTTACTTTACAAGCCATATTCATGCTCAGGTGATTAGTTCATATAATTTCTACAAATTTTAATTTTTCTGGTACATACTAGTCCCTATGACTTCTAATTCAAATAATTCAAGAAATATTAGGGGATAGATGTAACGAGTATGGGTTTTTCCGCCTGCCGCCGCCCGGTCTTGTCCTGCTACCGCGCCAGCCCCAAATAATACACAGAGACTCTGTATTTGATATTATACTGTTGGCCAGTTACTAGTTTCTTATCGGCTAGTTCTGCCTTAATTACTAACCCATTTCTGTTGTTCTATGTATTTTCACATGGCCTTCTCTTACCGCAGAGGCGGCTGGCGTCCGGCTCTCTCCAGATTCTCCATCTTGACTCCTCCTTCCTACTTCCTATTTCCTCCTTGTCTCCTAGTCCCTCCTATCTTCCTTTCCTATTGGCCAACAGTGCTTTATTATTAACCAGTATGAGAAACATATACAGAATGACATCTCCCATCAGATAGATGTAATTCAGTGATAGATCCCTTGCCCACCATGAGCGAGGCCCTGGTGTTTACTGGGGCATGTTTGTGTAAAGAGCCACATTTAGCTATTTATTATCAAAATTTAGTAGTCACTTTTTAAGACTAACTTATGGTACAGAAGCGATTTCTTATAAGTCTTCATTGACTTTCAAGCAGAGGGGTAGAGAGATTGCTCAATGGTTAGGAGCACTGACTGCTCTTCCAGAGGACCCAGGTTCAATCCCTAGCACCCACATAGCATCTCACAACTGTCTGTAGCCCTAAGATCTGGCACCCTCACACAGACATGCATGCAGGCAAAACACCAGTGCAGATAAAACAAAAATAAACAAATTATTTTTAAAAGCCCTAATAAGCAGAAATGCTGAAATCACTGTAGTCAGAATCTATTTGCTTTGGCCTTTTCTTTGTAAATACAGTAATGGACGGAGACTTTGGGACAGGAAAAGATGGAGTATTCACAGAGCACTTTCTATGTTTTTAAACATGTTCTAATAATGTCATGGTTGCATCTGGTTGACAAAATAGATGGCAAGTAGCAGAGGCAATGCTTCTTAGAAATACCTTGGATGGAAAGGTCAAACCAAGTCATTGATTTCCTCCCACTTTCCTCAGTTACCAAGAGGACTGTTTAGGAAACTGAAGTAGCAATACTCTTGTAGAATTCCTATGTGCCAAGTACCATGCTAAGTAATATATATGTTCTCCATCTTGACAACTGAGTATGGTTAGTAACACACATACTTAAGAGGAAAGAAATCCCATAGATAATACAATTTGCCCAAGATTTTGAAGTAAAGAGCTGAACAAAGCTTCAAACCCAAATCTGTCTGATATAAAATCCATGCTCTTGTCATGACCATCAGGGTGCTGCTTTTTCACACCAGCCTCTGGACATCTCTTGTGAAGGAAGTACAGTTGGCTTCTATGTGGCAGCTTCTGTTAAGCAACTTCAGGAAGAAAGGGCTCCTTTGGTTCACAGTTTGAAGGAATAGCACTGTGGCAGAGGTGCTGTGGTGGCAGGAAGTTGAAAGAGACAGTCACATTGCATGTGTGGTCAGGAAGTAGTGAGACATGAATGTTAGTGTGCAGTTTATTTTATTATTTTTTATTGAATATACATCTTGACCACAGTTTCTCTTCCCTCAACTCCTCCCAGCTTTTTCTATTTTATTCAGTCTGGGATTTAAACCCAAGGAATGCTTTTGTGCACATCAGGGTGGGCCTTTCTACTTCTGTTAAGGTATCCTACAAATTTCCTTATAGACTTGTACAGGGTTTAACAATTAAGGTTAATCATCACAGGTAGTAATGTAAACAAAGACATTTAAATTATTTCTCAAGCTTTTTGTATACTTTCTGTCTTGGTTAGGACTGCCATTGCTGTGATGCAACATCAGGTCCAAAGAAACTTGGGGAGAAAAAGGTTTATTAGGCTTATGCTTCCACATCACTGTTCATCATCAAAGGAAGTCAGGATGGGAACTCAAGTAAGGCAGAACTGATGTAGAGGCCTTGGAGTGGTATTGTTTGCTCTTCCTGTCTTGCTCAGCCTGCTCTCTTATTGACCACCCAGGACCACCAGCCCAGGATGTCACCACTTACAATGGACTGAGCCCTTTCCCATAATAGATTGATTAACAAAATGTTCTACAGGTTTGCCTATAGCTTGTCTTATGGAGGCATTTTCCCAGTTGAGGATCCTGCCTTTCTGCTGACCATAGCTTTTGTTAAGTTGATATAAAACTAGCCAGTACACCTTCCCAGTAAAGTTCATGCTATTTTCTCTGCCTGAAAATTCTTCTTTGCTATTTTTTTACTTTTTATTTTTTTGGGCTTGGTTCATCATCTTCAATTTTTCCCCTTTGTTTACCATTCTTACTCTAGACTTTAATAACCTGGTGTACTTTTTGATTGTAATACTTATTGCAAACTTAATTTTGCACTTACATATACATTTAAATATCGAATTTCTTATCTCTAAAATGAACTATCTCTGATCTCCGATGATACACCCTAAAGGTGACATATAATTGTCATTTGTTGATGGGCTTCTGTCTCCCTGATAGTCATTGTGTGAGGACTCCAAAGGCTTGTTCCCAGCACTTGAGGAAATGTAAGTCTGTTTGAAAAGAAGCAGTTAAAATAATTACAACTATTATAGAATAACCAAGTTCAACCACACACATCGTTTTTCAAGATTAAAAACATGCTTTTATTTCATCTTCCTTCTCCCAAGCATCTCTTCTCCCCCTAGTTAGTATTGGGCTTAGCTGCACATTGGCATATGAAGCCCGATAGATAAAGTATAATCTCAAGTATAATCAGAGAAGTAGAAAGAAGTTTGAAGAACAATAGAAGAGACCACTAACCTGTGAGAGAAGAAAGTGCAGAACTCAAAAATGTCATGTCTTTCAGAACTTGACCAGAATGCTACACTGAAGTTCGTAAAATTTGATGTCAAGATTAATATTTACTGAGGTTCTTGAAAGCACAGAGAAAATGAAACTATACTGTTAATACACTGGAGTCAGAATATTGTACTATGAAATTCAGTTATAAAAGAAGGTGGACACAAGTTATAAACCAGCTAGAATAGTCTTGGTTAGATAAAACTGCAATCTAAGATTAATTACTCTGTGAACAGTACAAAATCTAAAGCAAAAATCTATCTGAACTCTGAAAGTTTCTTAGACTCCAGCAAATAGATGTCATTAGCTGTGATGGATATATTTACCAATTTACAGGTAATATATACCTACAACAGCCACAAGCCTGCCTGAAAATCTCTTACTACTGCCAAGAAAGACACTCTGAAAATAAAACAGAACCCTAAAACTTTAGGAGAATCCGTAGTTTTGAAAAAATAGCAGAACAGACTCACAAAGTACATATGTGTGTATGTTTCCTGTTTTATGTACCAGGGACTCAACCTTAGGGCTCTGTGCAGACTGAGCAATCACCCACTGGACACCACACTACAGCTTTCTTGTCAAGGACATCTGGAGAATATGACTGATAGACTTCAACTAAGCAGGGCTCACAGTGGCTCACAGAGACTGAAGGGGCATCATGGAGCCTGTGCACATCTGTGCTAAGATTCACTGCATATATTTTATGGCTGTTAGCTTGATATTTTTGTGGACCCCTGACAGCGGGAGTGTGGGTGTCTCTGACTCTTTTGTCCATTTTTCAGACCCCTTTCACCTACTGGATTGATGTGAGGGTTTGTGCCTAGTCTTATCCTGTCTTGTTACTCTGAGAGTGGTGGATAATTCCTGGGAGGGCCACTCACCTCTCAAGCAAAATGGAGGAGTGGTGGATCTGGGGGAGAAGGGAGGCTGGAGGAATGGAAGGAGGGGAAACGGTGGCTGTGATGTATAGAAAACAAATAATTTTTTTAAAAGCCTAATTTGAAGGGATATAAAAAACAAAATTGGACCACGTGATATTTCAAATAATAAATAGTTTATGTTAACAAACATGGTGGTTTGATACTGTTCAACTTGAAAGTTGCTAAGCTGATAGGTTCCAAAGTTTTTTTTTTTTTTTTTTTTTTTTTTTTGAAATCCAAATTCACGTTATCAGAATGAAAACTTGAGAAGGCATTTAGCTATTCTGTATAGAAGAACTTTAAACAAATATTGAGGTTAGAGGTGTTTGTAGTTCCATATGCATACTATGATTGATGGCACCATTGTATCTTAAGTGAATCTATTAAAACACTTCCTATGATATCAATCGCCTGTCTCAAACTGTGACCTTCTCAGTTCGTTAGGTGTATTTGTTTCTTGGCTTTTGAGATATGGTCATGCTATATAGCCTTTGAACTCATGACAGTTCCCCTGTCTCTGCTTCCAGAGGTGATGTTATTAGAGGCAGGAGCCACTAGGTTCATAATCCATTTGCTATTTAGACAGTGATTCCTTCTACACGCAGCCTTACACTACCTACAGGATAAAAATCCATGGGAGCCTTAGGTTGTGGTTCAAAATGAGTTCTCGGGCACTGCAGATGAAGTCATTGTTTTGCATCACTTAATACCCACAAAAGGGTCTGGTGTCCTTGCAAACATGTGATTACCTGTGCCACAAAGGAAGAAGGAAATACCACTTTTATGTTTTTCTTCTTTCTCACAAAATAATAGGTTAAAAGTGCTTTAACTTGGCAGCTTGATGAACTACAGTGTCCTTTTCATTTCTATCATTTCAAGATTAAACTTCAAAGACAAAAATAACATCTGTGCTTGCTGTCATACACACTGTCCATTTCTGTAACTATATGCAAGAAACAAACCATACTAGCTTTTCACAGGGTGGGAACTGTCTTTAATCTGAACTGAGCTCTTTTGTATTGTGTTTTAAAAATAGCATTTGTTATTTACTCAAGTGCATTTAAAATGTGATTATTTTAATATTTAAGCAGGGAGACAAAGTGCATGCGGTAGTTAGTTCATTCTCTAATGCAGGCAAACACACACACATACACACACTATAAAATGCAAGCAAAATATTTTTCTTTCGAGCCCCTCCCTATATAAATGTTTACATCCTGTTCTTGTTCTTTATGGCATTATTATTATGGTTTTCAAAACAATAATTCTTAGGAACTAGATGAGGTACAACAGAGACCCGGAAGATTTTGATGATGGAAACTTTTATTTATTTTGCAAATATTTGTAACTACCTGTTTGCTATCAGTCCTGGGCTAGGTACTTCCTCACTTCCAAACTTCTGGAAAGCTTCTGTGTGTAAATACAAGAGCATTCCCCCACCCCTCCTTTGAGAGTTCTGCATGCTTAAAATACTTCCAATAGATAAAGGGTAGTCTGTTCTCTCTGAAAGGAGCAATTGGTGAGCTCATCTGTAAATAGGCTCACCACACAGCACTGAGGTAAGCCTCGAGTGTCTAGTTGAAGCAGTCACTAAGCTGACAAACTGTTCATGAGTTTGAAGGCACTTTGTACAAAGGACAGTCATCTTGTCTAGACTTTCAATACTGCTGTGGAGAGGGGGAAAAATAAAACTTAAGGTGGCAAGGAAGGGTGAAGTTGACAATATAATCTTATCAGAGGATCTTAGTAAACAAAACTGTTGAATTACTCAAAAACTGATTCCATTTTTTTTTTTGCAATATTCCAATATTAAAAAAGCTTCTGGAATGGATGAGGTTTGCTTTTTCAGATCACTTTTGCAATGCAGCAGAGAATTTTTATATCAAGTTTAACTTAACATATGATGATCAAGGACCATGTTTTCTCATTACATAACACTATTAAAACACAAAAAACTTAAATACACATCACTTCTTCTAAACCTCTCCTAACTAATGAGAACCATCTTCTATTTCACACATGAGGGAAATGTAGCTTGGAAGTTAAGGTGAGTGATGGAGGCTGACTGAGATTACATCAAAAACCCTGATTATTACATTTTGGTAAAAAAGTTACCCAACCATTGTCTCTCCAGAGATAGGCAGAATCTGGATGGCTTTATCAGGGAAATGCCTATTGTTCAACATATCTTCCCAGAAGAGTCACCTTTGTGTATGTGTGTGTTCTTTTCTTCCAGCATCTCAGCTGGTTCTAACACGTTTTACCCAATAAAGTAGAGACATCACAGACAGGCAGTCAAGACCTCAGAGCCTACTTTGCTCCGGTTCTCTTAACGTACTCCATCTTGCCGCTTTTAGCTTTTACTCCAGCTAACTAGGACCTGGATGAGATAGGACACAAAATAGAAAGGTTGGCTAAAGAACTCAGTGATCACATTGAAGTTTTAATGCAGTATTCTAAAAGAAAGAAATCAATGCAAAAATGCATGGTAAAAATATCAACATTTTAAATAATGTCAGGATTAATGCTGTGGGGACTTTCCTTAGTTTCAGACTCTAAAATGCCTTTAAGGTCAAGCAGCTAGACCAAGCCCAGCTTATCTTGCAGTGACCTCCCACTCAGGTGTTTATACTCTTGAAGCTCCTCCTGGAAGTTAGTTGTCTAAAGCCCCTTTCCACATTAGTTCCCTTAGTTCCCTCTCTTGAATGCACCAGCATTTATCGCTAGCTCTCTTCTATCAGGAAAACCTATTTCCCCTTGCACTTTGAAGGCAGTCTGAATCATCTTGGATCCTTTCCAGCACCTTCCTAAACCACCATGGGCAGGCACTCAGCACCTCTTCACAGAGCTCTGGTTCAAACTGACTGAGCAGCAACTGGACCCAGCTAAGGGTTTTTGGTCTAGACTCTAGAGAGTTGTTACTACTTTTTAAAAATTCTCTAGCAAGAGTCAATAACCAAAACATTTTGCATGGAAAAAACTACATATCGATCATTTATTTGTAAAATAAAATCCGCAAATGCAGGTCTATTTCTTTCATGATAGCCTTGGGCATTTCCAGCAGGACAGCTGTACTGCCTGCGGAGCTCTCTTAAGCTGGTCTCCTCCCTCCCGCTTCACTCCTTCACTGAATGTGCCAGGCCCCATTAGCTCTTGGATTTTGTCACTCCTAGGTAAGCTTGGGACTGAATAAAACCCCACCTGCTGGGCCCACATTCCTTTAGCATGTTTTCTGGTTGCCCTCTGAGGACTGACTCGCAGAGGCTCGCAGAATCAGCCCATCTTTCCAGTCCACAAACTTCTCACAACCCATGCTACTCTCAGTGCCTTGCTCTCCCTGATCCGCCTCTCCCGGCCTTCCTCCATTTGTCCCCTGGGCTCCCGGCCTGAGGCCCAGCCCCAATCCTTGGGCCACCGATCTTTGCCCCGGGCCAGGGCGCTTTGGCTCGCCCACGGCCGCACTGGGCATGCTCATAGGCAGCGGCGGGGGCAGGTTGGCTTCACTAGCTCGCACTCGCGGCAGCGGGCTGGCGCGAGGCTGCAGCTGGAGCTCTGGTGCTGGGACTTGGAGTTGCTAGGAGTTTCCCCGACCCCTCCCTCCTCGCCGCGCGGCAGCAGGAGCCCGCGCGGGAGCAGTGAAGCAGCGAGCAGCCAGCAGCCGAGACGGGCCAGCGTGGTCCGCAGCCCGGATCTCCACGCGGGGCAGCAACGGGGGAGCACTGTCTCCGGTTGGGACGCGTGCCCTGCACTAGGCACCGCCCGAGCACGAGCCAGGCTGCACGGTAGGCTCCGGGAGCGTGGGGGAGGCCAGGCCACCCTGCTTACAGTGGCAGCTACCGCAGCTGCCGGCTGCGATGCTCGCCGCGGGGCAGGAGGCGAGGGTAGGCGCGCAGAGAGCTTCGCGGGCAAGTTGGAGGGCGGCGGGAAGAGGGGTCTGTATGCCTAGTGCAGCTGCTTGGTGCGCGCGGAAAGGGATCTAGGTCTCTGATTCTCCCCCAGCCCGGGACAGGGAGTGCTAACAAGATTGGACACAGCCTAGAGGGCAGATTCCTGTGAGAAAGTTGTGGTGGAGCCTTTAGGTCTGCACTGCCGGCTTGGCAGAAGGGCCACCAAGGGTGTCGCCTGGAGGCTCTGGTTATGGAGAACTCAGTGGGTCGCTGCGCCCCTAACCAGGGCTCACTCCGCTGGAATCAGCGAATTACCCCAATCTATGAATCCTGTAATCTCCAGTAAGATCGTTGCTGCTAAAACTGAGGCGGGTACTTCTTGTGTAGCATGCTTCTGGCCCCATGGCTTTTTGCCACCGGACCTAACCTAAAAAAGTGGTTGGGGGCTGGGTCAAGGCCTCTGGGCTCCTATTTTTTTACCCTCCCAGAGCGCTCCAGAATCCATCTCACACATATAACTGGTCAGCATGGCTGGAGTAGATTGGTGTTTGCTTTCCCTCCTCCCCCTACCCCCGCCTCCCGACTTTCCCCCAGGTTTCCATCATCACAGACCCCACAAACGTCAGTTAGAGAGTTTAGAATTGCTTACAGTTCTTTAGGAGGAACTTGTTTGCCTTGGACTTCATAACAACCCTCTCCTGTACCTATCATTCTTCTACCCGGACTTTGTGGGAAGGAACAAATCCAGCAGGGGTAGAGGACTGTCTGCTTCATTATCGTCTCCTGTCTCCTAAGGTTTTCTAGGAGACTCCAAGGCCCTGGAACTGGCTGGATGCATATTGCAAGGATGTGGAGGATGTCCATGATCCTCCTGCCTCCACTTTTTTCACTTCTTGTTTTGAGTTTTGGGTTTTTGCCTACACACCAGTCAGAGTGGAGTTGTCACAACAGGGTGGGGTCCCGGGAAAGGTGGAGGAGCCTGGTTGAAGTGTGTGGAGGCGCTTCAGCCCAGGGTCTGAGTGGTTGTTTGCCTTGCCTAGCAGGCTGCTATGGGAAGAAGTCCAGCATGATTATGCAGGCTAGAAATAAGCTTCTCCCTCTTTCTTCTGTTCTTTTCTTTTTTTATTTTCTCTTCTTCCTTTCCTTTCCTCTTAGCTGGTGGCTTTGTGTGTTGAGTTTTTAAAGGAGCACTCACTCTGAGGAGGTGTTGGTGTTTTAGGACCTCACCATTTCAGCTGTATGTTTTTCGCTTGGGTTCTTCCTTGGGGATTGTACATTTGGGGAAGATTTCCAGAGGTGCAGATCCCTTGTTGTGGCTATCCTACACAGGTTTGAGAATATTACAGATAGGCCTGAGCTCATGTTTTCCCTGATGTTAGGCCTGGTAGACAAGCTATTAGCCACTCTGCAGTTCAGGGTTTTTGTTGTTTTGATGATGGTGACCCTATTGCTCTCCATATCTGTTGTGAGACTTGAATGACACATGCAAATGAAGAGAGCTAAGGAAACATTAAGTGATATCCATACCTTACATATCATCTCTGCATACCGTATCCAGTTTTTAAAAGTCTGTCTATTATTGGTTATAACAAAAAACTAGCCCCTTTTCCCCCTGCACTATGCAGTCTTCACTACAAGGTTTACTTGCTGAAATCTGTGGAAGCAGCCATTTACACACACCTGCACAGTTTCTCTAGATTTTATGAGTTGGAAATCCCTCTTTTCTGTCTGAGGGAGGCAGTGTGGTATAATGGAGGAGACCGTGGGACCTGTGTTAACACCATTCCCAGTCCTGGGCCCCAGAATTGTCTGTGTCAGCAAGGCTTTCCTTTGTGATCCAACAACGGTGACGAAATCTGCAAATCCTGCTAAGGAGCTCTCACTTGGCTTCTCATAGTGACCTTGAACTAGGATTCAAACCCTCTTTGGTAAAATCAGTCTGTGAGATTACACACCAATTTAAGAGGCAAGGACAGGAGAGATTACAAGCCACCCAGTTAACAAGGATTTAATGAGGCTCCCCAGCTTCCCTAGAAACACACCCTGAGCCTAGAACAGAGATTTCCAAATATGAGCATTAGGCCTTGCTAACTCATAGATTGCTGGCTTCCACTCCCAGGCTCTAGATTTGGAGCAGAGGTATCGCAGTTTGTGTTTCTAACTAGTCTCAGATGGTGTTAGGCTGTTTGTTCCTTAGTCCATGCCTATAGAATCACTAATGTGTATAGCTGGAGAGAAAGATGAGGGCTGCTCCAAATTATCAGGCTTTTAGTTCTTTATAGTAGAGACAGGGTTTCTTCGAGGAGCTTGTGGAAATTGCTTCAAGCATTTTGAACTCCAGGACATGTGCCAGGTTCCATTCCTAGTTTTAGTGATTCTAGTTGCTTTATACATGATTCTACAAAAAAGATAAGATTGCGCTTTTCTTATGGTCAAGTACTTAGTCTCCAGTCTCTAGAGACTTGGTAGACATAGTGATCATGTTTTGGTAGAGTGAGATTGGTGATCCTTACATGTATGCAAATCTGTTGGACAGTCACCTGCTTATGATTGATGTGGAGGGCCAAGCCCACTGTGGACAGTGATAGCCTGAATGATGGTGAGCAAGCCAGTAAGCAGTGTTTCTCCAAGAATCCTGCTGGACTTTCTGCCCAGACTTCCCTCAGTGAGGAACTGTGATTGGGACATGCAAACCAAACATATCCTTTCTTCCCCAAGTTGCTTTTGGTCATGATGCTTATCACAGCAACAGAAAGCAAGTTAATTCAACCTGTTACTTCCATCAAGTATTCTATTTCCTTCTTTGAGGCTCTTGAACTTCGTGGAAAGTTTGTACACAACACTGTCGGCTGGATCTATGTGGTTATGAGACAGGTAAAATAACCTGAAAGCACATTTAGGGAGGAGTTTTGCTAATGTTTTCCCCCAATAGACAGCTTGCACAGGCCATTGGGAAGTGTGAAGTGGACCCTGTGTCAGTTGACCCATAGTGGTCAAACTTCGACAAGGCCTTCCATGCCTTCTGGAGGATGGTGGCCTTGGCAGTGACCTACAGCTTTCAGAGGCAACTATATATTATGAGCTGGATGCCCAGGTGAATTAGCTTTTTAATATTGCTTTGACTCCATTAATATCCAAAGCATTTTTCCTTTGTCTTCCACACCACCACACTACCACACACGACACTATGACACTACGGATGGTCCTGTGCAGAGAGATCTTACTATGACCTAGATTGTGGTCTGCATTTTAACTACTTTGCATGAGAAAGGCACCAGGAGCCTTCTTGAGGCAGGACAGCTCATGAGGAAGAAATAATGTTTATATAATCCAGCACCTAAATCTGGGTATGTGAGATCAGTCAGCACTTTCACTATTTCTTATGTTGCTGTGCCAAATGGAATCCCTGCTCACTCTCAGGCTTTATCTTAGATTTCCATTTGTGCTTTGTTTTAGCATTAAAATGATTAACAGTGGGGAAACTTATCAGTAAATCAGAAACCTATTCAAAACCTCAAGTGTACCACTTAATGTTTTAGTTGATAAAACTGAAGGCCCAAGCCTGCCTTCCTAATCAACACTCTGTGAAGGAACGGTTGCCATTCTTATGATTCAGTAGTTCCTCTAGATGCTTTCTCCTTCTTAGTGCAGGCAGGAGCAGCTTTAAAACACCTTCCCGTAACTTGATGTGTATATTTTGGGTGTTTCCCTTACTTTTGTTTTTTTTTTTTTTTTTTTTTTTTTTTTGTCTTTTGTGTGACTGTGGGTAGTCCTTTTCTTGTTGCTGTTGTTTACTTTTCTTAGCAATAACTCCTTGGTGTCTTTGTTCCCTTCATAAGTCCATTGTGAGATCATCATTGTTATATTTCATTTCTCTTTGCTTGTCACTGTTGGTATTGGGTCAGAGGGAGTCAAAGCCTGGCCCAGAAGTACTTCTCTGCCTTCCTGAGAATTCTCTTTAACCAAAAATCCCTGACATACAGCACTAGCTCAATTCTAAAATACATTTGTTTGTTATTTGTTTTTTATTTCAACATTTTTGGAAAAGCAGACAGCTTAAACATTATGAATCTTTGTGCATTTTTCTTTTGTAGCATGCTAAGAGTGTGTACCAGCTGATGACATTAGAAAACAAAGCAAATGTACTTTGTTATCCCCATATAAACTGTTTTCTCCTCAGTGCTGTCCAGCTGATAGAATTGAGCAGCAATTGGATTAGCTCAGCAAATTCTGAATGTGTTGGAAGAATGCTGTAGGGGTGGATGTTAATAGTTATGCTCTTCTAAGGGACAAATCAATTTGAGGAGGACTACCTATTATTTCCCTCTCATACAGAGACTCGCAATGTGTGCACCATCATATCAAAGAAACTGAGATATACCCAATTGAACACTAGTAACAAATACTCATTCATATTTTTTCAAGTCAGAATTTCCCACATCACAAAAGATTGCTGAGGTTGTGTATCTTAGGGGATGTATTACTAAACTAGAAAATGTTAACAATTCTAAAATTCTCTTTAATACTATAATGGGTATAATGGTCTCACTGTATCCCTAAAATGTTAGGTGTTAGGAATATGGCTTGAAGTGGGACCTCGGTTGATCCCATGGCATGGGGACAAACATACCATTAGGCAGAACTTACATGGAAAGGAAGTTTTATTGGTGAAGGTAAGGGAGTAATGAAAGGGAAGAGAGAAGAGAAAAAGAGACAGAGACAAGGTTCTGCTTGCCGTATGAAGAGGTGGCATACTTTGCCAGCCTCCCCCCCCCCACCACAAGGAGCAGGGCCAGGTTTGCCTGGATTACAACATTGGGGCAGTTTCTGGATGTTGGTTGAATAATAAGTTCTGTAAATGATGACTGGCTTGTATTGCAGATGGGGAGTTGTAAGCTGTGGTAGCTAAGAAAGTCTCCAGAACAGGTCAGAGCTGTGCTAGTGTGAATAGTGGACCCCTACTCTCCTGTAGATGCAGGCATTTTAGGTTCATGGTAGGATGCAGTAGGTCTATGGAGACTAGCAGTTTTGTCTGAGTAGATGATTCTCAAGGCACATAAGAAAAAAAAAAAAAAAAAAAGTACTTTGCTCAGGATGAAATTTAGAGATCCTGAGATGGTAATCCTAAAAACCTGTCATGTTCTTTCTCAATTCTGTAAATTCACCAAGATTACAGGTAGTTCTGACAATGACAGGAGATATGTTTTGGGTAGCAAGAGGCATGATACTCAGGGGATTGCAAAGCAGAGGACCAGTTCAGGGATGGTGAGTGGGAGGGATGACCAAAGTCATCCTTGCACAGTGGAGCTCATGTAGCAGCTCCACAGAAAAATGCTGGATAATGAGAAGGACTTTCCAGGAAGAGAGTGCCTCACGAGAGTTTCAAAGATAGCAAGAAAGAAGAACTCTGGAAATTCAACAATAAAGAGGCAAATAACCCAATTTAAGAGTAGATAAAGGATTTGCATACCTGTTCCTTTAAAGAATGTGAAAATTTGCAAGGAAATGTGAATCAGGCCACAAGGAGATACCTCCCATCTATCAGGTGGCTGTGACCAAAAAGACCCAGGGAGAAATTGGGCCTTAATGTAGAGTATCCGTGTAACGTAAACTGCGGCAGTTTGGATAACAGCTAGTGGGACCCCTACCCCTAAGTATATTCCCAAAGGAAGTGAAAGCATGTCAGTATAAACACTTGCAAGTGAGTATTCATAGCAGCATTAGTCACGGAGCTAAAAGATGGAGAGAATCCTCTTCTGTCAACTAGTGAATAAATGAAACACAGTATGTTCATACAACAGAAAGCAAATTGATCTGTAAAGAGGAATGAAATTTGGATTTATGCTACAACATGGGTGAGTCTTGAGCCTACTCTGTGAAGAAAAGCAGGGCACAAAAGGCACATGTTGTGTGATTCCTTTATGAAACATCCAGAAGAGAAATGAGAGTTTTTGGAATGAGTGTGAAACAGGAAGTGACTCTGGTAAGCATGGGGTTTCTTTTGGGGGTGATGTAATGTTTTGGAATTGGATGTTGATGGTTACATAACTTTTAAAAACTATTGAATTGAATACTTTAAAAGGGTAATTTTTATAGTATATGAGTTATAGCTCAATTAAAAAATATAGGGAAAATATATGATGGCCTAATAGTTTTAAAAGTGGCCTAAGCATCAGTAGTAGTTTCGGGTCAACTTCTGCTACTGGAAAACCATCTGGTTAATTCATTTCTTATTGTCTGTGGGAGCTCTACTCCCTTCTCCTGAACTGAAAGGATTTTGTTCCTTCACCTGTGGATCAGATGTGAATGCCTGTGATCTTCAGATCCCCTCCTCTTTCTAGATTCCCTTTCTGAAACATATTTGGGCTCACTTGTCCCCAGCCATCAGAGGGTCTGATTGCCTGGTGGCTTATGCTGAGGTTCTCCCTTTAGATTTGACTGTGGTAGTAGCAGTATCATTTATTGCTTCCTAGGATTTTGTCAGGATTGGCCTCCTTGTTTTTAAATCCAACTGTATTCAGACCTCCATAGGTTAATTGGTATTGTGTATCAGTGTATCCGGGCCAAGTGTAATGGTGCTAAGTACATTTCATACCACTGGGGCTGATGTAGCTGCCCTGTGGGTGGAGACAGACATTTTTCTCTCTTTCCTGGCATGGTGGACCAGTGCTCAGTGGGATGCTGCAAGTGCCAGGGGATCTTGTTGGAATGCCGACTCCTGCCCAGTGCTCAGCCAGCCTCTGTGGCACTTGAGATTCTGCAGTTCTCACCAACCTGAGGTTGACACAGATGCTGTTAGCCCCTGTGTCACACTTGAAGTGGTCTCTGCAGTGATGCACTGCAGAGAAGGCAGCTTTGGGACTGGGTGGAGCTGAATGTGAATTGTGGCTCTAGTGTGTGTTTGCTGTGGGACCTTGGCAAGTTAATTACCACATGGGCCAGTTTTCTTTCCACATCAGGGTAAGACTGAGCTCACAAAAATGTGCTTTGCCTAATATCTCAGAATAGCAATACCATTTGCCTTCTTCTTTCCTCAAGGGCCAGAAGTTCCATGGTGAAAGCTAAGGCCAAAAGAAAACAATGCATGTGCTTCGAGAACAAGTGATTTAACTTGTGTGTGTAGGCTGGCATAGGGAATGACATGTGAGATTTAATTGAAGTCCTCGGGGAAGAACTTTCTGTTCATATCACTGTAGTTTTGGTGAAGTTACTCTCAGCCGAGTCTGGGTCATTTTAAGTTACGAAATGAGTCTCTAGTCTGCTTTTGGGGTTCGTCTTTGCTGACCAGAAGGCCATCCCTGAGCTGTCATTTGGTGCCACTGTTCTTCAGTAAGATGGAACCTGCCCATCTGTGTCCAGCTGGCTTCTACCTTCTCTTACTGACATTAATCTCTCATGCAAGTGGGGCAAACTAAACAGAACAGAATGCACACAGACGTGCAACCCCAGCCGAAGTTTCTGGGCTTAAGATTGCAAATATTTGCTCCCATTGTGGCCTTTGGAAAACCTGGCTACTTTGCTGCTTTCTCTGAGTCTATTAGCTGTTGCTGGTTAGATGGAATTAGGTTAACAGGGCGCAACTGGAGAGGAGCCAGGGACTAAAGCCTAGCAGTGATGATAGTTCTCCTACCTGGACTCTGTGCTGGGTGCTCTGCAGCATCTAACCTTCCTGTATGGCTGCTCACATGGGTTTACCCAACAGTTACTGGAGCTGGTGACTATTGAATTTTGTTCTTTTTCTGCTACTTTTATTATGCATGATAGAAGCAAGTAGGAAATTATGTTTATATTTCAATTTATAGAGCCTACTTGTTTTCTTTTGGCAAATAAGTACGGTCTTTAAGACAAACCAATCCAGTCACAGATCAGTAAATGTAAACAGTTTCCAGTTGTCACAGCCTGAGAGTCACTGGTTTTGTCCCACACTTTTGTTGACTCCTGAAAATGGGAAGTATCTGATTTCTGGGACACTTGATGTGCCTGCTTTAGTCAGTTTCTGTAACTATTGGTATCAGTGTCTGATCTGGCAGGGCACAAGTCAGCGAGGCTGTTTTGTCTTTGTTTTTAGACTGCTTTGAAATTTGTTGCCTCACGTAATGTAAGGCGAAAGCTTACAATTCCTGGCGATTGTGAAGTCAATATTATTCTTGATGAATTTAACCCACCCTATCATTAAAAAGCAGTGAGGAAGCTATCCTGCTGCTGAGAGGTGTAAAGCTGGGTGCTCCTGAAGTCAGTCAGCCCTTTAAAATTAAACTGTAGACAATTACAACAGTAATTTAAAAACACCAAACAAACCTCCACGTTGATGCTAGTATGTTGTGTTTCTGGAAGGAGCTCAGTGCTACAGATGAGGACATTTCTCCCAATTATCTTCCAGTAAGGGAAAAATGAGACTCTCGGGTCCCTTTCAGGTATTGCCAGTCACACAGTGATCTATCTTGTACTTAATTTTTGTAAAAACAAAAACAAAAACCCCCAAGAGTTCTAAACTCAGATGCCCTTTTAAGGACAGTCTTTGCTCTCCAACCCCAATGGACTGAACTTCAGAAGCAGGACAGGGATCTTGGAGAGTAGTTTGTTTGCAACCCTGCAAATAATATGCACATCTGCTAGATAGAAAAGAATCAATAGTGTGTTGAGCTAGACAGCTGCTTCCTCTGGGATTCCTCTTCACTGTCTAGTCTATTAGTGTTTCTGTCAGTATTGCTTTTATTATGTAACACTTGCCTACAGATTGTATACTCTGTGATTTTGAGAACTTTACCAGTGATGCCCTTACAACTCACAGCTAGCACTCAGAAGATTACAGAAATGCATAATACTGCTGTATTCTATACTTTTTGCTTTGTATTTACTTTAATAGACAAATAAATTCATATGTGTCTATTGTATACAACATGTTTTGATGTGGAATAATTAGGTCAAGCTCATGATTCATTCATTACTTTCCATCTATCTATGTGAGACAATTGGAGGCTCTCAAGGAGCTTTCAAGGATACAACACACTAGTGTTGATGACTGTCATATTATTCGATGGACATCTTCAATTTATGTTGCCAAACTGAAATTTTGTATCCTTTCACCAACATTTTTCATATCCTCTTTGTAACCACGATTCTGTCCCATACTTCTAGGAATCTGAAAGTCTGACTTCTTATCTTCTGGTTTTGTTTGGGAGATTTATCTATGCTGTAAGTACTACAGTAGTTTATTCATTTTCATTGGTAGATAATATTCTTTTGCATGAATAAACAGTAACTATGTATGACACACATTTGAATGGTTTTCAATGCTAGTAAGAATAATGATGATGTGAACATTTATATGTATTTTTCTAGGTGATCATGGTTTGCATTTCTGATTGAGCATGTGTGTATGTGACTGAGCCTTACAATGTTGTGCTAATTAGCTTTAGGTGAACTTGTTGCACACTGGAATTATCTGAAAGAATAGAACCTTAGTTGAGAAAATGCCTCCATAAGATCCAGATATAGGACATTTTCTTAATTAGTTATTGATGGGGAAGGGACCCACCCATTGTGGGTAGTACCATCCCTTGTCTGGTGTTCATGAGTTCTATAAGAAAGCAGCCATGATGAGCAAGCCACTATGAAGCACCCCTTTATGGCCTCTATATCAGCTTCTGTCTCCAGGTCCCTGCCCTGTTTGTATTCCTGTCATAATTTCCCTTCAATAATAGACCACAATGTAGAAGTATGAAATAAATAAAGTCTTTCCTCTCCAACTTGCTTTTGGTCATGGTGTTTCCTCACAGCAATAGAAGCCCTAACTCAGACAAGTTGGTACCAGGACAGTTGGGTACTACTGTGAAAGACTCGTGGTTTAAGAGAAGATTGTGGAAGGACTTTGGAACTTTAGGCTACAAAACAACTGAGTGTTGAGAGCTCAGTGAACAGTTCTGTAGGAACTTCTAAGATAAGAATGTTGAGAGCAGTTCAGACAATGAAGGTCAGGGCTGTGAAGTTTCAGAGGGAAGAAAGCAAAGACCCTCCTGGAACTTTTGTGTGAGGAAGCTGTTGTGTCTGGTCAGCTGGAGCTGAATAATTGGCTGTGATTTATAAGTCATTAACCACTAAAATAAAACATCTGCTTTCTGTCACAATGGATGCTGACCAATGGGGGCTAAGGAATCAGTGATGATTAGGAGATGAGCATCATTGAGATGAAATCTTCTGGGAAGTGTTTACTCAGGGTTAGCATACATGAGAAATGGCTGAGATTGTACCTCATTTTGGCAGCCAAACTTAGTCACCCATTGTAGTATTGATTTTGAAGGTGTGAAGAGGTCATGGAAAGCCACCGAGGTTTGCCATGTGACAGGCTAGAGTCCCTGAAGAGAGGTCTAGAGAGGTTATTGGTGAAAGTGAATCTCAATTACAGCATATTGGAGATGCCAGTACCCTGGGATGACTACCGAGAACAGCAGCAGTGGCGGAGTGGAGCCAGCTGAGCCTAGAAGACAAGCGTGTGTGCAGCAGAGAACAGAGCCCAGAAGATCCCGAGTGAAACCCAGATAACTGGACATTGAGTTATTTACGCCTTGGGAGTTTGGCTTTGCTTTGTTCATATTGTGATTGTTCTCTGGTGTATCTCTTGAATTGAGAAAGTATTTAATTTCATTTTTACAGGAGCCCAGAATTGAGAGACTTTAAATTTTAAATCTTTGGATTTTACTGTGCTCTCTCTCTCTCTCTCTCTCTCTCTCTCTCTCTCTCTCTCTCTCTCTCTCTCTCTCTCTCTCCCCCTCTCTCTCTGGGGGATGTTTCAAGATAGAGTTTCTCTGTGTAGGCCTGCCTGTTCTAAAACTCTGTAGATCAGGCTGGCCTCAAACTCACAGAGATCTGTCTTCATCTACCTTCTCCTTGCCCCAAGGGCTATGCCACTACTGCCTGGATAAGTATTTGGATTTTAAGAGGCTGGTCCTTTTAGAAAAAACTGAATTCGTAAGTGATGAATGGGGCTTTTAATATTTGGACTGTTTCTATTGTAGTGTTGATATTAATGTGTTATCTTGAGGAAGAGCATGAAAGAAAAGGTTGTAGCTTAACAGTGATGTGTTTGTGTGTTAAGTTAACAAGGGATCACTTGTGATGGCTACTTTTGTGTCAACAGGACCAGAGCCAGAGTTATCTGAAAGGAAGGAACTCAATTGACAAAATGCCTCCATAAGATCTGGCTATAGGGTGTTTTCTTGATTAGTGATTGATGGGGAGGGCCTAGTTTATTGTGGGTGGTGTTCCTGGCTTCTATAGGAAAGCAGGCTGAGCAAGCCAAGATGAGCAAGCTAGTAGTAAGCAGTCCTGTCTCCAGGTTTTTGTCCCATTTGAGTTTCTTCCTGGACTTCTTTCAATGATGGACTACAATGTGGAAGTATAAGCCAAATAAGCCCTTTCCTCCCCAACTCGCTTTTGGTTCTGGTGTCAAGGCAATAGTTTTCTATTCTAAGCATTTATACTTTATTAGATTTGGCCTTGAATTCCATAATCTTACCAACATTTAGTTTGATAAGTCCTTTTGATTTTAGTCATAATGATGTCTGTATAGGGCTTTATGTTTTGGTGTTACATTACATTTCTCTCCTTACTATTCGAGCCTTAAGTTTACGTGTATTACCAATTGGATATCTTCTGTGGAGTATTTGTTGAAGCTTCTTCCTTGCTTTTCAGTCTGCTCACCCAGCAAATTACTGAAAACAACTTCAGCCTTTTATATTCTGGGGGGAGGAGGGCAGGGAGGGATATATAGCACCCTAAAATCTTTTTGTATAAAAAAAATATTTCCAAGGAGGTGGAGCTAACTGGACAGTTGTAAAGTTGGGAGATTTAATCTATATATGAGCTTGCATGTATATAATAATTTGCGGAGAAGGGATAATATTGCTAAAGCCCTTTTAGGAATTGCTTGGTGTATTATTTTGAACAGTTTTCATTTTTTATGTATGTATTTATTTATTATGTATAGTGTTCTGCATGTATGTATTACTGCAGTCCAGAAGAGGATACCAGATCTCATTACGAATGGTTGTGAACCATCTATGTGGTTGCTGGGAATTGAACTCAGGATCTTTGGAAGAGCAGCCAGTGCTCTTAACCTCTGAGCCATCTCTCCAGTCCTCTAGTTTTCCTTGGTTTTAAAATGTCCTTTGAGTGTGGATTCGATTTAGGGAAATAGCAATAGACTTCTCTCTAGGTTAGGGATGAAGTTCTATGGTACAGTGGTATCACACACAGCCCTGGGTTCAAACTCCAGCACTGCAAGAAGCCACAAAAAATAACACCTCTCATGAATATGGATGATTCTTTATCAGTGTACTATTTACATGATAAACTTTTTATTTGTTTTGTGAGCAGAAGGTCTTTTAGCAGAGTAGAAGAAAGCTCCATTTCATTATTTCTTTAGTTGAAATAGTAATCAGAGGTGAATATGCTACTTTCATAAATACCAAAAAAAAAAAAAAAAAAAAAAATCAGAGATTTAGAGAAAGAAAAGGTGATTCATGAGTTGAGCCCAGCTGTGTTACCATTTCCTTTCCTCATCCTGCTTTCATTAGTCAGCTTTCTACTACTGTGACAAAATACCCGAGTTAGAAACGTAAAAGCAGGAAAAGGTTGAGTTTTCCTCATAATGGCACTCTGTGGTTACATAGCCTTTTCATTTTGGTCCTGTTGTTGGCAGAATATCATGAGGTGGGCAGGACATGTCAGAATGCAGGAGAAGTCAAGGAAGCCAATTATACAAAAAGATGCTTAAAGGTCCCCAAATCCCTTCAAAGGCATGCTCTTAGGGACCCAAGTCCTCACAGTGGGCTCTGCTTCCTAAAATGCTTCCTAAAATCCATACTACTCCAGGTAGCACCAATTCTTTAGTGCATGGACTTTTGGGGAACACTTATGTTTTTTTTTTTTTTTTTTAACCTTTGTTTTTAAAGAAAGTGTCTTTATGTATTTCCTAGGACAAGTTTAACCTCACAAGTCTTGGGATCACTAATATGTGCCACCATGTTGGGCTTACTGAGGGACTTTTAAATTATGGACCATAATATTGTTCCTCCTATGACAATTGAGAAAGGAATTGCCAGAACCTTTTAGACGATAGTCATGGTGAATCTGACCTTGCCCTCTCCTGTGGAGTCTCAGGGACAGGCTGGGGCTGAGTGGTAAGAAATGTCGTCTTGGAACCTTGGCTTCAGGATACACTTACTGTTGCCATACAGCTTCTCTCAGGCTCTGTTTATACACATTCTTCAAGGCTCTTCTAAGACTATCAAAATTGAATGGCTGGTGTGGAAACCTTGCTATATCTGCTCAAATCTGGCAAATACTACTCAGAAAATACTTCTGTCATTTTTATGAGCAAAGTCACAGTTGGCAACTGGGTTCTGTGTAGAAAATAGTATTTTTCTACATAGATATTTATATAAAATCTGGCCACAGAGTCAGAGTATTGCTGAATTCTTTTATGGTTTTTATTACTGATCTTGAAAGCAAATCACCCATTGCTCTTTCCTGAGATGGAGTAAGTTAATGTTGCAGAAATTAGTACTGTAAAGAATATTCTGGGTTAGTTTCTTTCTCATAGATAGCTGCCTTGAGATAGGAAGGGCCTGGAAGAAGAGAATAAGCTTGACTATCCTAAGGCTGGCTTTCACCCTTCCTGGACTCCTGAGAGCAAGGCCTGGTTGGAATACTGCTTATAGGGAGTGAGAAGCCACCTGCTTCCTCAGCAGCTCAGTGGCAACTCAGGAGCCTGTATAGTCCTTTCAATACTCTTCAGTAGTGAGGAAAAAGCCTTGTTGTCCTTTTCTTTGCCATACCTTTCATCTCAGTAACCTTGATTTTCAGAAATTATTTGTGTATTTTTATAAAGCCTTTGCCCAATAAGGAGTTTTCTTCTTTCTTTGTCCTCCCTCCCTCCCTCCCTCCCTCTTCTTCCTTCTCTTTATTCTTCTTCTTCTTCTTCTTTTTTTTTTTTTTTGAAATAGGGTTCTCTATGTAGCTCTGGCTGTCCTGAAACTGACTCTGTAGACCAGGCTGGCCTCTAACTCTGAGATTTACCTGCATCTGCCTGTACTTGCAGCCCAATTCCAAAGGCAATTAGGTATATAGAAAAGTGCCTATGCTGGAATTAAAGGCATGTGCCTACCACTCCCTGGCTAACAGATTTGTTTTCATACTACATTTAATTTCCGTAGAGGATTCTAGAGCAGGTGTAAAGAGGTGGGTGTACTAACACATAGCTGTCTTGTCCCTAGTGACTGTGAATACCTGGCAAGGGTATATATCTAAACCACTTCCTTTATGATTACATTAACTTAGATGTGTGTAGATGTATACATGGCAGAACTGGAGTGGCTGGCAGATGCCTCAACTTATTACTCACCTCCTGCCAAAATAAAAATGAGAAAATAGTACTTTCCTACAGTAAACAGAGGAAACATAAGATAGACACTGTGGTGGGTATAGTAAGGACCTCCTGCATCCTTATTCTCTGGGAGGGATGTTTTGAGAAGATTTTCCCACCAGCTTGGTCCCACAAACGTGTCAACCTCAAATAATACATGGAGATGCTGTATTAGATATAAAGCTGTGTCTTTGGCTAGCTATGTCTTAAATATTAACCCATTATCCAAGTGTTTCCACGTGTTCTTATCTTACTGGAGAGAGGTCAGGACCTTTTCCCTCAAGTCTCTACATCTTGAATCTTTTCTACTACATATCCCAGAATCCTCCTTGTATCCTAGTCCCACCTATCTTGATTTCCTATTGGCCAACAGGGCTTTATTCATTAACCAATAAAGGAAACATATTTACAGAATGACATCTCCCATCAGAGGAATGTAGGTCAGATCAGTGATGGTGTTGGATAAGTATGATAAATAATGTTTCCTTGTGGATTGGCTGTGTTAACTACAGTTGTCTATAGTTCTTTAAAAAGTGGTTAAGCTATTGGTTTGGAAATAAGGACCTCACTTCAGTCACTGTAATAATAATTATATTATGAACTTCTAGTTGTAAACAGGTAGGTTTTAAAGGACATTTTTATGGATTCCTTGAATTCTCCTATTTATATGTTTTCTTCATAAAGCAAAACACAAAAAAGTATGTCCTTTGTTTTTGGTTCATGCAGCTGTTAGTGTGACTCCTGAATTCCCTGATCATTGTAACACATAGTATTAGTGAACAACCTCAGAGTGTTGTCAGAATGTTAACTGTCATCCCAGGAAGTGACTATCCATAGAGCGATCAGATACTTATCCACAGGAACTGCATCTTTAAGAGAAACTCCCACATTTTAAAGCAGCCTAGCTTATGTAAAGCATGTGAAAATGAATTATAGCAATTGTTGAGAATAAACATATTTTTCAAGAAGTCTTTCATTAACATTTGAACGGGGTGGGGGTGTAGATAGTTGGTTTCAGTTAAGGTCAGATGAGGGTCTGTAGAAAGATGCCATGTGTGGTTGGTGGGGAGCAGTAGTCATTATTCCAATTAGTATAATTGGGGAAAAATCTTGTACTTGGAAGCCAACCCCAAAGGCATTTAGGTACAGAGAGATGTGCTGTGAATCTCATTTTGAGCCTTTAGCACTTAATCTTTGTCTTTCTATTCATACAAAATTCAACTTTTCTTCATCTATAGGAGAAATATAGTAACAACAGTGTCCTTAGGTGACTGCTAGGATCATATTTGAAAATCTGTGACACCTGGAAGGTTTTAAATGAATTAAAGGCAATCGTTAATTCTACATCTTTCTTCTCTGTAGTCCTCCCTACCACTAGTGGGCACTGTTGCTAAGTGGGCACAGGCCCCAGGATGGCAGTTGATCCTTGGCCAATAAGGTCTGTTTCATGGATAATGGCTTACATATAGGTAATTCTTCCCTTCCTTTTTTCCTTAGCTCCAATTCAGCTGACATTGCCTTTCCTATTTAAAAACACACAGTTCTTGTTACTTATCCTTCAGTAATTGAGTTAGTGGATGAGGTTTCATTCAAGTGACTCTGAAGGCTAAAAGGTTCTGTCTGTTTTTTATTGAGTTACTTTAGACTTCAGGTTCTGGCTTCCTCAAAGCAGGTTTCAACCTCAGGGTTGACAGTGTGCAGGGACCCTGATTCTTAGTTAAAAGAAGAGGCTCACACCAGCCTTTCTAAAAGTGGTAAAGAAGACAGTCCCACAGTTGTAGCTGATTCTGGAGTTGCTCTCTTAGGGATCAAGAGTGACCTTGTGATGTGTCTACTCTGCTGTTAGTATGTTATCATAAGTATGCCACTGTTAAGTATGTGTGTTATTCTCTCTAGTTAGCCTGAGATGACAAAATCCATATTTTATGCATTAGGACCTACAAGACAAATAACATACTGCTTGAGAGCTACATGTAGGAATCTTAGGAAAAAATTCATATCACTCATTAAGGTAATTGAAACAAATTTATTGGCCTCTGTCTTTTTCTTTTATCTTAAAAGTATTGTGTTTTTAAAAATGAAAAAGAGAAGTCATTTCTCACTACAAAAGATCTGTTTTGTGAATATTACAAATTCATTTTTTTAAAAATCTAACTAAATGCTTTAGTCTACTCTTCTTCCTGCCTATTTGTCATTCTTTATACTTCTTTTTTTTTTTTTTCCCAGTGAGGAAAACAGTAGCGGTATAGTTCAACCATGACTCCACTGGAACCTAGTACTCCTTGTGAATTTGTGGAATTTTCAAATACTTCTCATGTTCTTTATTTTATGGTTTGGTTTTCAGTTACAGTCATTTTCTTAGACACTTTGATTTTTAGTAACCAAAGCTTTAATTGCTCCTGTATAAATATGAAACCAAGCAATGACGTTGTCTTGTAAAATTAATAGAAAGAATTATAGCTTTCTGTGTGTGGTGTTCCATGCACTTGGGAGGCAGAGACAGGTTGAACTCTGAGTTCAATGCCAATATAGTCTATATAGCAAGTTTCAAGCCAGTCAGAGTCACATATTAAGGCTCTGTCTCAAAAAGAAAATAACAAAGATGTATAGCTCTATGCTTTGTTGAATTTGGCAATATTAAATGTGTGTCTGAATGAATTTGACGTGTCAAATATTTTATGTCTGGGCTGGCCACATTTCCTACAGGAAGAGATTCAATTCATGACTGTAAAGCATACAGTCATCTGGCAGTTGTTTTGGTCTTTATGAGTTCTTGTACTTGGGACTTTTTATTCCTATTTCCTGTAGGAAATCAGTATGTGCCCACTATCATATTGGGTGCTATGAATTCTCAAAACAATTGAGAAAAGTTTTAACCTTCCTGTGGTAGAAGTAAAAACATGTAGTATACCAAGAAGAAATGCTACTTCTTTTGATGAGGAGGTGAGAGACCTTGAGGCAGGTACTAATAAACTATTGTTCTTTTAGAAAGCATGGGGACTATAGAGGATTTAAGAGTCCCAGAGGAATGGCAAGAGCCTAATGACTCTGTCCTTCTTATTATACCTTGCTATTGTGGATGCAGAAGCTGTAGGTAATGTGACCTGTGACTGACCTCTTTCTCTTTAAAAACTCTGCTCTCTTGCCCTGCTTATCACATTTTGTTTTCCTGCTGTTCTCTAGGATGAAGAGCTCTTGAATGAATAGTGTCTTGTCCTCAAGGTCATCGGATCTCATAGAAAGACAAGAGACAAGTTATCAGAGGGCTTGTGGTAAGAATAGAAGGAGAGGAGAGTTGTTGGGAAGGAGGAGTCACTTTCCTATGCCCCCTTTGCCTGCTTTACTGCCCCAGGACTCGCCTTTCTAACCTGTGGGGTAGGGTGCTGTCCTGATGGCTGTGGCCAGGCAGGTATGGAAAACTCTACTGAGATGGGTTTTTCACCTTTGCTTCTCTAGCCTAGTGGTCTCTATCTTTTCCATTGCCACCTAATACTATTCAGAAGCCCTTGAAATAATCTGCATCATTCATCTTCTTTCTATCCTGAGATCTTGTTAAGGGTTCCTAACCTCTTTGCCATTATTTGGGAAAATCAAATTCCCGCTTAAGGCAGAGGTGACCTGTATTACTCCTGTGCCATGCAGTTCATCCTCATGTGTGGCTGTTCATTTACATGTCCAGACTGAAAACTTGGGGAATGAGACAATAACTTTTACATTTCTGTCTTCAGCACACCTGTCACACCTTGAGTACTTAGAAGGGGTTGGCTGGGTTAGTGGATGCAGTACGTGAATGGACAGGGAGAACTCATTTTTATCATGAACAAGAGAGTTATTTTTGCCTCATGCTTCCTAAAAGAGGTGTATATCAGAGGATGGAATTGTTTGTTACAGAGAATGAGCATGAGCCATGCCGTTCTTTTTCAGAGTAGAAACTAAGTGGTTGACAAGAGGTAACATCATAGTTATTTGGGATCTTTATTGAAACAGCAATTTTCTTCTGTGTAAAATGGGATGATAACTTTTTGCGACAGGTTATAATTGATGTGAGGATTAACTGAGATTTTCTAGGTAATAAGCTCCCTGCTTTGCATGCAATGAGGTCTCCTCTGGGGTAAATCATAAATAGCTATTAATGCTGTTGGCCTCTAGTGTGTGATTGAATCAGATGGCTGCTGCTGTGAAGACCCAAGACAACAATCTCCTCATTTCAGAAATAAAAATTCTTAAATTCTTGGGTAATCACAAGGTGGTGCCCAGCTGCTAGGGTTTATCACACCCAAGGTCACACATCCTCTTTGCCCTTCCTCAGAATGCAGCACAGTGTTGTTATTCGGGAGGAAATACCTGTTGGTTTCCTGGGCAAGCTCTGCTCTTGCTGTTACCTGCTCTAAAATAAAATTTTCACATGAGCTATCACACAGGGGTCTTTCTGGTTATTTCAGAGTAAAGAGAATGTGCCTTTATTTCATTATTTGGTACTATGCAAAAACAGATCTCCCTTGCTGTCACTCAAGGAATATGTATTGACCCTGTATAAGTATGACAATTACTGATAAGACTGAGCCTTTGTCTTTCCTCAGATTGCAGAAGCACAGTCACAGGATAATGTGAAAGATGCCTTAAAGACAGCCTGTGAAGTCCTGAGTTTAAAAGGACAATCACAGCCTGAAATTCTGGCATGCAGTTGCTGTGGTTGAAAGTAAACCTAGGTATAGGATGAAGAGGAGCCCACTTCTACAGGCTCACTCTCCAGTAATAAGACTGGGAAAGGAGTGGCTGGATTCATGTTTTGGGACAGTTCTCTGACTTTATTGTAAGCAACTCCCAGAGAAAGTCATTGCAGCATTTAGGAAAGTATATGTAAAGACATTTTAAATTGTGTTCAGATTTGGGGTTTTAAAATAACTTTCATTTCCCTTAATTTTTTTTGTAGTAGTGCTGAGGGGTAGGTAGGCAATAAATGAGTATTCAGGTCTCTTAGACCTTGCTTCCCTTAGGTAATATCTGGAAACCTAATACAATAAGTCTTATACTCAATAATCTTAGAACATGCTGTCAAAACATTTTAATAAGATGCTAAGAATGCTCAAAGACATTCTACCTTTTGCCTGTCTTTTATACTCATACGTGTTGATTAGACTGCCAACTCCCACTCTATTAAGTTTGATACATGCCAGAAACACAGCAGGTGCCACCAGAAGCTTGCTAGCCTGTTTATTATCTAGCAGGATCATAAGGCTAGGAAAGGAGAAAGTTACCAAAAAAATGTTCTTTTCATTTTCATTATGTGTTTCCTGTGCACCTGTTACACTTGCTCTGTGTTCAGAACACTGCTTAAGGGACTGTGGAGAGTCCAAAATGGAAACAATTAAATTTATGTGAAAAGAATTTTATCATAAATTAAGCCTGTCTTATTCATATCTCATGTAAGAAGTTTCTTGGTTTTAACAACAGATTTTTGATTTTTATTTTAAATGAGTATGAGTATTAAAATCAAAGGCCGCTTGCTCAAGATGATGAGGAATATTGAGCTCACACATTTGCCTTGCATTATTTTGTGCAGTAGTTGCATGTAAATTGGTACCTTTCCAAATGGGTATTTTTGAAACAACAAAACAAAAAAAGCCATTAAAGGATCCTGTTTGTTTATTACAGGAGAAATTTCAGCTTGGTTAGAGGCTCAACAATGATGCTTTATAAATAAAAATTGCATTGGGGATCATTAATAGTCAGTTGTGAGGAGTTTTTGTTTATTTGTTTTTTGTTTTGTTAGCCTGTTCCCTACTTAGTTAGCACTGAGGTTAGTAATGTAATGACTGTCTAACACACCTGGAAGAATGCTTATGGTAGCAGTATTCCAAGAAGAAAAAGGAAAGTTAAGTTTTTTCTTTCATTTCTTTAATTTTTTAAAATTTACAATAATTGATATTTTGTCTTCATGTGTGTCTGAGGGTGTCAGATTCCCTGGAACTGGAGTTATAGACAGTTATGAGCTGTCATGTGGGTGATGGGAATTGAACCTAGGCCCTCTGAAAGAGCTGACAGTGCTTTTAACCACTGAGTCATCTCTCCAGCACTGAAAAGTCAAGTTCTGATTTAGTCTATCCTAGAATCTGTGCTTTTAAAGGGATTTGTTGGACTGATCCATTTATTTAGCTTGTCTACCTGTTTATGAGGAAAGCTTTTGGGGCACAGAGGGAACTCTATAGGAACAGAGGAACTGGATCTTCTAATCTATCTAAATTAGAAGACGATGCTGTAGATTCAAGGCCATTCTCCACCTTATGACTAACTTTGGGTAATCCCCTAGACCTCTAATTCTTTATTTGTGAAGGGAGGTTTTCTGATGATGTTTTTACCAGATTCTGAAACATGTATTTTTGTTGTTAGATTGTAACATGTCTAAAAACCACAGTTCATTTTATAGCACAGTTTAATTTGTGGTGGTCATTCCCCTAACACAGTACTGCACAAAATTGACTATGAATCATATAGACAGTGACTCTCTAGTTTTTGTCAGAATATGATAGTATTTGCCCAATCTTCCAAACTTTTATGATCATCAAACCAGATACAGTCTCTGGTTGTACTGATAGAGTATACAAAGCACATTTGGGCTTGCCTTGATTAATTTTTTTCTCTTTTGTGTTTGTTATGGTGAGATTTTATTTCTATGTATCTTAAAAAATAAATTGGAAAGGAATGGAAAGTAAAAATTGAAAATATATGAATTGTGATACCAAGTAATTAAAATAGCAAAAGAATTTCAATGAAATCTTAGAGTTGGTTTCCTGAAAGTTTTTTCTTTTTTTTCCCTTCTCATATACTACTTGAGTCATATTGGTCTCAAGGGATAGAAAACTCTGTGAAATATTGATATATTTAAAATAAAATAATTCCCACTTCATAATATACCTAGTAGGATACACTTTTCCAAATTGAAACATTAGTTACTAATTTTAACATTATCTTTTCATAGTTCTGACTTACAGTTTCCTGTGTTTTTATTAAGATCCTAAAATGCTTTGGTGAGGCTTGTCATACCAGAATTCAGGTTAGGATTAAATGATATATCCCTATTTAAGGCCACTTTTCCAGATAGGATTTAATTACAAAGTAACAAATTGTCTCCTCATATTTCCCTTTCATCTTGTATTAAGAACTTGGAGGAAGGCCACTTTTAGGTAGGTTATCAGGTGGGATGGCCAGAAGGCCATGAATTTTATTTTGGACAAATAAATTTTCGATGAGTTTGAGGCATCCAAGTAAAGATGTTGAGTAGGCGTTGAGTTTGTGAGTCAGAAATAAAAATGTGACATTTTGGTGTAGAGATGGTAGATGAAGGCTTAGTATTTGATGACATCACCTAGGAAACGAGGAACATTAAGGGGAGGTTGACAAGCCACCTTCAGCCAGCAAACCTGTTTAATTTTGAGTACAGAATGTTTTAAAAATATTTGAACGAGTTGCTGAAGTGAATGGGCTTTTTGGCTGCCCAGAATATGTTTTCTGTTGTTAGCAGCAATTGTTCTTTTGCGACAATCTCTGTCCTCTGGTCTCAGGCCTTGAGCTTTAAACAAAGTTCTGGATCTGGTTCCAAATAAAGTAGGTGACCCAGGGTGGATGCCAGTGAGGGTGGTAAGATCTGTAATAAAATGGAACCAACACAGGTATAATCCCAAATTCCTGGCTACTGTATGAACACTCACAAGGTTGAACTGCTGGCAATTGCCTTAATGAAAGTTCTTTCTAGTGAAAGTAAAAGAACTACTTTGGGTTACACCCAAAGGAGAATTCACCGGCTTGTTTTAACTAAAAGCCCAGAGCTGTGGCTTATCGTAGGGTTTAATTAGAATAATCAGCCTCAGCCTCCTATCTGGAATCCTCTTCTTTGTTGTCTCCATACTCAGGTAAGCTGTCTACTCAACAGTGCCAAAGCACTTGCTGGACCTCCAGATCATGCTCTGCCAGGTGTAGGCAAAAAAATAAATCTCTCTATTGATCGTCCACAGCCTCGACTTTCTCTCTATTTGAGCTAACTAAGATTATAAGCCTACTTTTGAAGTGGACATTGTACTAGGGCAGTAGCTAGGGACATTTGAAGTTGACTTAAGAATGCTTTAGTGCAGGACTTGGTGTGTGTGTGTGTGTGTGTGTGTGTGTGTGTGTGTGTGTGTGTGTGTGTGTAAATCAATTATTTGCAGCCTATTAAAAGGGAATCAATTAGAGTAGCTGACGGGTAGTGGTCAGGGTAGTCTAACAAGGCCTGTCTCTCAGTGGACTGAGATGGACGTCTCAATTACCAACCTGGTGCTGGAGACCCAGAGAATTCCTAGAGAGCTGCTGGTCTTCAGCCTGTGTTGGAGTACCAATGAAAGACTTTGTAATGCTAGGGGAAGGAATGCCTCAGCCATAGGATAGAGGAACTTACCAGTGAGAGTGAGGACATACAGACAAAGCAAAATCACCCTTCTATGTCTATTTATGTGTGCTGCCACCAAAAGGTGTGGCTCAGGTTCTGGGTGGGCCTTCTTCCCTCAAATGATCTAGTTAAGAAAATCCATCAAAGGTGTGTCCAGGGCCTTGGGTTTTAGTTGATTGCAGATGTAGTCAAGTTGATAGATAGCCAACAGTGTCCACTAAAGTATGTTAAAATGCTTGATTCATGGGGTTTGGTTGACGACTTAAATGAAAAAGAGAAGAAAAGAGAAACATAATGAGCCAGAGAAGGTAGAATGGAGTGGAATCCCAAACCCAAATTGTTGCTGGCTTCACATGAGAAAAGGGAGGAGAATACAAGGGAGCAGAATACAGCAGAGGGCAGCAGCTCAATATTGGTATAGATGTACCTTAGCCTAGGAACAATGGGTTGCTTGGAATTACTGTTTTCTTTCTAGGTATAGTCTAAGAATGGGGATGGCAGTATGTGTCAAAAGGATATAAGTTTGACAGGGATGGGATAGCCCAACACTGCTGAGAGCTTATTTGCAGCTGCTACTCAGGTTGAGTCACACTATCAGACTGTGTGTCTCGCTCTAGTGCCCAGGTGCTCAGCTATAGGAATAGAGCTACAGTAGGCATCACCTGATGCTAGACTTTGGCAGAGAGTGAGCAAAGTAAGTTTAGAACACTTGGTAATAGTGTTATAGGAGATGTGCTGTCAAGAGATGGCCTTGAGAAAGTAAGATGGTAAGAATGGACATGAAATTAAACTTCTTATGAGGCAAGAGATTGTTGATCTCTCTCTCTCTCTCTCTCTCTCTCTCTCACACACACACACACACACACACACACACACAGAGAGAGAGAGAGAGCAATGTCAGTGGTTTTGGTGTTGAAAGTATCTGTGCTGTTGTCAAAATTAGGTAAGAAATAAAGATTCTGACTAGTGTGTAAATGAAGAGATTGGGTGGCTGTCTACTAAGAATTTATTTTCCGTTTCCTCTAAATCTCCTGAGGTTTGTTGTCAGTGAAGAGACACATGTAAATGATTTTGTGCCTGCCTGTCTATTTTTGATGTGTGTACTCATAGCAATGTTTTCAAATGTGTCTTTAATCTCTGTATGTTACACTGCTGAAGGAAATACTGTTATCTTAAGCTCAGTAACTGGCACAATTTGTTACTTGATTTTGCCCTATGTGGTCATGCTGCTTCGCAAGTTGACAGCAGAGTTGGAACCTCCAGACACAGGCTGATTTTAACTGAATCTCCTGTGGCTTTGAGGGTGATACACTTCGAAGAGAAAGGAAGTAGGAAGCCTACTGAGACATCTGTTGTCATGTGTAAAGTGTATCAGGCCTGCCAGTAACTGAAGCCAAGCAAGCCCACCACTCTGGAATATAACTGAGCTAAAAATATTCCTCAGAATGTCAAACACCCCCAGGCTTCACTGCTTATAATTGAGAAGAGTTTGAAATACTTATGAAGGCAGACAAAGAAAGAGAGATTGAGAGAGAGAGAAAGAGAGAGAGAGAGAGAGAGAGAGAGAGAGAGAGAACGAGCTTGGGTTTTATGAGTTTTATGATGTAATTCTAAGTCTGATGTCTACAAACATCTAACAGTGTTATGAAAATCATTGGAAAGATCAGAATGCCAAAATATCATCAGGGAAAGAGATTTTGTCACAAATAGTGTCTTTTAGACACTATTCAACATTCCCTACTAAGTCTGAAAGGATTAGTGAATAACAAACTACAAGAAACAATTTCCTACTTGTTCAAGCTCAGGAGCCCCTTTTCCTTGGAGCAATACTCCCTTAGCCTAGGGTCCTGCACTAGGTAGGTTCCATTGTCAGAGGTTCCATAGACTTCCCAGGACTCCTAACTGAGACCCACTTTCAGGAGGTCTGGGTGGGTCCTATGCTCGTTTCCCAGCTATCTGTCTGGGGTACATGAGCCCTGCCTTCTTCAGGTCAGCTGTTTATGTGGGTTTGTCTAGCCTGGTCTTGACCCCTTTGCATATCACTTCTCCCTCTCTGCAACTGGACTTCAGGAGTATGGCTCAGTGTTTAGCTGTGGGTGTCTGCTTCTGCTTCCATCAGCTACTGAATGAAGGCTCTAAGATGGCATATGAGGTCGTTATTTATCTCATTATCCGGGAAGGGCATTTAAGGTAGCCTCTCCACTATTATTTAGATTGTTAGTTGGGGTCATCCTTGTAGATCTCTGGTCATTTCCCTAGTGCCAGATTTCTCTTTAAACCCATAAAACACCCTCTTTTATGGTATCTTTTTCTTTTTCTCTTTTCTTCACCCGACTCAATCTTCCTTTCTTATGTTCTCCTCTACCCTTCTCTTCTCCCCTAATCTTTCTCCTAACTCCCTCCCCACTTCCACCCTGCTCCAAATTTGCTCAGGATATCTTGTCCCTTTCACCTTCTGTGGGGGACCAAGTATGTCTCTCTTATGGTCCTTCCTGATTCCTAGCTTCTCTAGTTTTGTGGACTGTAGGCTGGTGATCCTTTGCTCTATGTCTAAAATCCATGTATGAGTGAGTACATAATACGTTAGTCTTTTTTTGTGACTGGATGGTTTCTTCTAGTTTTATCCATTTGCTTGTGAATTTCAAGATTCCGTTGTTTATTGTTTTTTGGTGCCCCCCCCAGTGTACTGCATTGTGTAAATGAACCACATTTTCTTTGTCCATTCTTCAGTTGAGGGGCATTTAGGTTGTTTCTGGTTTTGGCTGTTACACATAAAGCTGTTATGAACATAGTTGAACAGATGTCTTTGTTGCACAAATGTGCATCTTTTGGAATTGCTGGATCTTGTGGTAGACTGATTCCCATTTGATTCCCATCCCTGAGGAACTGTCATAATGATTTCCAAAGTGGCTGTACAAGTTTGCACTCCCACCAGCAGGAGTAAGATGGCATCTCAGTGTTGTTTCAATTTGCATTTCCCTGATGGCTAAAAATTTTGAGCACTTTCTTAAGTTTCTTCAGCCATTTTATATTCTTCTATTGAGAATTCTCTATTTAGTTCTATACCCCAGTTTTTAATTGGATTATTTAGCGTTTTGGTGACTAGCTTCTTGAGTTCTTTGTATATTTTGGAAATCAGCCCTCTGTCAGATGTGGGGTTGGTGAAGACCTTTTCTGCACTAAAGCCATCTGGTCCTGGACTTTTTTTGGTTGGGAGACTTTTGATGGCTGTTTCTATTTCTTTAGGGGTCTATTTAAATTGCTTATGTGTTATCGATTTAACTTTGGTAAGTGATATCTATCCAGAAAAATTGTTTATTTCCTTTAAATTTTCAAATTTTGTGAAGTACAGGTTTTGAAAGTATGACCTGAAGAGTTTCTGTATTTACTCAGTGTCTGTTGTTTTGTCCCCATTTTCCTTTCTGATTTGGCTAATTTTCATGTTCTTTCTCTACTTTTTGGTTAGTTTGGATAAAGCTTTGTCAATTTTGTTGGTTTTCTCCATAAACCAACTCTTTGTTACATTGATTCTTTGTATTGTCTTCTTTGTTTCTGCGTTATTGATTTCAGCCCTCAATTTGATTATTTCTGGGCATCTACTCCTCAGCGGTGAGTTTGCTTCATTTTGTTCTAGAGCTTTCATTTGTGCTATTAATTCTCTAGTGTGACTGTTCTCCAGTTTCTTCATGTGGACACTTAGTGCTATGAACTTTCCTCTGAGCACTGCTTTCAATGTGTCTCACAAGTTTGGGTATGTTGTGTGTTCATTCTCATTGAATTCTGGGAAGTCTTTCATTTCTTTCTTTCTTTCTTCCTTGACCCTGGAATGGTATGATTACTCATTATTCAGTTTCCATGAGTTTGTAAGGTTTCTGCAATTTTTGTTGCTGGATTCTAACTTTAAAGCATAGTGGTCTGGTAAGATAGAGGGGGCTATTCCACTTCTTCCTTCCTTCCTTCCTTCCTTCCTTCCTTCCTTCCTTCCTTCCTTCCTTCCTTTTTTATCTGTTAAGGTTTGCTATGTTGCCAAGCATGTGGTCAATTTTGGAGAAGATTTTTGTGGAGCTGAGAAGAAGGCATATTCTTTTGTGTTTGGTGGAATGTTCTATAGATGTCAGTGGGACCTAACTTCTTTTAGTTCTTTTTTTTTTTTTTTTTCCTTTGTTAAATTTCTGCCTGGCGGGCCTGTCTAGTGGTGAGAGTAGGGTGCTGAAATCTTTACTATCAGTTTCATGTGAGATTTGAGTTTTAGTAATGTTTCTTTTATGAATGTACATGTCTTTGTATTTGGGCATAGATGTTCAGAATTGAGACTTTGTCCTGATGGATTTTTCCTGTGATGAATATGAAATGACCTTCTTCATCTCTTTTGACTGATTTCAGTTTGAAGTCTAATTTCTTAGAAATTAGGATAGCTACACTGGTTTGTTTCTTGTATCTATTTGATTGGAAAATCTTTTCCCAACCCTTAACTCTGAGGTAACACCTGTCTTTGAAGTTGATGTGTTTTCTTGTATGGAGCAGAAGGGTGGATTCTATCTTCACATCCATTCTGTTAGCCTGTGTCTTTTTATAGGGGAATTAAGACCATTAATACTGAGGGAAATCAAGGACCATCGTTTGTTATTTCTTGTTTGTTTTGAATTTGTTGTTGTTTGTATTGTGGGTAGATTTACCCCACTTTTTCATTTGGCTTCTGATAAAGTGGGATTATCTCTTGCCTGTGTTTTTGTGAGTGAAGTTAATTTCCTTGGGTTGGAATTTTCTTTCCAGAATTTTCTGTAATGCTTGATTTGTGGATATGTATTATATAAATCTGGTTTTGTCATGGAATATCTTGTTTCCTCCATCTATAGTGATTGAGAATTTTGCTGGGTATAGTAGTCTGGACTGGCATCCATGGTCTCTTAGTATTTGTAGAACATCTATCCAGGACCTTTTGGCTTTCAGAGTTTCCATGGAGAAGTCAGGTGTAATTCTGATAGATCTGCCTTTATATGTTACTTCTTCTTTGTCCTTTGCTGCTTTTAATATTCTTTCATTATTCTGTATGTTTGGTGTTTTGAATATTATGTGGTGAGGGGACTTTTTTTTTCATTCAGTCTATTTGGTGTTTGGTAAACTTGTATTTTCATAGGCAAGTCCTTCTTCAGATTTGAAAAGTTTTCTTCTATGATTTTGTTGAATATGTTTTCTGCACCTTTGAGCTAGGCTTCTTCACCTTCTATAACTATTATTGTTAGGTTGTTTTTTTTTCACAATGTCCCACATTTTCTGTATATTTTGTGTTAAGGATTTTTTTTGGATTTAAGATTTTCTTTGGTTGACTAGTCTATTTCTTTTAGCTTATCTTCAGTGCCTGTGATTCTCTCTTCCATTTCTTGTATTCTGTTGGTTATGCTTGCATCTGTATTTCCTCATCATTTACCCAGTTTTTCTATTTCCAGCATTCCCTCAGTTTGTGCTTTCTTTATTGTTTCCATTTCAGTTTTCAGGTCTTGAACTGTTTGAAATGTTTCCTTCATCTGTTTGATTTTTTTTTTCTTGGCTTTCCTGGCTTTCTTTAAGAGATTTGTTGTTGAACTAAATGGTCTTTGATCAATATTATCCACTCAACTCAGATCCTTAATGAAAACCTTAACTGAAAGAACTTTGCTTCAACGTTCATTTGCAATCCCCAAAAGACTCTGAATTTGTTTGACTTCCCAGTGCTTCTGGAATGTACGAGTCCTGTATTTCATTTCATGAAATTATAGTTGATGGAAGAATAATATGCTCAAAAAAGAGATTTGTTGATTTCTTGCATTTTTTGTTTCATTTTTTCTTCCATTTCTTAAAATGTCATATTTGTTTTTTATTTCATTTCTTTAATGGATTTTCTCTTTATTTTCTTTGGGGGCTTCTATCTAGTCCATGAAGTTGTTTTTAAGGTCATTTTCTTCTGCTTCATCTGCATTGGGATGTTCAGGTCTTGCTGGTATAGAATCCCTAGACTCTGGTGGTGTCTTGTAAGTCTTTCTGGTGTTGAATGTGTTCTTATACTGTCATTTCCCACCTCTTCTTCCATTGGGTACAGGTAGGCTCTCTGCCTCTCCTTTCTACCAGAGGGTGGAGGTGCAGACAGGAATGGCGTTTAATGCTGGGTGCTTTGTTCTGCTTTCAGGCCCCTCTGTAGAATTGGTGGCAAGGAGGGTCTGGTGGACTCAGGTCAGGGGACTTGAAAAGAGGGAGGTGGGGGACTGGGGGTAGCCCCTGGTTCTCACTTCTCTACCACAAGGTGGAAGGGCAAGATCTGTTGTTGCATTTTCATAGTCAATGCTTATTAGCATTGTGAGAAACTATATTCTTCTGCTACAACAAACTAAGACATGAATCATTCCTTTAAATAACCCAAGACTTAATAATCTTTTAAAAAGGTTTTAAAAATTAGTTATAATTATATTCACTTGTATGTGTTTGTGTATAGGTATTTGCTCATGAATTCAGGTGCTTGCAGAGGCCAGAGATGTTGATGGATCTCTCTTAAGTTAGAGTCATAGTTGAATATGAGCTGCCTGGCTCCCTGTAAGAGCAGCAGTTGTTCCTAACCACTGTGCCATCTGCCCCACTGCAAAGGCTTAATAATCTTGACATCTTCCTCTTGCCCTAAGGTATTCAGTCCTGAGACCTATATTCTGGGGCTTCAGCCATTTGAGCTTCAGTTTTTTCTAAGGTGGAGTTGTTGAACTTTGCAGTTCTGCTACTCTGTTTTGCTCATGTAATAGTTTCTCCTTTCTCCCCAAATGAGTCAGGTAGCAACTTGTTCTTAGCATAAGTCTTTTAGTAGCTGTTTATTCTTCTGTGTTTTCATGGATATCTTCACTAAGCATTTTACATCCTGAAAAAATGGAGAAGTAAAGAGTAAGGCCACTGAGCAATGCTTCCTGTCTTTAACAGAACAGAAGGTCTTTGGGTTCCATAAAACCAAGCAATCCTAGCTCTCTTAGAAAGTTTTAGTTAAGATCAAGATTGAGGAGGCTGAGCATGGTGACAAACACCTTTAATCCCAGCACTTGCAAGGCAGAGGCAGGCAAGATCTCTGTGAGTTCAAGGCTAGCCTGGAGCTACATAGTGAGTTCTAGGAAAGCCAGAGGTACACAGTGAGACCCTATCTTGAAAAGCATAAAACAAAACTAAATAATAAAAAAATAAGCATAATGCTTGGCATATAGCTTGGTATTAATTTATGGTAGCTCTTCTTATGAGTACTGTTAGGCTGAACAGGAAGTGTGTACAATAGAAACTTAGGGTTTTTTGTCTCGATCTATTTATTCATCTATCTACTTACCCATCTGTCTATTTCTGTGTGTACACATGTATGTATGTATGTATGATCTATCTACCTTTGAAAATTAGAACCTTACCTTTAGGTATAGAAACAGCTCTCTTATGTCACAAAGAAAAACATAGGATCCTAGAGAGTTTTGTGACTGTACTCAAACCAAGTGAAGCTGTTTACATTGGCAAAGTATAACTAGGATTCGGCTCTCTCTCTCTGGACTTTGGAACCAGGATTTTTCTACTACATCAAGGTGGATGATTCTGTAGAAGTCATTCTTACTGTAGGGGTGTGGAAGGAAAGAACAAGAAGGTGTATGTGTCAAGAAAGCCATAGTCTTGGGTTGTTATGCCAGTGAATAGCTTCAAATCTATGTCCTGGTGATATGCTATTTTTGTCACACTATTTTCTGAGGGTTACCTTCTATATCTGGTGCTTCTTAACAAAGTCTGTGTCAGTATCTTGGGGAAGTTTGGAGTTCTCCCAATGCCTGGAGGGGATCTCTTCTATCACTCTCTGTGAGTGGCTCAGAGATCAAGACAGTTTTCAAATAAATTGGTGGAAACATTAGGTAGGTTGGTTAAATCAAAGCTGAGGAAACCTCTGTTACAGTCTTCTGATGGTGTTTGATATATATATACATATATATATATATATATGTATATATATACACACACACACACAGATACATACATATATATATATATATATATATATATATATATATATATATATGCTTTTAGCTAGTTGGATAAACTAGTGGTTAGTTTATACATTCCAAGTAATTTAGCCAAGTGTCACAACTTTATTAGTTCATATACAGAAGAGGGCAATAAATGACTATTAGTAGGCGTAAAGGTAGCCCAAGATAACTTGGGTATGGGATTGTAACTTCCCAGTCTCTGTATAATGCTGAAGCTCTAATCGGTTAACTAGCATTGCAGAAGGTTCAGTTGAAGTGCAGCTTTTTCTTGTGAACATTCATTCACTCAGAGATCAGCAAAAAATGTTTTCTGGCTATGCTGAGTTAGACGCAGTATGGAATTGTATTGTTGCTATGGAAAAGTTCATTTTCCATTCTGCAGTTCTTTCCTTAGGGAGATTTACAGTGATCTGTGACTACGAACATCTGGAGATGGGGGGAATTTGGGGTGGATGCAGGATCAGAAAGAAAAAGTGTTGATCTGAACAAGCAGGTGGCTAGCTTGACTCAGTCCCTGATGGGTTAGATTCATGTTGGAAAGCTCAGCCACTGACCACCTGCCTGCCCCACCCAGCGTCCTGCTGAGATCCAAGGAAACACAACTGCTCCATGAAGTCAGAAGTCATTACTGTTCTAGAAGCTGCTTCTGTGCATGTTTGTTTGTTCTTACAGTCAGAAGTCAACTTCCTTGGACATGCTGTTCTTTGGTGTTCCAGGAGGGATTGCTAACAAGAAGACACCCTTAGCTAGTGAGTGTGCCTTGCTGGTTCAGACAGAAGATCTAATCTTTGAATATAGAGAATCCTTACCTGACATATCAGCCTGTCATCCCAGTGACTTCAGATGACTATCCACTTCTCCCCTACCCCAGCACTTCCCCTTCTAATTTCCTTTAACTCACCAAGCCCAATTTTAACCACTAATTTTCCTCATTTTCTTTTCTCCTGAAAGATAAGTGGGGTTAAGTATAACTAGAAAAGAAATTCCTGAAACAAAGGACTTTGGTAGCTATGTCCTGAATTCTTAGGAGTTCCTAGAATGTCAAAAATAGTGTAATTATGTGATTCTAGGTTCAAAAAGTTGGGAAAAAGCATCCAGTCATGGCTAGGAAAAGCAAACTAGACTCCAGCATCATCTTTTTTTTTTTTTTTTTTTTTTTTTTTTTTTCTGGAGAAAATGTTAGGTTTTAGAGTGAGGGATATAAAACTGTTGAAGTTCAAACAACATTTGCTGATAAAACTAAGCAATTAGAACTTTGTAAAAAATGTTTTCCTTAGGTTAAGAAAAGGAAATAAAAAAAAAAAAAAGAAAAGAAAGAAAGAAAGAAAAAGGAGATGGGCTTCAAAGAACAGTAGAGCATGAATGTATGTGGACTTTACTGAAGGACACATGACCAGGTATTTTCAAGCCCTATTATAATGAACACATTGCACCTCTTTATCTTTTATGGTGTGGCTGAGGAACCCAGGAAGGCCTTCAGTTTCTCAAGGTCACATGCATCTAATAAATGGCAAATCAGAAATTTTGGCCCTGACAGTCTGGCCCAAAGCTCACACTGTACCAAATAGCCACATAGTGAGTCATTTCTATGTTTTTTTCTTCATTGTGAGCAGCCTCTATAGTGTATCTCAGTTAACAGGAAGAGTAGCAGTTTCAGATTTCTTTCTTTTCTTTTCTATCTTTCTTTCTTTTCTTTTTTTTTTTTTTTTGGTGTGTTTATTCATTTGCTTGCAGAATTAAAAATAAGACACTGTTTGGTCTAAATAGAGTTTAATTAGAACCACATGGCAAACATAACAGTTGTCTATCCCAAATTTCTAACACTTTTCTTTTCTCCTGTTTACTATTAATAAAGAATATGGTATGTTCCCAAGCAGAATAATCGGAGAATGCATATGATTAAATGCCTTTAAGAACCTGTACCTAGAAGGACCATTTCCTCTAAAGAATAATAAGCCCATTTTTAAATGTGTGGTGCATCTTCTCTAGAAGAATATAGCGTTTTTAGATGTTCAACATTGGCAATAAACTAAAGTTCTCCTTCCTTCTTGAGCTGATGGAAGAAGCAGACTGGGAGAGGTGAGTGGAGAAGCCCTGTATTTGGAATCAGACTTGCAGGGTCCAGACATACCTCTTCAGGAGGTCCAGAATCTTCCCTACTGCCTGAGCTTTCAGTCCTGACACCGAGGGTTCAGAGGATGCTGAGGAAATCTGCGAGTGTAGATTTTCCAAATCTAGTTTTTATTTCTAAACTGGTCTCTTAAGTTTTGTTAAGGATAAGATACTGGCTATCATCTACTTCTTTTAAACAAAACAAAGGTATTTTTTTCCTTCTCCTTTTTAAATTCAACTTGACCAGGATAACTTGTTTTATTTTTGCCTTTTTCAGTTTGTTCTTTTGTTTTGTTTTTTGAACAAAATAGCCTGCAGTCCAGGCTCATCTCAAACTTAGAATCCCCCTGCCTCAGCAGTGTCTTACCATACCTGTATTCATAAACGCTTTAAATATTTTTGGGGCAGGGGACGTGGTTGAAGTTAGATGTTTATGAACTGTGTTTCTTTGTTTGCTTGTTTTCTCCTCATAAAATAAGATCACCGTTGTCTCAAAGTTTATGATGAATTAAAGTTGTGAAGTTTTAAACACTGCCTGCTTTGCTACACTACACGTGAACCCTTTGAAGGGCCAGTGAATACAATTTGACATTCCTGGTCTGAATAGTATGCCACTCAAAAGAGGAAAACAATTACAGGAGAAGGGTATGCACTGAAGCTTCCTGGGATGGCAGAAAACACAGTTCTCAGTAATTGCTTTTTTCTAGCCACAGCAGAACATCAAAACTATAGCAGAAGCTCATGCTTGGCCAAGCCTGAAGATGTCAGCCATCCAAGGAAAAGCCTGTGTTGGCCCTGGAATTGAGTAATGGATTTCCCACTCATTTTTGTAGCCAGGATCCAACTGGCTGTTCAGCTGTGGTGCTTGTAACCACTTTATTTTAAAATTTGCAGTTAACTGAACAAAACTCTGGAAGAAAACATCCCGAGATTCTAAAAGCCAAAACACAGTGATTTAATCATTTGGCCTCCGGTTTCCCCATAACTTCTCGCCTCTAAAGAGTGCATACTAAAATTCTGTAGGTTTCGTAGTACTCAGGGCTTCAGGAACCTTTCTCTTATTCCATTGCCCTGAATTCAGTAGCCTGTGGTTTCACTGCCCTCCCCACCAACAGTAGCTTATCTTGGCTACGTTAATTTGTTTTCCAGGGTCATGGGGCATTTTCCATGGTCAGAGCAGAACGTGTGCTCTCAGAACAGCTAGCTGGCAGACTTTCTGAGGCTGCACACATTGAATAGAGGTGCAGTCTTATGTAATGTTCCTAGTACTTTTCCACATGAATTAAACAGGGAAATGCATACATGCACAGGCATACTTGAATTTCATAATAAATTCATTGAACAGACTCATCTCTACATGGAGAATATGTGATATGTGATGATTGGTAATTAGAAGTTATTATAGCCGGGGAATGCCAGGGATTTGGAGCACTGGTGTCACCAAGGAAAATGGCCCACCTTTCTACAGCTTGGTATCCTGTTGAAAAATCTCTGCTTTTTCAATAGTCTGGAAGTCCTGGAAGGAAAGGAATTTTGAGTGCAGAGTTTTTTCCCATGAAGTTCAGTCCTAATTAGAAGTCGTATTAAAGGTAGCTGAATGCTTTTATATATATATATATATATATATATATATATATATATATATATGTGTGTGTGTGTGTGTGTGTGTGTGAACTTTTTTTTAGTATTCATTATATAGTAGTAGCTCTAAGCAATTTGAGGTAAGATTTAAACTTTATCTTTCTCTTAAGAACAGAGAATATAAAGGCATGTCGAGTGGAAATTGGAACCAATTTTAATTGCTGAATAGGTTTCCTAGAAACAAGATTCAGAAGTTCAGTAGTTCAGAAGTCTGTTTTATGCTGGCCTTGAACTCACAGAGATCCACCTGCCTCTGCCTCCCAAGTGCTGGGATTAAAGGCGTGTACCACCACTGCCTGGCCAGAAAGTCCGTTTTTAAGTGAGAAAATTCTCACATAGCAAAGTGAGCTGTAATTAACACATTTTGTGACTACCTTGGTTGAGATTCCCTCTGGTGTGAACACAGAATTCCAGTACTGAATCTGCAGGAGGAATCTATGATGGTAATGATTCCCACTGTACTAAGCTTAAGACAGAACATGTGTGTCAAAGTGGTTTCTGAAACACAAAAGGACTCTACTCAGTTGTGTACAATGGCTTTACATACTTCCGAGTTAACAAACAGCTGGCACCTGTTCGCCTATGGAACTGGTGGTAGGTGAGAAACTGCAAATGGACAGCAGAAAATGGTTTAAAAATTACTTGCAGTGGTAGTTGTTTGATTCTGTAAGCACACTAAAGATTAATGTTTTGTACATTTTATTTGAAGACGGTCTTATTGTGTAGTTCAGGCTGTCCTCAAATGCATGGTGACCCTCCTGCCCTGGCTGGGATGACAATGTAACACCTTGCCCAGCAGCTTGCACTCTTTTGGAGGTTGGACAGCCATTTCTCTCTGAAAAGCACCACTGTTTCTAGAAAAAGCCAGGAGAGATCTGCAGTAATTTTCATGGTGTTGTTGTTCAGAGTGTGGCAGTGTATCCTGTATAGCATGTCCATGTATGTCTCGGTGTCATTGTGACTTCTAAACATACATTTTTTTTTTTTTTGTGATCTCACTTGGTAGGGAGAGAGGATGTTTGGGATCTAGTAACAGAACCAGTGGTAGCAAGCGTGCCTCTTAGGGGTATCTCACACAGGTCGCAGGGTATTTGCTTTGTAGTCCAAGTTATCCTCAAACTCCAGTCAATCTTCCTTTCTCCGTCTCCTGAAAACTGGAATATCATGTGTGTGCCACCACACCTGCCTTTAGAGTATCCTAAAAAAGATTTTTAAATTTTAAATATTTTATTTAATATCCTTATAGTCATTGATGAATTTGAAAACAGTCCACTCTCCCAGATGCTGAGAGTTCAGGAGTAGGATTACCATACCATCCCTGTAAGATAGCATTCAACCACATAAACAAAGGAGAGGAGACTTATAGGAGAAAGTCCTATGAAATTAAATGCAATCTGAATCTGAAGCTATGTGTTTAAATTTTAGAACAGAAAGCATCAGAGTATAAGAATTCTCTACTTTAAGATTTCACTTGCTGACTTTTATGAACTCTGTGTCATGTATACTTGTGAAGTTGTGGGCTACTAATAAAGTCAGTCAAAACAAATTACCTAGAAATGATGCTAGCAACCACCCATGATAGTTTAAAATTTTTTCTATGGAGACCATTAGCTCTTGATAGAAGTTTTATCTTAGTCTTGGGATTTTCCACACCATTTGTGGGCTTAGGACATAATATGCACAGGTTGGCTGGTATGCCAAGTTTGGAGGGATGCTTTGCTTAGTAAGTTAACTAGTGAGTCTTAAGACAAACCTTTTAATCAGAACATGTTTGAAGGCAAACCTGAAAATCGAAAAGTATGAAAAGAAGATCTTAGAATAGCTTTTTTGACAATGAAAAGCCATTTTTATAAATTATTAGATATTAATGTTTAGTGTTCTAAGAACTAATGGAAGGTTAAAGTGTTCTGCACATATGAAAACTTTTGTTGTGTGAAAAGTATTCTGTGTAATATACTAATATACATATATATTACATACACATATATAATATATAATACATGATGCATAATGTATAATAATGTATTTGGTTTTTCGAGACAGGGTTTCTCTGTATTGTTTTGGAACCTGTCATGGAACTAGCTCTGTAGATCAGGCTGACCTCCAACTCACAGAGATCTGCCTGCCTCTGCCTCCTTAGTGCTGGGAATGTATTTTTAAAGCTGTAGTCTTTAATCACTATTTTGGGAGAATTATTTAATCATATTACAGAGACAACAGAAGAGTAAGTAAATAGGATCATTATTGGCAAAAGGCACTCTTCTTTGTATGCCAAAAAACTAACAAAGCGACAGCTCAACAAACAACAGCTTGTTGTATAATAACATCCCATGACTCTGGAACACTTCAGAGCAATTTATCTTATCAAGTTCATGGCCAGTTTTGGAAAGCTGAACTTCTACTGGAGCTACTTCTCCCCGCCCCCTCTTCTTTAAATAAATTCTGGCTACTTACCATGTGTAGGGTTAGGTCTAATGTCTGAGATATTTGGTTAAATGAGATTCAGACAGATTTGTTCATAATTTAAAGGACTTTTCAATATTTCTCTCTGGCTTCATGTGATGTGTGCTGGACTGGGCCCCAAGAAGTTTGGAGAGCTTCTGGGGAGGACTCCTGAGGAGGATTCCTGGGGAGGATTTAATGAAGCGAGCCACTGTTTGTGCTTGTGGTTCTTGTTTGGTGAAAAGCTATGAAAAGTACGTTCATTTCCAAGGCTCTGTCCAGTCTTAATTTATGTGAGGACATTAGGACAATCACCTAGGTTTCCGAAACTCTATTAGAGGTACAAAAAGCAGCTTTATTTTTCTGTGATATTGGAGGGAATGAAAGATCCTGGGATGGTTCAAAGGTCACTTCATTGTGACTGGTGTCTTCAGATGTGGAGGAAACAATCCAAATACTCTTGTCAGTTTTATTCACACCTTCCACAAATGTTTACTGAGTACTTGTAATATAGCCAGAACTGCTTTTCATATTATCCAACATGCACACAAAGCTTCTAATGGAGGAAAGTGACACACAATATGAGCTAGAAAGAAGCAGAGAGGCAGATGGGAATTATGCTTGAGGTGAGACAGAATGGACTTGCAGTCTTGCACTGGTTTGATTTCTAACTGAACCGACAGGCATGAGGGATCATGGTGAACCTGAGGTTTACATGTTGTGGCTGTTTATGCTCTCAGAGTGATTACTGCTGTTGTCACTATCACAGTCAGAACACTACTCTGCACCTATAATTAGTAGACTTGTCAGCAGAGTGACTCATGTAGCTAAGTGTATTTCATCAAGATTGACAGCCTTCTTACACATGCATGCAAAGACGTTATTAATAATAAAAAATCAAGTGGCTGTGTCAGTGCAAAAGGCATTATGAGGGAGAGAAAATCAAATCTCATGTCAAAGGAACACCTGGCTATTATATTAATAGGACAGACAATTCAACATTGGTGGTTTAACATTTGAGAGAAAGGAAGAGTCCATATGCTGATTCTTCCTTTTGCAAAGGCATGAGTTTAAGTTGGATGGATATGTTGGCATCTAGGAGTGTTTAGCCAGTTGCCTGATATTAACATTTTATTTGGTTATTTTTAATCATTATTTGATATGTAAAATACCTCTGAAGAGAAATATTATTTCTGTGAGAAACATACTCTGAAGGAAACTACTTTCCAGTGTTGGAGAGTGCCAAGCCTGAGATGAAATGGATCTTGGAAAGTGCTGAGCCAAGATTAGTTAGGTCTTGGATAGAAATGGAATCATGTAAGGCCTCAAGGCAACACTTGCCACTTGACTGTCCTTTATGGGAGAAATGGCATGCTTTACTAACATTTAAGATCTAGGACATGACCCCTTCATGTATGTGTCATATATGTAGACTTGATGAAGATGCCCTTGCTGGAAGCAGAGTGTCTTTGTTAACCCTTTGTTCTGGGTCCTAATCACAGATCTTTCTTTTTCCTCCAGAAGTACTGTACCAATTGTATTTGTATTAAAATCTCAGTATTTATTATATATCTGGGATCAAAATTTGCTCTACTGATGATTAATTACACACACATGCATGGCAAGGAAAACAACCTCAAAGTGGAAGGAAAAAGCTATGAAGTACAGTGACAGAAGCTATGAACTTCTCACTCGAATCCATGTTTTTCTGAGGCCACACCACACATGCGTTTTGGCGTCTTTTGCAATTATGTGGAGCCATATGACTGAGAAAACAATCATGTGCAGACAATAAGCCCATCAGCCTGAATCTGGTTCCACAGGAGGAAGAGGAATATCTCACTTACCCCACCCACATCTTAAGTGCAGAGACATTGGGCATTTCTGGATTTGTTTTACAGTGACTTTCTTTTTGCTAATACCATGATGATGTGTGCTCAGTGAGAGAGGCAAAGACTGCATTTCACTAACCAAGCCTCAAGCCAGATTATTAAAGGAAATTGTTTCAGCGTGAATGAGACAGTACCTTGCAAGAAGGAGGTTATTGTAGGCTCAGGCTATGTATGCATGGGTGCAGTGCTCAATATCGATTCTATCTCTGCTTTTTGCTGTTCTAACTCCTTCACCCACAGGCATAGGGTAGATTCCAAGGAATGTAAATTGATGCTTAATTTTTTTCTTCCTAAGATCACTCAATTTTTCTATTGTTTGCCATGTACTAGGTGCTACCAGGGGGCATAGAAATGAGAGGGACATTGGTCTTACCCTAAAAGAGCTAACAATACTAGCAAATGAGACCCTCAGCTAGGGGTAATAAATACTCAGTTCAAATTACTTAAACAACACGTGATTTATTAGGAACTAAGTGATACCTTAACTTTAGGTGTTTTACCTTTGAGTCCTAATCTAATTAGGTTTGTTTCCTATTTATTTAGGTGTCCAACCACAGAGTGTTGTAGTAACAGCTGCACCCAGTAAGGCCTTTCTCTCCTTTTATGATTATGTTGCACATGTGACATTATCTGGAGCAGTGTGATTAAGAGCTCATTTCTCCTTGGATTCTATTGAGCTGGACCTAAGAAGAATCAGTTGTGGGTTTGCTGAGTATATGGAGAATAAGAAGAGAAAGGGGGGCACTAGCATGAGTAGGCTAAGAAAGTCCTAGCCAGTTGTGTTTTCAGCAGACTTTGTGTCTTCTTTGTTTTGACATGGTACTGGATTGCCAGTGAAAACTCAAAGCTCAGCCCCTTTCTTCCCCTTTAGCTCCTTATCAGTTTGCCCTCTTACCCCCGTTGATTTATTACTGTCAACTTGTTTGCCTTTTTCCTGAGATCCTAAGTGGGCACATTTATTCTTAGGGGTAAGTGCCAGACCTCAGCCAACTTTGTGATGTTTTCTCTAATCTTCGGATGCTTTGTTTTTTTTTGTGTGTGGCTTAGGAAGCATTTGCCAAACCAACTGGTTCCTTACTTTCCTTATACTGGTGGAGCTTCTTGCACTAGTTTCATATTTGGTGAATTGTTCTTTCCATGTTGAAAATTATAACCTTAGGCCTATGTGATGTTTTGTCTTGTCGTTTGCTTTTATGACACTGACCAGGCCATTGTCGGTAACAGAACTCACCAAGCATGAGGTTGAAGAAAGGAATGTGGTGTTTTACTAAATGTTTTCTATGTAAGTGTGGTAAATGTCTTATTTTTTTTTCAGATTTATTTTATGTTATGTTATGGGTCTGAGTGTATGCCTAAGCACCATGTGTGAGTCGAATGCCCAAGGAGATCAGAAAAAAGGCACTGGATCCCCTGGAATGGGAGTTATAGATGGTTGTAAGCCACCATATGGGTGCTGGGAACGGAACCTGGGTCTCCCACAAGAGCACAAATTACTTATAACGATTAAACCATGTCTCTAGTTGCTGGTAGATGTGTCTAAATCTGGTCCAACACATGATGCTAGGTACACAACTCTTGACCATGTTGCCTTTCTTGGCAAAGAACCATCTCCATGTTACATGTACTATGTTGTCAAATTTAATAAAAGGAAACAAACCAATACTTTCCTGCCTGGTAGTAAAATTTGTATCTTAGATCCGCTTTGATGCATGGTGGAATTCTCTGAAAAAGGACTCATGCAATTCATAATTAGGCCCACTTCCCTAATAAAAATTAGAGCCGAAATCCTTCCCTTGGGGCCTTGTTATGCTTCTTCTGGAAGGCACATGTTAATTATGATAATAAAACCAGGTGGTGACTTAACAGTAAGCAGTGGAGATTGGGTGTCCTCCAGGAAGAGCTGCCCCCTCCTTGGTAATTAGCAGTCTCCAGCACTCTTTCCCACTGTGCAGGAGTGGGGCTATCATCCACATGTTTAACAGTTGACCTTCCTTTCTACTCCGGGTGAGAGACAACTTTAAAGACACTGACCAGACCTTTTCATCTGATCCTATTCTTGCTTATATTGTAAGTTTAAAGATCTCCCCCAAACGACAGTGCATCATCACATCTCTGATTCCTCCTGACACTTAGAGAGCAGCAATACTGAGTGTTTCAGCGCTGACTTGTTTAACTCTGACCACCTTTGTGAAAACAGGGTGTGGTCATTTCTTGAACAGGATGTACAGAGCTACGATTCAGTGGCATGGCGTTCTCCAATAGAAGTTAACCTCAAAATATCTAAGCATTTCTCTTGGTAATGGGTAGCATCTTGTCTTGTCTCAGCAGAATATGTGTGGTCACCCGTGAAGGAATTAAGCACTCCTTGCATCTCACTCACTGTGTTGGCGATGTGCTAGCAGCTTGAAATGTTGCTATAGTGATATCTGCTTTCAGGAAATAGTTATAGAGAGTTACCTCCTGCAGTGTCAGTGTGCTGGGTTAAAAGAGAAGTGAGTTTATCATGTACAGAGGTTATTTGTGCTCTCTTTGAACCATAGCAGATGGTGTGAGTCCATCTTTCATAGTAGCTTAAATTATATCACAAATAAGTACTTGAGAAGCTAGTCTAGTGTATACCCATACCACCTGAACCTACTTGGTCTCGTCTGATCTTGGAAGCTAAGCAGGGTTGGGCCTGGTTAATACTTGGATGGGTAAAGCTGATCTACTGATTGTATATGCACATTTTAGATCATAAACTTAGCAGGACGTACATATTTAGCAGAATAATCATAATAAGTTTTAAAATATACTTTTTTGTGGGGGATAATATCACTTTTCTTTATTGAAATCACTGAATAAGAATAAGCATGGATAAATTCAGGAGTTTTTTTTTTTTACAGAAAATAATGCTATTCTATCTCTTCATAGTAGTCATTATGAAGAAAAATAAATTGTTACACTAGAGGTACAGTTACCTCACTTCCTATTGTATCATGTTCAAGAAAAACAAGTAAGATATGCCAAAAGGCAAGAAAAATGTTCGCAGGAAGGACAAAGTAATAACATAAAACCAGATTGTGTTCTGATGCAGATGTTGGAATTATCAAGTAATTTAAAAGTCTAAGATCTGTTAATGGTTCTAAGAGACACAGTAGACAACATGAAAGAACAAATGGGTAGGATAAACAAGGAGAGGAAAATTGAAAGAAAAGGTAGAATTAAAAATATTGTAACAGCTGTCCTGAACAAGGAGGAGCTAATGGGTCCTCAGACTGATAGCTGGGAATCCAGCATTAGACTGACTCAGACCCCTGAACATGGGTCTCTGGTAGAATGCCTGGGCAGTCTAAGGGACCTCTGACAGTGGAACTAGGATGTAGTCCTGGTGCACAAAAGGACTTTGGGAGCACATTTTTCATGGAGGGATACTCCCTTAACCTAGAGGCCGGAGGGAGGGGTCTGGTCCCTACTCCAAATGGCTTGACAGATTTTGTTGACTACTCCTGGAAGGCATCACCCTCCCCCTGTGGAGTGGGGCAGGATGGGATGGGATGGGAGGGTGTTGGTGGGGGCATGGGAGGGAGGGACAGGGAACTGGGATCAATATGTAAAATAAGAATAAAAATAAGAAAGGTTATAAAAAAAAGTCTAATCTGTCCAGTTAAGTTTTTATTCATCTAGCTTACCTGTTTATGATATCTTTTACATTTTCAAAAAAGAGAATAGGTTCCTGTGGTGATTTGAATGAAAATCACCCCCACAGACCCATAGAGAACACCACTGTTACGAGGTGTGGCTTTGTTGGAGGAAATGTCTCACTGGGGCTGGGCTTTGAGATCTCAGATACTCAAGCCAGGCCCATTACCTCATTCTCTTCCTGCTGCCTACAGATCTGGATGTTAAGCTCTCAGCTACTTCTCCAGAACTATGTTTGCATGCATGCTGACATGCTTCCCTCCTTGATGAGAAAAATAAATAAATAAATAAAAATGTTGTAACAGAAATAAGGAATTCTTTAGCATGGAGCTGTAAGCTCTAACCCTCTAAACATGCCTTGGTCCTTCTGGCCACAACCCCATGCTGAACTATTGGAGCTATGGAAAAATCCATGTTATTAGTATAAAATCAGGTATGGTTGCAAGGATTTAGACTCCTTCATTTTACAGTCAGGGAGGAATGCGAGGGAGAGACACTCTTTTTCTGTTATAATATTGAGTATATATCTGTCTGCTTCTGCCTTTGATGACTGGTGCCTTATCCAGAAAATAATGCACTGGGTAGACAGCACAGAAATCTAGGATCTCCACCCACTGGCACACAAGGCTAACGAGATCCTTCATTGCAAGGCGTTCTGGCTTTGTGTCAATTTTAAAAATAACCAACCTTCTTCCAACTAATAATTAACTAAAAGGGGTTTATGTTCACTACTGTGAGAGTTAGGAACATTTATAGCCAAGGCTAAAAAGCTGCATATTCTCCACAGACAGCACTGTTTTTGTCCAGTTTTGGAAAAAGCTTATTTGAATTTTTTAACCTGTTAAATATTACAGGCAACATTGATACTTTGAAGACAGTTCTTTGAATCATTTCTATGTGGTAACAGTAATATTATCTCCATATAGAATTCTCTTTTACCCAGAGAAAAACAAAGGGCATCTCCTAAGGTCAGGACCTAGATCTCAGGAGCATTTATGTCTTTAGTATTTTTAAACCTATAGTATTTGTCTAGTAAATTCAGGTTGATTTGTAGAAATGTGAGTCTTAACAAAAGGGCCAAAGTAGCTCAGGTCAGCCTCGTTAGTCCTCAGGGTCCTGTGCCACACATCAGCCTGTGTCTAGTCACCAGCCCTCCAGTAATGACAGAGAACTTGGTTAAGACACTCTGGTTTTCCTTTAGATGAACTAGAATTAGAGTTTCTATAGCAACCTATGAGCAATTTTACTTTTATTTCTAAAATTTGTGTGATCTTTAGCGCAGTAACTAGATCCAAAGACTTTGCTCTCACATTTTATCTCTTAACTTATGCATTAAGAATAAATGATTTGGATACTATTGAAAGTTGTTTTTGTTTGTTTGTTTAAAAGAACCTCTTTTTATATTCCTGGACAACTAAGATGATCACCTTCTTATAGCTTCAGAAATGGAAAACTCAATGCCAGACCATCCTTCTCTTATTAGATTAGCAAAAACTAGAAAGAATAATTATTAGTATTGCACTGGAAAAGAGCAATTGTATATGCCAAGGAGAGGTTATTTAAAATTTGTACTTTGTTACAGAGATTGAACAAATCTATCAACATTCAAGGAATGCATCGAGTTCTACATAAATATTCATGTAGATACACAGTAGCTATCTTGAAATTTTTATTACTGAAAAATTAAATATATTAATATATACTATTAGAAAAATGGCAACTAAAATAACATACTACACCTGAAAATGCGGTCAGTTTTCTCTCCATTTGCAAATAAATGTGTCTCACTCTCTCTCTCTCTCTCTCTCTCTCTCTCTCTCTCTATATATATATATATATATATATATATATATACTTAGACCTTTGTAATATGGTATGTATATGTATTTCAGGATAAAGTTAGTTGTGGTTCTTCTTAATATGGCATTGAAAATGTCTTTTTCTGTGTATGTGAATTATATTCATAGAAGTCTAGAAGATTGTACAGTATGCTTGCTAACAATTATCTAAGAAAGGTGGTTCTTATGACCTTTTGGTTTGCATTCTCCATTTTGTATTTCTTTTTCAATGTAAAGAATTAATAAATATTTAGAAATATATATGTGGATGAGCAGAGGTATCTACAGACACGAGGCAGAATTCAGGAGCATTAAGGTTTATTTTGGTTGATGGAGAGAGAATTAGAAATGAGAGAATAAGGCAGCAGTTACAGAACGTATTTGAATGAATATGAGACACTTAGCTATGTTAGATATACTATTTTATATAAAATGTGCATTTTATATAATAAATGCTTAGATATAAATATAAAATAAATATAATAATGTATTTTTTAGTTGGAAAGGGAATGGAAAAAGGGGAAGGGACAGGGGAGAATGGCCTTTGAGGACAGGAGCAGCAAAGAGAAAAGGGGAGGGGGGTCAGAGAGACAGGCAGAGAGAAGGAGAAAGAGATAGAGGGCACAATCTTGTATTTTATATAATAATTTATATAGATCATTTCCTTCTCAGTGTCCTAATCTGTGAGAGGTTAGACTGAAGGAGTAACTTCCTAGTCCTTTGTTTTTCCCTTTATCTCCTTAGTCCCTGTCTCTCAAAGGTAAAATTTTGCTCAAAAGTGGGGAAAGTAGGTAAAGCAAAATAGATGTTCTATGACCCTGTGGCATGCCTAGGATTCAGGAGTGCACCAGTGTGGAACCAGTTCTGGCAGCACAGGGGCATTCTTTCATGTCAGAAGATGGCAATCCTCTGCTGGCGAGCTTGGGCTGACATGGCTTCAGTCACCACTAGGCTATCTGAGATGGGGCCTGTTTTCCTCCTATGCCAGGTCTGGCTGCAGCATTCATAGACAATACCATTTCTTTTATACTCGAAATGCTTCTTTGCCTGTCATCTTGACATTCTCATCCTTTCCTGTCATCTTCATTTCTTCTTGATTCCCTTGCTTAATGTGAACAGGCCGGATTTCTTTGCATGAAAAAGAAAATTATAATAGGTAATACTTATTGACTGCATAACGTTAGTATTGCTGTAACATTTTATAAAATCACTCTTATCACAATCTCACAAGGTAGATGTTACTATTGTGGTCTTATGGATGATGAAACTGAGTGGGGGCAAATCAGACAAATACTGTGTGAGGTCAAAGAATAACAAAATGGTTGAACTGTGATTCAAAAATGGGCAAGCTGTCTCTACAGCCTTTTCAGTAACTGCAGCCTGAATTTTGTCACTGTCCTGGTTGTTTTGAATGAATTTTGTAGTGATTTCAAAGGGAAGTAGGACCCAGAGGTTCATATATGGGGATACCACAAGAGACTGACATTTGCAAGTTTATCAAGTAATTTGATGCTGGCATGGAGAAAGCATTAGATTCTGTTGTCAAAGTAGAAGAAAAGGGGTGGTAGTCAAAGTGGTAATGACTTTCTGTCTATAAAGCCAATCAGTGGTCTGCTCCTTTGTGCTATTATACTGTTTTCACCTATGACAAGGAATCATAACCTGAAAATAGATCTGTGAGGATATGTTCCAATCACTGATTTCTGCAAAATATATTGTTACTATCAAAGATCAAGGAAAGAAATTAAATAATTAACCAGATTTCTAAAGGTTTTGAACCATAAAATATTACAGCATTTGCTTAGAAAAAAATAAAGGTCAAAAAGCATTAGAAGGAAATAAAATTTACAACCTGTATAAAAGCTGGTTTCAATAGCATGCTATATCATTCCAGTATAGCTGTATTGAGTTAGAAAGTAGAGATGGGAGAATCTTGGAAGTTTGTAGGTCAGCTAGTCTGGTATATACAATGGTGAACAACAAAGAGACCCTGTCTCAAGCAAAGTAGAATTTCTAGACCAGTACTGGAAATTATCATCTGACCTCCAGATGTCTGCTTTGGTACACTTTCACTCACTTATGTACATATACATATTCCATACATGTGATGCAATGTACATGCACATACACACACACACACACACACACACACACACACACACACACACACACACACATGAACCTAGAAACTTTTGTGACTGGTGCTAATGTATTTCATCATAAACAGACTAAAAATGATATGATGTTGATTTGAATAAGAAATGTTCATGTCCCCCATATTGCTAACACCATTGGGGAGTACCTTTGAGTTTTGATTGCCTTGATAATACACCAAGACCAAAAGCAACTTGGTGTGGAAAATACTTATTTCATCTTATACTTCTTGGTAGCAATGCACCTCTGAAGTAAGTCAAGGCAGGAACACAAGGAAGAAACCTGGAGACAGGAACTGAAGTAAAGGCCGTGAAGGAACTCTGCTTACTGGCTTGATTTCCATGGCTTACTTAGACTGCTTTCCTTAACACCCAGGACCACCATCCCAGGGATGGGCAGCTTCCCAGTGGGCTGGGTCCTCCAACATCAATCACTAATTAAGAAAATGCTCCACAGACTTGCCCACAGGCCAATCAGGTGAGGTTCCCTGTTCCCAAATGATTCCAACATATATCAAGTTGACATAAAACCAGCCAGAACAAGGAGCATTGGGAGCGACCACCTCACTGGTAGAAGTATGTCACTAGGCGGCTTTGAGAGTTCATATATCACTCTACTTCTAATTGCCCATCTCTCCTCTGTGCTTTTATATAAAGATGGGATCTCTCAGCTTCCTGTCCCTGCGTTCATGCCTGCTGCTTGCTACACACATCCCCACCATGATAGGTTCCTATAGCTCTGGAACCATAAACCAAAATAAGCTTTCTTCTATAAATAGTATTGGTCATGGTGTTTTATCACAGAAACAGAAAGGTAATATAGTAAGTATTAAGAAAAAAACAATTCATGCTGTTTTATTAATTTTACTCTTAAAATTAAAGAAAATTTTATGGGAAAATTAAATTATTTCCTATATCTCAACTATTTGGGTTAGAGAGAAGGTGGATTCCAAATATAAAAACACACCTGCAATTAATACAATAAGTCTATATACAGAGGAAAAATGTTCCCTTTTTGAAAATACTCCTCTCACTGAGTTCTGAAAATCATGCTCAAATTTATAACATGTGTGGTTTTAATTATTTTTCTAAAACCTTGTTTGTGAGACTTGTGGGAGGAAAACAGCAAAATAAGCTCATAGAAACAATAAACTAAGTTCATTTTTCACTCTTACAGCAGAAGTTACAGATGAGTCTTCCCCAAAGGGTATTGTCTAGTATGCTTTTTAGGCAGTTTGTTTATATGGTTAGCCTATTTATAAATCCCAAAATTTTATTCTCATGAAGTTTGTTTTTTCAGACTGTGTCATTTACATATCCTTAAAAACAATCTTTTTCATCTATTTTGTTAGGGAATCTATACAAACTAAAGATAATGCCATTTTCTTTAAACATTCTATAGTTCTAGAAGTCCTTCCCCTTTAGCAAGCATTCCCAAATTTAGGTGTGAATGTATACCTTTTCATTGATACATTTCTTTATTTTGCAAGCTGCTACCAAACAACTGCTTACTATGTATATTTAAAACTATGAGTAAGTTAATTGTGGTACTTGCTACTCCAGTTAGATGCATATATTACCACAAATTAATAACTGGAAACTAGTCATTAATGTAATATCTTGAAGAACTGAGACCTTTTAGAAGGTGCTTTTACAAAAGCAGCCTCAGAATTCCATTGTCCTTTACACTGTTTGAGAACTCTGCCAGAAGATGTCATGTATGAAGAAGGAAATTGGCTTCATGAGACACCATATGTAATAGTACCTATTTGTGGGGTTTTCTAGTTTCCAGAGAGCAACTTTTATAATAGATACCTACATCTGCCTCCCTAGTCTCATGTTTCATAGGAAGATACAGTGTAAGTCCACAGAAATAGCACATAGTGTCTTTACAAAAAGATGATTTTGTACCTGTTATAAAAAAATATCTGGCAATACCAGAGAACACAAAATCTGGCAGTCTACTGCAGACTGCTAGGTGTCCAATGTATTTTATATTGGTAGAATTTATTTAGACTTTACAAAATACTCAAACCACTGCAATTACTTTTATTGTTACTGGATTATTTTTATTAATCACCATACAAAGTATAGGGTTCCATTATGGCATTTTCAAACAAAATTTATTTTTGCTGTTTCTCCTCTCCAGCTCTTCTCCCAAGCTTCCTGCCCACTCTCTTACATTAATCTATGCTGTGTCATTTTCTGCTTTAATCTAATAAATATCCTTTTGTTTCCCATCTCCTACACAGCCTTCCCTTAGCAACTCTTTTTCACCCCTTGTGATTTCCATATATATATATATATATTACAATGTACACATGTATGTGTATGTGGGCAGTTGCAGGTGCATGTGAACACATACACACACACACACACACACACACACATAAAACACACATGTTTTATGGTCTACACAGCCATGTTTATGGCTGTAATATTCACATGAGCAAGAAAATGGAGCCAGCCTAGATGGCAGTTAACAGATAAATGGATAGTAAAAATGTGGTATATATGTACAATGGAATTTTATTCAGCTATAAAGAAAAATGAAACTATGAAGCTTGCAGGCCAATGGACAGAACAGGGAAATATATATTAAATGAGGTGCCCCAGTTTCAGAAAGATAAAAATGCAAAGTGCAAAGTCCTTTCTCATAAGTATATGCTAACTTTTAATGTTTGTATGTGTGTATAAGTGAGTGTGACTGTGGGTACAGGCTACTGTGGACATTTTTAGAAGAGTTAACAATTTAGATACTGTTGAAAGTGGGTTGGAGGGAAAGGACACTGTGTACTGATCTAGCAATTCTGGGAATATTAATAGAACTCTAGGCAGTAAATGGTGGCATAGTGATTTCCAGCAGTAACAGGAGACAGACAGAAAAGTGAGTAGATGTGGACCCAGTAGAAAGCAGAGCTGAACAGAATTTGTTCTGTTGTAAGGGATATGGAAACCATGAGAAAAAGAAGAGGGAGAAGTCAAAAAGTAAGTGCCAGTGTCCAACATGGGTGGTGGCTAAGCTGTTGACTATGATGTAAGTGTAAGATTAGAGTCTATTTAAGGGAGGATTTGGACTTGCTGAGTTTGTCATTACTATGGTTCATCCAGATGGAAGATCACTGATGATATGTGTTTTTAGGTAGTCCTTGAAGCCTCAGGGATAAGAAGCTTTCCAGAGGAACATGAATCTTTAGAGAGAAGGGAGCATTCAGCAGAATCCAGAGAAATAACAATATTTTAGGGAAAGAAAGAAAAAAGAAAAACCCAAAGACACAAAAATAATGAAAACCATTAGTGAAGGAATCAGTTATGGAGTGGTGAGAGGGATTAAAGGGCCAGAATGCATGGGGTCCCCAAACCCTGTGAAGCATGTTGGAAGAGAAGGTGATGGTCAGTGATCCCAAAGCTCTGTGGTTGGTTGCTTGATGCTATTTGTGGCACTGTCAGATTCACCAAGTACCTTGGGGACCATTCTTTCCTTGTTCAGCTGTAGGATAGGCACTTGCATTGGTAGATGAAGCTTTCTTAAACAGTGGTGTTCATTCCTTCCATGTATTATCTGTGACTATATTCTTCCCATGTGTTATCTGTGACTACTTTTATGCTATTCAAATGATTTGGATGGCGGCTGATGAGTTATATGTACTGCAGAGCTTAAGGTATTGCTGTTTGGTTGCTTGTGTTTTCTGCTGATGAGTTATGCTCTTGTGTTAGGTGTTTTGTGAATTTGCTCCTTCACTCTTTCCTTTCCTATTGAAAAGAAATCAAGGAAAAAGAAAAGGTAACACTGTTCATATGTATGTGCAGTGCATACTATGCTTTCAGTATGCTTTTGGCATATAGGGTAGCAGAGTCAATGGAAAGAAAAGGGAAAAGGTAATCATGGTCACTTTCATAGTCAGGTGCTCAAGCAGCTTCTTAAAGAGCTTGTCTAGGGCTATTACATGGAATGGGGGGAGGCTAAGTCCACACATTTAAGATGTTATGCTAGGTGCTGGGGTTTAGTAAGTCAGATTTTGGTGGGAAATACAGATCCATGAGCATAAAACGAAAATTCCCAATGTGTGCTTGGGCAGCTATGGAGTTGTGCTGCGGTGCAAAAGAAGGGCATGTATTCTGGTGAGAAACAGAAAAAGGAAGAATTTGCAGACATAGCAGGGTTGCCAAGGGTTTTTATTACATGTTGCTACTCTCTGTTTTATTATTCTTTTTTTTTAAACTTTAGAAATAACCATTTTACATATCAACCCCATCCCTGTTCCCTTTCCCCCTCTCATCCTCCCATGCCTCCTAACTCCCCCAAACCATCTCTCCACCTACTCCCCAAGGACAGTAAGGTCTTCCATGGGGGATCATTAAAGTCTGTTATGTCTTTTGGGGGGAGGTCTTGGAGAGATCATGGATAATAGGAACCTATCTAAACATAATAAAGGCAACATACAGCAAACCAACAGCCAACATCAAACTAAATGGAGAGAAAGAGAAACTCATTATGATTCCTCTAAAATCAGGAACAAGACAAGGCTGTTAACTTTCTCCCATATCTCTTCAATATTGTACTTGAAGTTGTAGCTAGAGCAATAAGACCAAAAAAGAAAAAAAGGAGATCAAAGGAATACAACTTGGAAAGGAAGAAGTCAAAAGTCAAGTTTTCACTGTTTACATAAGTGATCCGAAAAGTTCTACCAGGGAACTCCTACAGCTGACAAAGACAAAAAACACACCTTCAGCAAAATGTCAGGACATAAGATTAACTTAAAAAAAAAAATCAGTAGTAGCCCTACTATATACACATGATAAATGGGCTAAGAAATGAATCAGAGAAACATCACCCTTTATAATAGCCACAAACAACATAAAATATCTTGGAATAATGCTAACCAAATAAGTGAAATACCTGTATAACAAGAACTTTTAGTCTTTACAGAAAGAAATTAAAGAAGATACCAGAAAATGGAAATATCTCCCAGGCTCTTGCATAGGTAGAATCAATATAATAAATAAAAAAATGGCAATCTTGCCAAAGCAATCTACAGATTCAATGCAATTCCCCTCCAAATACCAGCACACTTCTTCACAGAGCATGAAAGGATACTATTCAACTTTATATGGAAAAAAAAAGACCCAGGATAGCCAAAACAACTCTGTTTAGTAAAGGAATTTCCGAGGCATCACCCGTCTCCTGACTTCAAGCTCTACTAGATAGGTAAACCAATGTTCAAACTGAACACCCTGATACTAACTCACACACCTATGAACACTTGAGTTTTGATTTGATATTCTTTATCTTGTGGATTTTCTTGTTTTCATTTTGATTTTTTCTGTTCTTTGTGTTTTGAAAGAGAGAGAAAAAACATAAAGTTGACTATTTAGGAGGTGGAAAGATCTGGATGGGGCTGAGGTAGAAAAGATCAAATATATTGTATGAAAAAAAATAATCAAATTTTTTTGTATTTAAGTTTTTTTTTTTTTTTTTTTTTTGTCTGCATATATGTCTGTAAATTGTGTCTTCCTTATGTCTGGAGGCCAGAAAAAGGTTCAGATCTACTGAAATTGCAATTATGGAGTAATGGTGAGCTGTTCTGTAGGTTCTGGGAATTGAACTGGTTGCTGAGCCATCTCTCCAGCCCCTGTTTTCTTTTAAAACATATACTTAGTGTGGTTTGTGTTTGGGAGAATTACATCCTTGAATTGGTTCTTTCCCTCTTACATAAGGTACAAAAGTCATCTTGCATTAATATGTCTTTTGACTGGATTTATCTTGCCTTTGGGGATGATGGAAGCTGAGCATCTGATAGTGAAAGCTCTGTGTGTGTTTAAAACTCTGAGCTGGCTGTCATTATATTATATTATATACATCCCGTTAATCGTGACAAATTACATATTTGTGTTAATCTGTGTTCCTCACAGTGACTTGTTGGTATCAATTTGGGGGAAGCTTGTAGGCCTTTCCTCTATAGATACAGAACATGAGATACAAAACTTTCAGATTTTTATTCTTTTGTACCACTAAATGTTCTTGTCTCCTAGAGTCATTTGGTTATTTGTAATCAATAGTTCTTCCTAATTTCTATAGGAAAATTGAGTTTGTCTTAAGTTTGTATGTGAGATGAGAGGTAGATGAGCAAGACAGTTCTATGTGCTTCTTTCTTCTCCTTTCTTTTTTCATACCTTTCTCTCCCCCTCTTCATGCCCCCTCTGCCTATCTCTACCACCCTGCCTTCAATGGGTAGGTGAACGTTGTCTGTAATTTTGCATGTGTATAATTAGTCTCGTCTCTTTCTTTCTCTGTCTTGCAATTCCTAGGGAATCTTCAGCTCCTACAGCTGACTTGTGGGCGGATGACACTAATGTGATGTGTTTTCAGCCCATGGGTGGGATTAGTTATGTTTTCCTTGCAGTGTGATATCTGAAAATGACTGGCCTGACTTACTTTACCAAGTGAGGCCACAATGTAGGTAGATGAACTCCTCTTGGATCAAGACTTCCTCTTTGCCCTCAGTTTAGACTGAGAGGCATACCCATGTGGTTCATCAAACAGGTCCACACCTTCTTCAGAATCACAGAGAACCAAGGTCTCCTGCAGCATAACTTTTCTCTACCTATCACATAACTCATTTCCTATCTACAGTTCCCCAAATCTTCTCTGATATAATTGGCCTCATAGTAACACTGCATGCTTACTGTTCTTCACAAGAAACAGCCAGTGACAATGCATGTCACTGATTGCAGCTCTTAACATTTGGGTGGTTGAGGCGGGAAGATTATATGTTCCAATAAAATGAACTCAAGGCCTGCCTGAGCTACAAAGGGTTCAAGGCCAGCTTAGGCAAATTTGTGAGATCCTGCCACAGCTGTCACTGCTGATTCTCTCCTCTTTTCTAGGAACTAGAGCTTGACCTTGGCTCAAGAATAATGATCTGTGTGTATTCCATACTTCATTGTTGTGGTGAAGACTCTAATGCTGATTTAACAGTCATGAGGAAAACTCACTTCTCAGTCTAACTGTGAGGAAGCTACACCATGCATTGGTCACTGGCTTAATTAATATGTACTCTGTATTCAAATGCAACCAATGCCTAAAGATGAGCAGCCCCTCTCTGGGATTCTGAGGTCAAACTCTAGAAATAGTTAGGTTTCAGGAGGAGCCCTAGCCCTAGGCGTCTGTGCCTTGTCTGCCTCTTCTCCCATGAAGTGAGTTTCCTGCTGTGTTGACAGCCTCTTCCCAGTTACACTCTCTGGATTGTGTACTGGTCTGGATATTTCTTGTCCTTTCATTAGCTTTTCCTCTTGTGTCTTCCCTTGTTGAAATCTGGCTGTGGAGTTGTTTGCTGTCCCCCCCCCCGATGAATTCCTCAGTAGTTTCATAACATGGCATAGTAAACTTCAATTTCAGCCCAGTAGTTGCATATCAGAAGTTATTACCTCTCAGTCCCCATTAAGAAGTTAGGCATCTCTACTATTGTCAGGACGGAAAAAGGTATGGATAGGACTTGGATTTTGTAATCAAGCTTGTTTATTTCTGGGCATTTTTATCCTGGCTAATTTCCAGGTGGTTTCTCAGTTAATTGCTTAGACAAAAGAGGAAAATTTCATTTTCTTTACTGTGCTGTCATGGCCTTTATGTTTAATCACTTGCTTTCTCCAGCTTACAAAGTACAGCGAGCTGTCTTTATATTTATATATCACCTAAAAGATTAGGATAGATGATTAGAATTGGGAGGGTGGAAAGCAGCATAACCACTTCTCAGATAATCAGCCTCTGACGGCCTAGAAGCACCCAGGTCTTGTTAGAAACACCAACTGACTTAACATTAATTAAGTCATTGATCCTGGCAGAGATGTGGTATTTATCAACTTTAATTTGTTCTAAGTTATTTATCTTAATTTGGTGAAATAAAATTTCCTGATTTGCAACCCTGTGATTTTTATCTAGGCCTACCCTGTGGAATGTTAGAGATGTTTTTGTTTTATGGAGAGACACATAGAAAATGATCAGACTATGCCTAATGTGTAATATAAATAGTTCATAAGGAACAATGTCACTGTGGTTTTCTTACACTGATCCATTGGAATTGTTTAATTCATCATCTCCAGGTGTTTTAGAGGTAACCACAGGGATCTAAGACATTTACTTCACAGAACTTTTAAAGAATGGCTAGTTACAAATAAAAATACTAAGACTAAAAAGAAAACAGTGGTCCTTTTGATGGTTCCATTTGCTCAGTGCTCCTGACAGTGTGACCCTGTTGGGCCTTTCCATGTGTTACTGGGAAGATGGAGTTCACTTGTAGGCTTTTAGTCTCAACAACAACAACAACAACAATAATACAAGGACTAAACAGAGCTCAAGGACAATTTTTCAAAAAACCTCAAGGCAGGCAAACTGAAGAAGGGTAACAGAGAAGTGGGGATGGGAGCCATGATGCTGCTTTAGGTTGGCAACCTGACAGGACAAGGGGAGCTTTAGAGGAACGAGCCCTAAATGTTAGGAAGACCACACTTGAACAGGAACAGAAAGGAGAAAACAAACACATAAACAAAACCCCCAAAACCTTTTTGGAATAATCAAAAATACAGCCAGTAATGGATACCACGGTATAGCTGGCTGTGCAAGTAACTGTGCTAAGGGTAGGGAATTCTAGGGTGTGAAACAGATTATCTCATTAGCCTGATCCTTTTCCCCTCATCTCTTTAGCACTGCATAACGTGAGCCGGCCTTCCCGAGGAGTGGTTCCTTAGCCAGGCTACTGAACAGCCCGGCTGGAATGTTAAGTGTCCACCCACCCAGGCCAGAGGTTGCATCTCTTGCCAGAAGGAAATAGTTTTCCCGGAATGGGCCTCTACTGCCCAGTGACACGTGAAGTGGCCGCCGTATTTCTCTCTGAGATTCCTAGCACAGACTTGGCACAGATTAGATACACAATGACATAGAAGGAGGAACACATGAACAAGTTGAGTTTCTATGGAATGCCAGCATTTCTGCAGGGACATTAACTAGAATCCCAGAGGAAGAGAAGCACTAGGTTGGCATTTATAATGATGCTCAAGTAGGGTGCATCCTGAGTGTGCATCTTTGCCTACCCACCCAATGACTTACTCTGCAAAAGTATTTCTCAGCAGAATTGCAGTAATGCTGGTTATATCAATTTGAAAAGTTTTTCATAAATATAACTAAATTGCCCTCACAAGCTTATACCAGTTGGCATGCAAGAGTCTGCTGATACTCCACATTCCCTCCACTCCCATCATACATTTCGTGGGTTCATATTTGTCCCTCTGCACTATACTAGTACAGCAGACATGTGGAAGAGAGAGTAGAGATGATGTTTATATGATAAAAATATTGGCTTTTTTGTTTTGTTCTTGGCTTAATTCCATCCATCTAAAGGTAACGATTTTGTTTTCAGCTTCACACTCCAATTAATCAGTATTTATTGTTTGTTTGAATTCATTTCTGATTTACCTTTCTGCAAAATTGTATGTTTTAAATGTTCTGCACCCTGTTTCCTTTGGTATGCACCTTCAGTGGCCACCAAGCAATGGACCTATATGTGGGCCAGTTTTTTGAGAACTAGAACCCGGGAGGCAAGCTAACTGATGCTTGTCTCAGTGTAATAAGGAGATAGGAAGGAACGGTGATGGATCCATTTAAGATTCTGATGATGATGAAGGATACAGGCTCAGGCTGCCAAATTCTCCTAACTTGAAAGAAAAAAGGGAATGTGTTTTACATAAAAATATGTGTTTTTCTATGTGCACAGGCCAAGACAATTTATTCTTGCAAAACTATGCATTTATAACCTCCATTGGGCTCTGGCTCTCTGGCTCTCTGTCTCTTCAGTGAACCTTCGCAAGTGGGCATGGGTTATATTATTGCTTTGTTTGTTGCTGGGAAATAAGCCCAGGATTCATATACACTAAAGGATAATGATCTTAAACATACTTTTTATCCTCCCACCAAAATGATCCTTAGCACCAAACAGACATTCAAGAAAGTACATCATGTTTGTCTTACACTTTTTCTTGTGAACACTTCTTTTTTTTCTTGTTCTATCTAAAGTATGTGGGGTTCTGTTCAGAAACTTCTGTAGAGTAGTCGCTGTATCCTACTGGTGGCTGAGATCTTCCTCCTAGACACACTCATTGTGCAGATCACAGGTAGAAGCAATGACAGGAAGTGACCTGCTAGGTCACCCACACAGCCAACAGAACAGTTTCCCAGGCGCCACTCTAGCTCCCACTAAAGTGAACTGCCTACAATTCCTGTAACTGGCCTGATTAGCTTCTTTAATTACATTTCAAGGATAGACTTAATAGGGCAAGTGTTTCCGGGCCACCAGTCTCTGAAGGATTAAGCTGACCTGCCTCCTCTACCATGAGGTGGGGTTGGGGAGGGAGGGAGAGATTCTCATTCTTTTTATCTGTTGTTTGCCTTTTTTCTTCATCTATCTGCTTGAATATTTTCTAGTTTGCCTGTGTTCTTTAAACCTCACACAGGACCGAGGCTAGCACTCCTCAGAAAATGTGGAATGAAGAGAGTGTTCATTCTGACCCCAGATGAATTTGTTCCCTCAGTTTAGAAAGGTATACTGTATGCCAGGAACAGAAATATTCATCAAGGCTGCAGATATCCAGGAAGAAGTTCTGGGCTCCCTCATTGTTTGATTTTTCCAACCTGGTGATTAGTAGTGAGGGCACACCCTGTTCTTAGTCCTTGCCCAGTTAGCTTTGTGGACTTGTTAGTTATTCCTGTGAATGAAAACCCTGAGAAGAAGCTGTGTCTGCAGAGCCCCATTTGACCTGACTGGAATTGCAAAGTATGGAGAGTTTGAAATGTAACAATGCAGAGGGCTAGCTGCTTTATCTTGGGGCTAGCTCTACTCCTTTCCCCCAGGAACAGCCCTATCTTTCCCAACACTATGTTAGAAATAATTTCCCAAGACAAATAGATACAAACCTTGGAATCTAGTGACTTCATAGACACATTGGCTTTCACCAACAAATAGCTAAGAATGTTGTTGATGGTATAATGAGCCTCCAGAAAAGCTTTCCATTGTGCTGTATCCACCTATCTGAAGGACCCACCAGTGTATTTTAAACTTGCCTTGCTTTGTGACTTCATTTGTTTTGTAAAACTATAAGACTTAAAACTGCTTCCACATTGGTATGTGGAATTTGGGATAATCAAAATCTGTGTTCCTGATCCATTGTCACTCAAAATACTCCAAATAAACTATCTTTATTCTCTTTAAGATGAGAGCTGTGGTTTTAGTGTTGACATGTTTCATATTCACTAGAATGTAAGTTCTCTGGGAGGGAAAAGTACTCCATTGTTTATTCTCTTCAGAATCCATAGTTTCTAAAAAGGGCTACCTATTGAGTGAACAATATAGTTTCTCCCATTTTTTCTCTGTATGCATTTTCATTTTTTTTCCTCTTCTTTTAAATGTTTCTTCCATTCTGCACCTTCCCAGGTCACAATATTATTTACAGTGTGCAGTAGATTTCAGCTGCATCCTGCCAATTATTTTCCTTAGATTGGAAATTCATATGCTTAGATAAGGGACACCAGTGGTAGGTGGAGGGCAGGGTGCTTAGATATATCCCATTGTTTCCTTTTTCTATCCAGGAGAGGTCAGGATATGTCCTTTCTGTCCTCACAGATTTGAAAGATGAGGTAGGTGCCATTTGAAAACAGCCATTTTCAAATACATTGTATGTTACCTGTGTTGACAAATGCTTTCAGATATTTTGATATGACAGTAATCTGTTAAGGACAACATACCTTAGGTGGGAGCTGATTTCCCCACAAAATCCTTTACAAAAGTCTTGTGAGGTGGGTCCATTATCCTATTTTAAATATGCAGACACAGGCCTCAGAGATGGAGGGTCCTACCCAAATTCACAAAGCAAAGGCTAAGACTAGCTTAGATAGATGATGCAAATGTAGATGTCTTTGCACCCTCCATCAGCTGTCAAATTGGGGTAGGAGAAAGGTAGCCATTATGCCTTGACCCCAGTTTCTTGTCACATGGACTTGAATGTCCTTCTAATTTGTGAATATGAGCCACTGTTAAATTAGTGTTAATTGAGTTCATTTTTAGGGAGTGTTCAGCTGACCAATTTTTTTATTCTCATAGTATCAAGTATTATTATAGCTAGTTAGGTCAGAAGCTAGTTATTTTCTGGACCAGGCTGATTAAGAGGGACTGACATTGACTGACAGAACTGCTGATTTGATGGGGCAGAGTCTCATTTACATGTGGGCCTCGAGAGTGACCTGGATTTATAGGTTATTCTGTAACAATCTGAGATGTTAACTTGCGCTCTTTACTCACTATTTATCCCAACCACGAGAGATTTCAGTCTTGGGATGCTGGATCCTAACCTTGGTGTTCCAGCTTATTGCTTCTGGGGAGTCTCAAGGGAACCTGTACAGACTCTGCAGTTACCCAGCAGGACCTCGTGCAGCTGCCTGCAGAAATCAGGGTTATCCTACCATTTTGAGAGCCTTTTAATAGAGCACTGATTACAGATTGCAGGCACCTGGTGCTGCTTTTGTATTGCGGCTGAAGGGTACCATTTCAAAGGCAAGCGTTGGGTTTGACTGATTCTTATTTCCTGCTCTGTTGCTTGCCAGGAATAGGTACCAAGAAGCCCATACAACAGCTGATCTGGCCCTAGTGTGGAGCCTACCAATGCCAAAGTGTTAATTCCCAGAATAACAGTGTATGTATATGTGAGTTGCCCTGAGCACCTAGGTCGTAGAAGGACTTCTGTAACTGGGGTCAGCAGAGATCATGGGTCAGACTGGGCCAAGTTTATCCTATGTTTTTGGACTCCAGGCACCCCCATTTGGGCCTCATTCCAATTTTGACCTCAACAGCCAAATGAGAAAACTTACACTGTGAAAATTCAAGAGGAAAGCATTGCTGGCCTAAAATCAAAGTTTTGGGGCATGAGGTATTGTAAGCTAGCCCTAATTTTGTGCCAATTCTCAAGAAAAGAATGAATCTGAGATGCATTCACTGTGAGGAATCATGCTTTCTCTGCCGCCTCTCTAATCTGCCGATACCACCTGGTTCTCAAGGCCTACTATCATGGGGTGGTGTAATATTTTACACCTGCATATCATGCTTTTTAACTTTTATTGGAAAGAGCATTACATTGAAGTGGAGACCAGTGTGTAGTCCAAACTTTGACTTATTTTCCCTGGATGTATGACTTTAAAACTCTGAGTTAGATAGAACTGAACTAGTTGGGCAGTGACCAAGATGATTCTGCTGGTAAAATTTGAAGCATACAAATGCTCAAAATGTGTTCTGACGGTGTCTTTCAATCTATTTGTTAACTGTGGTTGGATAGGAGAGCAAAAAAGATGTCCAGAAATGGTTGATGGTCAGAAAATTCTTCTGAGAGCCTCCAGAAAGAAAATATATGGGATATCCAGTGAAGATTTTTAATTTTGTAGCCTGGAGCACTGCTACTGACAAGCTAAGGTTGTTTGAGCAACACAGAAGATAGAAGGTATAGAGTATGTGATGGATGGCATCCAAGAAAGTCAAAGATGTGCTTTTGAAATGCCAGAGAGGAGCAACACAGTAAAAGAGTTGACAGAGGAGTCTCGAGATCCAGAGGTTAGTCTTACAGTTAAACCTTTTCCAGTTGGGTAAAGTTACAAGCTTCATAAAACTGCCTCAGGCCACCATCTGAGAACTTCTCAGGGACCCACCCCTGGTTGGTATCAAAAGGAAGGTGGCAGTGAGGCTGTGCTGTGAGGCTCTGTGGTCCTCTCTTGCTGCTCTAGTTGGTGGCCTCGATCTGAGAGAGTGGAGCCGGGCAATGAGGGGGGCATAAAGTCTCATGTAGTAGCCAACTTGATTCAGCACATCAGACAATTTATACATGAGGGTCAAGAGGAGTCACCTGAGTAAAGTGTATAGTCACAAGGACAACTCACATGTTGCAAACACATGTTTTTCCATAGAGGCATATGCATACATAGCAAAAGCTGAAGTAAACTCATTCCTACCACCACACCTGAGAGGAGCACGAAAACACATTCCAAGAATAAGTCTCTGTTCTGGAGGCACTGAGGTCACAAGACTTTTTCTTGTTTTCTTGGCGTTTCTCCCAAGCACTCAGAACTCTCACACAGCTCCACTCGTGGGCTGTGTTCCCACAGTTCTCTTCTGGAGATGGACCTCTTTGCAGAATCTTACCCTGTACACTAAGTCCCCAGTTTAACCAGGGAGTGAAAATAAGTTATCTTAATGACACCATGTGATGGTTTTTGGCAACTGAGCTTCATGATGATCTAATCCAAGATGAACTGATAACAGCAAGGGATGACCACAGCCCAATTTGTTATCTTTGTAGTTGCTGGGCAAGGCTAACAACAGCATTGTGTCACCAGAAAGCAAGGCTGACCAGAGGAAAATTGCAAAGTAATGGTTTGTTTTAATTTACCTAGAATGCAGTTCTGCCTCCCCACTCCTCTTCCTTTCTTCAATACAAGATGGTACAAAGGAACAAAAGACTCTTCTGGAATCATGTTTCCAGGTTCAAATCACTTGCCCTTTAAGGCCTTGGGAGCTGTAATAATTTACTTTAAATGCTTACTCCTCATCTGTAAACAGTTTCTTCTGCCCAGATATAAATTTATCTATAAAGAATTTGTAACACCAAATTCACATTTCTGCCTCTCATGTCAGAATTTGAGGCAGTGGCATGGAAAGGCACTTGTGCAAGCAAGAGCAAGTTTTCCTTTTTCTTTTTCTTTTCCTTTTTTATTTAAATTTGGAACTAGGTTCTATTACATGTCAACCCCAGTTCCCCCACCTTCCCATCCCCCCATATCACCCTCACCAAACCAGAGCCCATCCTCTTTCTGCTCCCCAGGAAGAGGGTGCCTTCAGGGGGAGTCTTTAAAGTCTGTCATATCAATTGGAGCAGGGCCCAGGTCCTCCTCACGCATGTGTCTAGGCTGAGAAAATAACCCTCTATGTGGGATGGGCAAGCAAGTTTTTCAATCAACATTCTCATTGAACTACACAGACAAAGAATCATTAAGTTGTCTACTGGAGAGACCAGTTAAGCCTGGAGTCAAATTCTTAGCTGGTTGATGAGGTAAAAATATGTTAATGTGAACCTAAGCTACTCTTATGGAATTGAGACAACGAGGCCGTTTAGTCTTGCCTTCACACTAAAATGGTAAACTTGTATAAAATGGACCCATGAGGTATCACAATTTAGAGAGTTGCCTTCACCTGAGAAAGATCATGGCAGAAGGTAGCATTTATTATGTACCAACTACAGACAACGCATTGAAATACTCTCTAAATTGCAAAGTTGCAGAATCTGTCCAAATTAGTGTTTTGACCTGGAATACTTATGTAAAATGATGATGGAATTAAAGACTATTTTAAATAAGTTTTTCATAATTTTAAAGTAGTTGAAATCATACTAGTTTCATCTATATTTTAAGTATTAAAAAAACTTTACTCAAAGTTTAGATTTTTAATGCAATTCAGGTGGATTTGCTTAGTTGAGAAAATCCAAAATTCTAGGTTCTCATCTAAAAATATTTTCTGTGAGGGCTAACGTACATCTTGGAAAATATTTACTCCATACACGCTCGATTTTACTGCGTGTGTGTGTGTGCTTGTGTTTAATTTATATCTTTAATTCTTTTTTTTTTTTTCGAAATTTCTCTTCAATATGAGTGAAGTTAGGACAGTAATTCAGCAAGTATGCTGAAATGGAGCACATAATTAAGTTGCTTATTTATGTATGAGAATCGACCTTGTGTGGTTTAGCCTAGATTTGGACATGATTGGAATTTGCTTGGCCACTGAAAAGCGTTGCCTCCTGTAGGTAATGGTCTCAAACCAAACTATTAATATTAGCTTCATTATTATTGTTGTTATTGTTAATTATATCTGGTTTTGTAACAGTGCTTGTTAATGTTAGGATGCAACAATTTACAAAAACAATGTAAACAAACTTGTAAACTAGGTCCTTGGCAGAGCAGGATTTATTTTTGAATATTAAACCTGTAAGAAGAATGGACTTATCAAGCACATAAAAAGGGAAGGAGAAGATGAAAGCAGGTGGAGGTTTGTGGCTGAAGAACATGAGTTTTAGGCACAGAGAATCCAGGGTGTAGCTCCTACGAGGAGAAATATATATTTAGAAAAAGAAAGCCAAATCTCACACATTGGTAGTTAATCGATGGAGAATCATCCTCCTGAAAGAATTCACTGTGGTCTAAGCTGCTACCTGGATGGTAGTCAGTGGTCTGTTCTACACTGTAGCCTGTGGGCTACATGAATAAATATAAGCTGGCATAAAAATTTATTATTCTTCTGTCCAGGTTACACAGTTAGGGGCCGCTGATGGCAGAGGAAATGTTATTTTTAATTAATGACACATCTAGGCCCTCATCATCCGGAGTATCTATTCATCCTCCTCTCTCCCAAAGATTTAGGATTGACTTTAAGACTTTAATTTAGTTTAGGAATTGGAGCCTAGTGAAATGTGCTTTTATGTTTTGTTGGGAGAGATTAAGTCTGAAATCACAGATTTTTATGGGAGCATTCTAGCTTCAGTGACAGTGAGGACAGGAGGAAGAGTCTCTGGTTTATTTTCCTATTTTGAATTTTAATATGATATGAGTTTTCCAGAAAATTGTTTCTAGATTTTTTTTTTGGGAAAAAAAGGTGTTGCTGCTAGGCATGATGGCACACACCCTTAGACCCTAGGCACTGGTAGGCATAAGGGTGGATCTCCAGAGTTCACGTAGCTGGTTTATAGTGTGAGTTCTAGAAACCTGGGCTCCACAGAGACCCTATTTCAGAAACAAAAGTCAAACAAGAATAAATAAAACAAAGGATGCAAGACCAAGTGCATGTTCAAAGCTCATTTTTCTCCTGTATCATCCTTATTTTCACCTCTGCAGAATATCATTCTCATTTTTTCTAAGTCAGTATCCTTGATCTTTTTTCTATTTTCTTGCATAAATGATTTTCGGTTCAGGCGTATGTCTGCATGCTGCATATACTTGTATGGGTGCATATGTATAATTCTTGGCTTTTTATTTAATGGAGGTACAGGACTTCAGGCTAAATCCAAGGTCAGTGATATGGCTAGGTCTTGTTAGCCAGCTGGATCCAGATTCCTGTCTCTTCTGGTATTATGGTAGCTGCTACACCACCTAGGCAGGGCCTGAGGCTCTAAATCCTCTCATGCATGCATGGCCCTGCCTGATTAAAAAAAAAAAAAATTATAATATTCCATTAGGTAGATGGGGCTCCAGTTTCTTTGTATGTGTAAGAATATTTATGAGTGTTTTGTTATCCTTGCTGTTGCTTTTGAAATGAACCCAGCGCAAACATGTAAGTTCATGCAGCAGCTACAAATTTCTGTAATAGTCAAGTTTCTGATCATGGGTCTCATCTAAATACTATCTCCACAAGAGGAAATCATAACACTTCCCCATAATCTGTAGCCCAAAATGAATTGGCTAAAATGGCATAATTTACCATTGTAAAATACATATCTAATGATTCTTATTTGTAGTCTTGAGATGACATATTCAGCAGTTATCTTGACCAGCATTTGGAATTGAATGTAGAAATGCTTTGTAACTTTATGAAGGGTTAGAGACATTTCCTGAGGATTCTTTACTAGGCCTGCGAAGAGCATCTGCTGGGACACCTGCTCAGGAAACATTTTCACTAGCTAGCTTAACATGTAGCCATTAGTACAGGGGGTGGGGGACCCCCACCATAAACAATGGTTCCAAACTGTTTGTGCAGCAGAATAAGTTGAAGACATTACAGGTAAACAAATCCCAGGCTTTGGCATTTGAGGCCTTTGAATCCTGTGACACAGAGACCCCAGATATAAAGTCTTTGTTCCAAGCTATCAATCTGTCTCACAGGCTAGAGAAAAGCTTTTTAAATTTTTTTTAATGTTCCTATCTTTTGTAGAGTGTGTGGACTCCTTTAAGAGTCTTTTCAAACATTTTTTGTATCTCATTAACTCAGCCTTACATTTGTAAACATTGTGGGACCTGAGTATGGGTTCTTGATCTTCTGTGATAGTGGTGCCCCAACTGCATGAGCAAGCTTCCCTTAAGATTGTTTTACCAGTCATAACTCCTTGAGCTTTGTAGCAACTGTACTAGAAACTTTGAATGGTATTAGATCCTCTGTTTCACCTATCTGGTTTCTCTGTTCTACTGAGAGAACTATTAGTTTAAAGTAGCCCTCATCTAGTAGCTGATGGAAACAGAAGCAGACACCCACAGTTAAACACTGTTCCAAACTCCTGAATCCAGTTATGCAGAGAGGGAGAGTGATAAGGGGTGCAAGTCAAGACCCAGGCTAGAAACTGGGCAGAGAAAGCTGACTGAACACGGGGGAGCTCATGGCCTCCCAGATTGTTAGCTGGGAAACCAGCATTGTCCCAACCCAGACCCCCTGAACGTGGGTCTCAGTTAGAAGCATGGGTGGCCTAAGGGACTTTGAGAGTGGAACCAGGATGTGTCCTCAGCAGGAAAGGACTTGGGAGCACATTCCCCATGGAGGATACTCTCCTTAGCCTAGCGGCAGGAGGGGAACGCTAGATCCTACTCTAAATGACTAGAGGGATTTTGATGATCCTTCTGGAAGGCATCACCTGTCCTGTGAGTGGGGAGAGATGATATAAGGATATATATATATATATATATATATATATATATATATATATAAAGTATTATTAGTTGAGTTACATGGAAGCACTGTTTACAGGTGTAAAATGCTCATGTGAGTCATTTTTTATCCACATGCATATGAGCTATTTCTTCTCAGGAAGTATCTTTTCAGAAAGCCATGTCTCAGAAAAACTATTGTGCATTTAAAATACATATATTTAAAATTACAAGTGTTTTTCTTAAAGGGAGCTTAATTTGTCTAAGTGTATCATTGTTCTAATATGAAATCAGAAACTGTAAAACTGACTTTTATTTTCCTAACAAATTGCCTTTTTTTTCTGACTCTCGGATAAACTATTTTTTTTTTTTTTGTACCTTCTGGAGCAATTTAAGTATTTTAGATTATTTTAGGCTTAATGCATATATATTAATAATTGGTTGTGATGTTTAATATTTTTATGCTGTTCAACATTAGTGAAGCAGCTAACATTTTCTACTTTGTTTTCAATGTGCTTACAACATTAACTGCCTCACACTCTAACAGTAGTAAAGAAGGCACAGAAAATGAACAGTTAAATATAGCTAAGCTCTATCATGTTTAATCTAACCTGGTAGAATATATGATATGGGCAGAGGAGTGACTGTACCAAATCTGGATCAGAGCTGCCATCCTTTAGAGCAATCATCAAAATCAAATGAGAAGACTCATACTTGGGTCTCCTAGGAATCAGAATGGTGGGAAAGTTGGAGAATCCAGAAGAATAAAGGAAACCCAAAAAGACTTGATGATTGGCTGGTTATTGTGGGTAAGGAGCTTATAAAAAGGGGAGTCTTGGTGAAAATTAGGTCACAGTTAATAATCTGCCTTTCAAACCAGGGAAAGCACTGGGTTAGAAGATAATGACCAGTCTTTGTAGTTGTTTTCAGCTTTCTGTTCATCGCTGTGATGAATGTCAACTTTAAGAGATTTATTTTTTTATGGCAGAGCAGAAACATCAGAAAGAAAGTGCAAACACAAAACAGCTACTGCTCAAGGTGGCCGGGAAGCAGAGAGGGAGAGGGAGAGGGAGAGGGAGAGAGGGAGAGTAAGAGGGAGAGAGAGGGAGAAGAGGCAGGGGCAGGGTCCCAGTATCACCTGCAGGAAACTTCTTCCAAGTGCACTCAGGGCCTCGACCAGGCTCCTCCTCCTCCCTTAGTATCATGGTCAGGCTTGCACTCTGACATTTAAGATCCAAACCGGTCTCATGAGACACTCTTCATTGGACATATTTCAAAAAGTAGCAATGCAAAGAAATTCAGTGTTAGAACATGACTCTATTTCTATGGGTTTTGGAGTCCATCTTACTAGAGTTCAGATCCACCCAGGACATTGTTTATCCTGCCAATGTCCACCAGTATTCTTCCTCCCAGTAACCACCAGTATTCACCACCTTGACCAAACCTTTATGCAGGACTCTAACATTGATAACAGCACACTGAGTATTCTGCTCCCAGAATACAATCATACTGACCACATAATATTTAAAATAAAGAATTTTTTCAGTCATTTATAATAAATGTTTCCATGGACACACAGTTTAAATACTTAGTTGTCACAGTTAGTGCCAAAACATAAACAGAAGAAACAAGAGTTAACTAATAAAATTGGGTAATTCAAATATTTGTTAATATATTAATATAATATAAATAGATGGGCTATTTGTCTCTCTAAAGTTTTCCTCAGATGAGACTTCAGGCTTAAGGAGCTATACACCCAGATTTATGTACATTTATGAATACTATGCAAATAATAGTTTTGGATTAATGCAGTCTCTTAGTCTTCCTGTCTTCTGAATCACAGAGGACAAGTATCAATTATATTGGAGACTAAAAACATTAGTTCGGGGGACATAAGGACCTCTTGACACATTTATTTTGTTGGGTATTTGCCTGTTTGGTCCTTTGAGAGCACATGAGTTTCCAGTTCCACACTGATGGATACTTTGTTTGCCATTTCAACAAGGTGTCATCTAGCTTTTTAAAATTATCTTCAATGATCCTAAATGACTTGGCTGAAGAAGGCCTTGAAGAAGTACAAACTCAAAAAGTATATGGTCTCTGCAACCATCATGTAATTTAGCTATTGCTTTGCCTGCAAATGGAAACTATGGACTGCTCTTCTGGACAGAAAAAAATTTATAAACTATTTGTTTTTAGAAGCTGTGATCAAGAAAAGAGAAAGTGTTCGAGAGTGATATAGGTTTGAAGCAGTAAGCCAAGTCATTTTTACAAATGTTGGCAGTTATAGTCTTGCATCCTGAAACTACACTGTTCTCAGGCTGGTACTAAAAATTTAGCTGTAAGACTTGAAGACTTTGTGTATCTGCTAGTTAACTTATTGCAGAGGGAGGTAAATCCCCTGTCTGTCTTCCTGAAGCTTCCACTGAAATGCTCCTTTCTTACCAATTAAGTACTTCAAGTTGAAGTTTTAGTTTTGTATAGAGTAATGGCTTTTTAAACTGATGATAGGAAGACCCATGGGAACCGAGAGTTAAAGTGTTGTTGAAAATAATTTATAGATTCTTATTTGATGAATCAGATATGCAACCAGATTTGAGATAGGTAAATGGTG